>NC_138769.1:431718756-432036256 GCF_965119305.1 Pelophylax lessonae
TATTTTTATGCCATTTAAAGCATGAATCCTTACATTGTTGTTGATTTTTGATTCATTATTGTGTTGCTCTACACTTTTTCTATCTGACAGTTTTGAGGGTGTGGCAATACACATGACAGTGCAAGCAGCAACCTTTTTATGTTGAAAAATGTTTTTTTGGTCTATTTGTTATTTTTAAATTATCACTGATAGTTTAGCACTTAGAGTGAATTGCGCAGAGGATATCCTTTGACTATTTTTTAGTTTGGGGTGTTGTTAAGTTTGTATTGACACCCGCAGCAGGTCACAAACAGTGCAATTGTAATGCAATGTGGGAAACACTCAGGGATTGCTGCATTTCCTGCACTGCATATGTGTGGACCTATGTTTAAGGTCCTAGGGCCCTTGCACACGGGCTTTCCAATCAGGTCCCCCTGTCATTTTTTCAGGTGGACCTGATTGGACCCTCCATTTACCCCTTTTGGGCGGCGGATGTCAGTGGTGACATATCTGCTGATACCCGCCGCTATCCAATCTGATACTGTCCACCATATCCAGATGGATGGTGATCATATTTTCCATCCTTCTGGAGGATTGGATCAGATGGGATCAGATGAAAACTTACTGGCCGTCCATTTTCATCCGATCTCCCCATAGAGGAGAATGGGACTCTGACAGGTCAGCACAGTGAACAGAGACAGATCTGTCATCCAGCTACTCAGCGGGGATCAGCGAACCCCTTGTGTCAAAGGACCTTTAGTCACACAGACATATAAACGCTGTGTTCAAGCCTGTACTGTGTACAGTTTTATATGGATCTGGACACAGCACTATTGTAGTCCCTTGCATACAGCTGTGTTGTGGTCATGTACTATATACAGTACACACGTTAACTAATGTGCAAATGTTTACATGCATAACACATATTGGACATTTCCCTGATGTAAGATAAACCTCCTTAGTTGGTTCAACCCAGAAGTCTTGAATAGTAGAGATTGAATTGTGGCCATATGCACCACAACCATTACCTAGTCTCAATTATGCTCTGTTTATGTGTACCTCTAACCCCTGGCTCTGAATTAGTCGATCAGTAAGCAGTGTCATTGGTACAGCTGCAGGATGAAAATGGCCTTCCTTCATTTAAATGACTGAAGATTGAGAACCACTGCCTAGTGAAGGACTTATTCAGAATCAGGAAAGCAAAGCACAAAGACGGCACTCACAACAGGGAACACACCTCATAGATCAAGGGTGAAGTCCTTTACTGGGTGCTCTGGCTCAAATGGCTTCCAGCCGTTGAAAACGCAGCTGCAAGAGAGAGAGAGTTGTAGCCGGAAACTCCAGAATCCCATGAAAATCTTTATTTGCTACATAAAGGTCAATGTTATAGACAGCTGATGCATTTCGGCATACAGCCCTGTTCACAGCAGTGAACAAGGCTGTATGCCGAAACACATCAAATGTTTTTAATCTTGACCCTTATGTAGCTTTTAAAGATTTTCATGGGATTCTGGAATTTCCGGCTACATCTTTCTTAGAGCTACTCATTTAGAACCGCTGCCTAGTGACAAAGTGTATGTGTCGTTAGGCAGTGGTGCTGGCGCATAATGACCTTAATCATCTGTCATTCAGAATTAATTACTTTGTTTATTTTTACATAGCACTCACTGACACTGACAGTTGCTAATTCACATCTCAGTTATATGGACACATGTAAATACGTTAGCACTATGGACAAGGGTCTGTAAGTCAAAATGTCTAACCCCAAATCAGTGCACAGGGGAACCCAAAGGTTTTCTGCTATGGCTGTCTTTTATGTCTGCAATGATCTTTAGCTACGATCAAGCACCAGAAGGCTTATATGATAATTGTTTTAATTTCACTAAATGTCATCTGCATAGTTAGTTACAAATGTATTCACTTTGAAAGACTAAAAAACAGCCTGGACCCCACCTGTTTGAAAACAGACTTCCATATCTCCAATATTTTATGTTGTGGATGCTGTGCATCCACAGTACCTTCTGTACTTTGCCTATATAGTTGGTATACAGTTAGTAACATGATGAGCATAGATGTTCATATATGTCCTCTTCTTCCTACAAAATAAAAACACAGTCAAAAGTGATAATGTGTAATTGTATTTAGCACAGATTTAATAAAACTTTTTTTTAACAAATATGTTGTTGCCATTGCCTGAAATTCCTTGACAGGGGGACAGATAAAGGTGAACCTATAATCATAGTTACTGTTGACAGGGTGGCAACTCTAATTTTACAGGTGACGTAAAAAGTCCCTTTAATATTTGACAAAATTCCAGCAATATGTTTTCCTTCAGAAAACATTTCACATGCCTTACATAATACTATGATTAGACATACTCCCGGGAACCTGAAGCTCAGAAACTACAATAAATAATATATGTGAAGAAACTACAATAAATATTACATGTGAGCAAACTCATGTCAGATGTTGTTGATTGAAATATGCTTATAAAATAATAGCAATAAAAGGATTGATAATTTTTTGATAAGGATTAGTATGGTGAACTAACATATTCCTTTATTAACCACATTGTAAGGTAATAATGTAGCCTTTTACTATGACATGTAAATATTTATGCATGTATAAAGGGCTATCATGTAAAAAACAGATTTATACTCCACAGTTATCTATCACACTTACATTTTCTATTATAAAAATTATCAGAATGATAATACTTCTCAAACTTAATAGACCAAAAGTAGAAGTCATTAAATTATATTACTTGATTATATTACAATTTTATTTTTACAGTCCTCTTTTCGTAGCCTTTAGGTCTACTCTCCTCTGCCCTCATTACCATATAAAATGGGATATGCTGGATACATGCTCAATTTCCTTCATATAATCTTGCCTCTGCATACTGAACATCTGAATACACAAAAATTAACAAGTCAACTGAAGCAATTTCATATAAAAATAAAAATTTTTTTATTTTTGGAAAAAAAAAAAAAAAAAAAATAAAATTTTTATTTTGGAGGATGTATCAAGATTCATTAGAATTTGTGTATATGTGTAACCACATCTTACTTCCATGTGGCAAAGGATAAGACCCGGCACTTCTAGGCTTTATTGAGCCATGAACAAAGCAATGATATATTTGTATACTATCAGCAGGATGAGCCATATCAGCTTGTGTTTAATGCTAACTTTAAATATTTTGACCATTGTGAGATTTTCACTACATTTTGTTACGTGAACACAGTTTACCACAATATTTTTTTTTTTTTTTTTTTTTACAGGTACTTATATAGCGCCGTCAATATACACAGCACTTTACATATTATACATTCACATCCGTCCCTGCCCTCAAGGGGATCACATTCATACATATACATACTAGGGCCAATTTAGACAGGAGCCAATCAACTTCTTTCCGCCTGTGCTATGGCTGAAAGGCGGCTACAGTGTGGGCTCACATTGCCGGGAGGTTGTCTATGGATGTCCTCCCATGATCGTGCTTCCTGGTCTCCCCTTGTGGTGCTAGGGTTCACTAGGGTTCTGTCACAGATCAGTGTAAAGAGCCAATCACAGTGACTCTTTACCATGTGCCGAGCTGTGTCCTATCACAGCTGATCACAGTGTAAACAGTATTTGTTTCAATAGCTTTTTATTGAATTTTTAACTTCAGCTATGACATACAAGTCAAAAATATATAAGAAGGTGTATTACAAAGAAAGAAAACATACTCGTACCAGTCAGATTGATGATGAACATAGTTGAACATTATGTGTCATTTCGTGTCGGAACATGGAAGATTTACCAGTATAATATAAGTTGGAGGATACTATTTGAAGATAGACATATCAAACAAACATTAGGCTGATGAAGTAACACCAGAAAAGGTTCACATCTTAAAGCAATCTTTACCACTTTAGTACCACTTAATCCATAGTCTTCATAAACCCAAGGTAGTCTTGTAGTTCCCCAAACTGGACAAAAAGAGAACCTCATATGTACCATGAGTGTGGATTGTTTAAATAACTTCTGCAATCTCTGGGGGTTTTGGATCTTTCCAATGTCTGAGTATTATTAAGCGGTGCTGCCAGTAATACATGTGAGATTATGGTTCTGTGGGATAGAGTAATAGATTGCAACTCTAGGGATAGAATCGCCATTCCAGGGGTTAGTTCCAGGTTTATTCCTGTAATTTTAGTTACAATTCTAGTTATCTGCACCCAAAATGTATGCCAAAATGTTTGGACAGGACCACAAAATATGAATTAGGGTTCCGGGTCCACCGCACATTCTCCAACAATTAGGAGAGGTATTTTGATACAACCTTGATAGGCAGTAAGGCTTCAAATACCAACATAATACATTTTTGTACTACTGCGCAGTAGTAGTCCTGTATATGGGCATGACTCACTCCCCCTGCTTTTCTATGTTTGATTAGTTTACTGAACACACAGCAGGCCTTCTTATCCTGCCATAGGTATCTGTTCAGTATGGATTGTAGATTGTTAAAGTAAAAGTTGGGTAGAGGGATAGGTAGTGTTCTGAATAAATACAGTAGTTGTGGTAATATTCGCATTTTGAAGGCCGCTAAGTGACCTGACCATGATAGTTCATCTGGAGCTAGTTTATCCGATTTGGAACTAAATGAGTCCAGAAAGGGAATGTGATTTGCTTTTATAAGGGCTGCAGGGTTAGGAGTAAGAGCAATGCCCAAATAATGAATTCCCCTTTATTTCCATGCATAGGGAAAGCTATGTTCTAGATTGTGTTTGATGGCAGGGGGAATACCCAGCTTCAGTATATATGACTTTTTCATTTAGTTTATAATAAGAAATATCATTCAATTTTGTTCAGTGCTGAATGGACCGAAGCCAGATAAGTCTCTACATCAGTTAGCATCAATATGATGTCAGTAGGGAGTGCTATTCCCTATAGTTAGGCCGGAAATGTGGGGGTGTGATTGTAAATACATGGCTAAAGGTTCTATCAGTAAATTAAAAATAAAGGGGAAAGGGGGCAGCTTGACGCATACCATTAGATATCTCGAAAAGTGTTGATAGTGCTCCAGAGATGTACACTTTGGCTGAAGGGTTTGTGTATAATGCCATTATGGCTGAGTAAATTATACCTGTGAATCCAAAGTTTGAGAGCACATGGGCAGGAAATTCCCAGTGTATTCTATCAAATACCTTCTCTACATCCAAAGCCAGGAGCAGAGAAGGCATTTTATTTCTGTTGGCTAAATGTATAATATTTATCAAGCATTGGGTTAGTGAAACCAGACTGATATCTATGCATATAGGATGGCAGGATATCCACTAGTCTGCTAGCCAGTAGTTTGGCATATATCTTTAAGTCCTTGATTAACAATGATATGGGATGGAAAGTTTTGTGGGGTGTCTGGGTCCTTCCCTGGCTTTGGTAGGTCAACTATCCTAGCTTTGAGCATTTCTGGAGGAAATAAAGAGGAGGCAGCAGCTGAGTTGAAAATCTTAACTAGCTTAGCTGATAGCCAGCAAATCCACACAGGGGGCATCTACACTGATAATCAGGGCACTGATTATCAGTGTAATAATTTTCAGTGCAGCCCCAACAGTACTCACAAGTGCTTCCAATCTGTGCTAATTAGTGCTGCAAAATCAGTGTCCATCAGTGCTGCCAATCAGTGCCCATCAGTGCTGCCTCTCAGTGACCATCAGTGATGACTATTATTGTCAGATGTCAGTGCCACCTATTAGTGTCCATCAGTGCTGCCTACCAGTGCTCATCAGTACCACATATCAGTGCAGCCTCACCAGCCTCACCAGCCTCCTCATCAGTTCCCATCAGTGGCACCCCATCAGTGCTGCTTGTCAGTGTCCATCAGTCATACATATTAGTGCCGCCTATCAGTGTCGCCCATTAGTGCCACATATCAGTGCCCATCAGTGCTGCATATCAGTGCCCATCAGTGCCACCTATCTGTACCGCTGATCAGTGCCCACCAGTACCACATATCTGTGCCCATCAGTGCCGCCGCATCAGTGTTCATTGCTGCCCATCAGTGCAGCCTCATCAGCGCACATCAGTGAAGAGTAAAAAAATACTTATTTAGAATATTTTATAACAGAAACTAAGAAAATATTTTTTTCAAAATGTTTGATCTTTTTTCGATTGTTTAGCAAAAAATAAAAAACACAGTAGGGATTATCTGCCACCAAAAGAAAGCACCATCTGTTTAAAAAAAATTGTGCAATTGTCATTCAACGACAACGACGGCCTGGGGAGAAAGTAGGCAAGTGGTTAACCTACCAGCATGTCTTTGGAGTGTGGGAAGAAAGCTGAGCACCCAGAGGAAACCCACGCAGGCACTGATAGAACATGCAAAAGATTAGCTTCATTTTCTCTGGAGTTCATGGAAATAACAGCAAACAGGGCATGCACTGACAGATACAGGACCATACACCATAGTGGAATTTCCACTCCTTGTGCTCAGATCCAATCTCTTATGACACTTCCAGATTACTCTCACTGCATAAAATATTCAAGCTCTGCAGAGGTCTTGTGAAATTTCAGGTCCAGCATGACCCTTTCTCAAGCCAGAATTTCTCAAACCAGATCAGAAAGGGTCTTGTTGGGTCAGAAACATTATTGACATAGAGAGTGATTTTAACTGTGGACACTTTTCATGCAGTTTATAAATGAATACATAAATGAATACATTATTTATTACAAGGCCTTTGGGTGGATATTGGCTATTTGATGCAGCATACATGACAATAGCACTTTTTAATGAATTACTCTCATATGTTAAGGATTCATATTTTAAACACTACAAGTTTCACATATTGTTTTTTATTATGATCACCATTAAATAGTAAAAGCTGTTCACCTATTCTACATGCAGTTGTTATGGCAGTGTTAGAAAAAAACATAGAGGACTGTATCTGATACTATGATACTACTGCCTACTTTTAATTGTCTTTGTAGGTAAATGCATGAAAGAAAATTATTAAAACTATGTGTCTTAAGGGAATTTTTCATGAAGGAAAATACTATGTGTGCACCCCCCTTCCCAATCCTAAACTCCCATTCCGAATAGACTGCTTAAGGACAGCCTTATAAGACAGAGTAAGAGCAGCTAGTGAAGCTTAGCTATGAAGTCAGTTTATTATGTTTAAAATGGAGCACAGTTTGACTTAAAAATTATACAAGTTTTCTTTTATGATGGTAATAATTTGTATATCTCTTACCTAGAAAATTGCTTGCTGCACATTTGAGCAAGTTTTACATGTCAAACTGATCTATTTTTTCTGCTTATTGTGATTCTTATAATCTAAATCTTCTAAGAACAAAATGTAACGCTAGCTTGCTAGATGTGAAGGGAGCCTAATGCTTCAGTGGCTAAATTAGGCCAGTCTTATTCATTCATTTAGAAAGCCAGAGCTTAATACCAGAGGGAAAAACTCACAAATGGAACTGTCCTTATTGGCGTAAGTTTATATAAACTTGGATGTTCCTCTTTATGGTTGCTTTTTATGCAGTAGTACAAAGAGATTACTTCACTATACAGTAAATATGGCTTTATAATCATCTACTCTTTCTATAAGCTGAGAAAAAAATGTTAATCTGATCATTTGTCTTGATTAGTTAATATTTTCAGTGTTTATTATATGAACTTTTTTGTATTTTTTCCAATGACCTTATTTGTTTTTCCAGACTCAGACAATGGAATGGACCTATGAAATCAATGGCGTTGCCCCAAAGACCACTCCACCAACAAATGTTTCCTCCAGAATATGTTCCGTGGGTATCAAGCAACCAACATCAAATCAAAGACGTAATTTCTTACGTGAAAACCTAAAACTAACAACAACAGCTGTGTCTTCACCTATAAAAGGGGCTTCATTGATATTAAGAACAAAGTAAAAGGACTGGAAATAATGGATGCACTTTCTTTTATACATTTCTTTATGCTAACATTTGCAGTAATAAATACGGTATATTTTGCAACTTAAATCTTTTTCTGTTTTCTATGGTGTTTGGAATTCAAACACAGTTTTGGAGTTGGACACACACAGTAAATACACACACAGCAAATACAATTATAAGACCGTGTTAAAAAAAGAACTAAAATGTACTGTCAAAGTCAGAAAGTAATCACTCTGAGTGCAGTAAATAAAACAATAAAAATGTGCAGGGTGCAATAGCCCATAGCATCCAGCCAAATTTCACCCTAATGTAGTCAAAGCAGTACAAGATGGATTCTGATTGGTTTCTTTGGGTCACAGCACTTGGCAGTTTAATGCCTGCATTAGTTACAGTATACAGTGGGTACGGAAAGTATTCAGACCCTCTTACATTTTTCACTCTTTGTTATATTGCAGCCATTTGCTAAAATCATTTAGGTTCATTCTTCTTCCTCATGAATGTACACATAGCACCTCATGCTGACAGAAAAACACAGAATTGTTGACATTGTTGCAGATTTATTAAAAAAGAAAAACTGAAATATCACATGGTCCTAAGTATTCAGACCCTTTGCTATGACACTCATATATTTAACTCAGGTGCTTTCCATTTCTTCTAATCATCCTTGAGATGGTTCTACACCTTCATTTGAGTCCAGCTGTGTTTTTGATTATACTGATTGGACTTGATTAGGAAGGCCACACACCTGTCTATATAAGACCTTCCAGATCACAATGCATGTCAGAGCAAATGAGAATCATGAGGTCAAAAGGAACTGCCTGAAGAGCTCAGAGACAGAATTGTGGCAAGGCACAGATCTGGCCAAGGTTACAAAAAGATTTCTGCTGCACTTAAGGTTCCTAAGAGCACAGTGGCCTCCATACTCCTCAAATGGAAGACGTTTGGGACGACCAGAACCCTTCCTAGAACTGGCCGTCCGGCCAAACTGAGCTATCGGGGGAGAAGAGCCTTCGTGAGAGAGGTAAAGAAGAACCCAAAGATCACTGTGGCTGAGCTCCAGAGATGCAGTCAGGAGATGGGAGAAAGTTGTAGAAAGTCAACCATCACTGCAGCCCTCCACCAGTCAGGGCTTTATGGCAGAGTGGCCCGACTGAAGCCTCTCCTCAGTGTAAGACACATGAAAGCCCGTATGGAGTTTGCTAAAAAACAACTGAAGGACTCCAAGATGGTGAGAAATAAGATTCTCTGGTCTGATGAGACCAAAATAGAACTTTTTGGCCTTAATTCTAAGCGGTATGTGTGGAGAAAACCAGGCACTGCTCATCACCTGTCCAATACAGTCCCAACAGTGAAGCATGGTGGTGGCAGCATCATGCTGTGGGGTGTTTTTCAGCTGCAGGGACAGGACGACTGGTTGCAATCGAGGGAAAGATGAATGCGGCCAAGTACAGGGATATCCTGGACGAAAACCTTCTCCAGAGTGCTCTGGACCTCAGAATGGGCCGAAGGTTTACCTTCCAACAAGACAATGACCCTAAGCACACAGCTAAAATAACGAAGGAGTGGCTTCACAACAACTCCGTGACTGTTCTTGAATGGCCCAGCCAGAGCCCTGACTTAAACCCAATTGAGCATCTCTGGAGAGACCTAAACATGGCTGTCCACCAATGTTTACCATCCAACCTCACAGAACTGGAGAGGATCTGCAAGGAGGAATGGCAGAGGATCCCCAAATCCAGGTGTGAAAGACTTGTTGCATCTTTCCCAAAAAGACTCCTGGCTGTATTAGATCAAAAGGGGGCTTCTACTAAATACTGAGCAAAGGGTCTGAATACTTAGGACCATGTGATATTTCAGTTTTTCTTTTTAATAAATCTGCAACAATGTCAACAATTCTGTGTTTTTCTGTCAGTATGGGGTGCTATGTGTACATTCATGAGGAAGAAGAATGAACTTAAATGATTTTAGCAAATGGCTGCAATATAACAAAGAGTGAAAAATTTAAGGGGGTCTGAATACTTTCCGTACCCACTGTATACACAATACTCTTTCAGTCAGTATATACACAATACTCTTTTGTTCAGTATATTTGCTGTACTTTTAAAAAATAAAAAAAAGGATCCTGTGTGGTTCCAAAGGAAATTAATTTGTTAAAATAAAGGAAGGTGGGGTAGTGGCGCTGCCTAAAAAAGGAGAGCTCAATGTAAGGTGCAGCAAATAAATGCTTATGATAAATACTCAATGTGCAAAGGTATTGACATATGAAGTGACAAGTGCATATGAGTGATTTTAAACCATATGATACAATGTAATCTGAATCTTAAATAAATAGCAAACATAAATTGCAGCAGACAATATTAAATATTAATAGTGCAAACCTAAAAGTGCTTATCAAAAAAGGTGCTCTAGTGCATGTAAAATCCCCCAACTATACCATACCATGTGGTATAGAGGTGAAATAAAGTGCCAACAAAATATATATTGCAATGGATATGCACACAAAAAGTCCAATATAAACTAAATGTCTCTGTGTCACATGCAGTGACCAAACACAAGGTGTAGGATTCCAAATGAATGATAAGTGACAACACTCTGATGATGGCTATAAGGAGTGACTCCATGATGGGCAGTGAGGTGCTGGGTGATCCTTCTGGTAAAAAAACTCACGCACCAGAAACACCCACCCCACACAGGGGTATATAGCGGGTGTATAAATGTATCCAGCGACCGAAGACTCTCGGTGTCTCCACCTACTCCTGGGTAAGGGCGTCCTGTAGGAAGTCTGGGAGGTCCTATGTGGAGATATTCCTTAGGGTAATGGTGGGTCCTATTGGGCTCCTAGCAGCAGGTAATGGTCCGGGATGTCCACACGATATCACTCGTGGTTATGTACCAGGAAATAATCATAGACAAGGGACATAGTGTAATACAGTATGGATATTTTATTAAAGCAAAAAGGTAGAGAGGTACTCGCATATCGGGAGAACAAACAGGCATGTAATAGTGTGTATGGAGCGCTATGCGGTCCAAGCCTCGATCTCGATCATGAAAACCGGAAGTGACGCGACACGCTGTACGCGTTTCGTAATAGATACGTCCTCAGCCTTTATTTACAGTTATAGTCTTTGGACTATTATTTGGGGAGGCTGCAGCCTATATTTTATATTTATATCCCGTTTACACCTTTTTGACACATTTTTATTCGCACACATTTTTTTGCACATATCCTCCCTTCCGCTTTTTATCCGGATAGACCATTAGCGCGGAGTTTTATACCTTTTAATTTGTTAAAATGTTCAATAACCAAAGCATTATTGTATAAACATTATTGTATAAACGTGAGCAAATGTGAGCTTTATTTAAAGACACAAATCACAAAAGTATTTCAAGTAGATTGTAAACATTACACTGGTAAAGAATAGGAGAATCAAAATGGCAGGGAGATGAGTAGCCGACTTCAGGGTTGAAGTCCTTCAAAATTGCCTTCAGGATTTAAGACAATGAGCTCTTAGATGTTGCATTGGTTTCTTCTTGTCATGAACAGGGGTACAGAGGGTAAGCTGATCTAACACATAAAGTACTGCCATCCATCAAGTGTTTGTGGAAACTGACCAGAATTTTGGCACATCATTGTGAAAACCCCAAGTTCCACAATCTGGACACAGGATACAAGTGTGCAAAACAACAACATGCACACACTAAAATTTAGGCGGCCACTGCCCACAAATTACAGTCTTATAGGAGAATGTGCTTCCTAAACTTCTTGTCAGTACACTCTGTGCATAAACAGATTAGCATACAAGCTTTGCAAACCACATGCACCACTCTCACTAGCAATTATAGGTTAGCTAAACCATGAAATATATTTTCTAGAGTTAGTACATACACCCACATACTCAGGCAAATGCAAATTCTACATACAGTCTGGTGCACTCTAATGGTTGTGTGACTGCCTAAATTATTTTTCCATGCTTCCGAGATTACCTAAGCTATACTGTGAGCCAGAACTCTACACAGTCACTTTTTTCACTGCCAACACACACACTAGACACATGGACTCCTGCCTGAAAATTAGATCTGTCCTTGCCTTTGATAACTAGTGCTAATCTGCATATACTCAGATTGGTCTTCTTGTTCTCTGTGAACCAACTACTGCAATTAATGGAACACTAGAGTGCAGCCACACCATGCAATCTCATAAATTAGTAATGACTTACAACCTAGCTTATAGGCATTGATGATACACTACAATAACACACACTACATTTACAAAACAGCCTCTTCAGATTCATGCATTGTTTGGAGCAATCAAAATCCAGCATATTAAGTTTCATATTTAATATCCCTAATCAGACAGCACATAGAAAATGTACAGTTACAGAATGTAAAAAAAAAAGACATGTAATGAATTGAGACATGCTGTAAACACAAGCAAACAGTGTAAATAAAAATGGAAAAATGGAAGGACTTACTCCTGTTTCCAAGGTTGGAAAGAAAATGCTGATCATACAACATTATTAACCAAGAGTTGATTTCAGATCTCCAGTGAGACAGAGCAGTATGAAGGGTATGAGAGCAGGCAGTATGCACAGGTGAAGAGTGTGGAGGGAATGACAGCAGGTAGTATGTGCAGGAGAAAAGTGCGGAGGGTATGAGAAGGGACAGTATGTGTATGAAGGGAGTTTGGAGAGTATGAAAGAAACAGTAAATGCAGGGGAAGAGAGTAGAAGGTTTGAGATGGTGCAGTATGCGCAAAAGAGAAGTTCAGAGAGTATGAAAACCATGCCCGGGCACACCCTAATCACTAGGTGCAGTGCCAATTCCCCCTACTACCCTTGCTTCCCCAGTGTTGACCCCCCACCCCACCCCACAGTGCTGCCGGCTTCCCTCCTCTACCCCCAGCTGCTGCAGGGGGTATTTCAGGATGGATAGTGGGGAAAGGGGCTGATAAATATTTTATTTACCAGCGCCTTCACTTCAAAATGTACACAGTGAACACACTCGCTGTGTCCATTCATAACGGAATCATAGTAAACTGTGTTTACTATGCTTCAGTTTGTGAATGAACAGGAAGCCACACAGCATAGAGCACTTTCCAATTACTGTCCCGTGCAACTGAGGCTGCAGAGAAAGACGTGTGTTTGAGCTTTGGAGTGCACACCATATTGCAATAGGCTACGCACACCTATGATGACAACATGTACAATGTGCAGAAGGAGAGTGTGGAGGATATGAGGAGGGGTAGTTTGTGAAGGAAAAATGGCATTACAGCAGGTGGTATGAGCAGGAGAAGAGAGAGGAAGGTATGTGAAGGGGCAGTATGTACAGGAGAAAACTGTGAAGCATATGACAGTGGGTGATAGTGGAGGCAAGGATCTGATAGCAGATTTCCAAAGGGACCTGTGACTGCCATCCTTGCACAGGGTGCAACAGCAATGGAAACTAGGGTGTGGATGATGTTGGAGGCAGAGTTGTCAGCAAACAGATGTGCTTAGGCTCATGGAGAAAATATAGAGAATGTGCTGTGGGCAGAAGCTTGGAATGTTATCTGTGGCTGGCTTTTGGAGGTAGCGCAATGGCATATATGTGCATAATGTATGACTCCCTGTTATAGCTGTAGTAATGGAAGGAGAGATCCTATCATCCTAATTCAGTTTTTTTGATTTACCAAAATATGTCCTGTAATATATTTTTGTCCTATGCCCATACCTAGGCAAAATGCCTTATCTGCTTAATATGTTTGCTTTTTGTCCATAATAAGGACATAGAGTATATGTATCTCTATTCTCTGAGGTCTGTTGCTTTTAGAATTTAATTATTAATGTCTATTCCTCACCACAAGTACTTCATTAATGCTATACCTGCATATTGTTTACCTTGTCCGAACTTCTCCAAAATGTGTCCTCAGATCTGCAAATTATTTTCTCTAGTTGTCCTCTCTTGTTACCACCTCCGACTCCCATTTTCTAGACTTCGTCTAGGCTGATACTTGCCTCTGTAATGTTCTGCTTTGCCCCTTTGAGCTGTCCCCAACACTGAACACTTTAGGTGCTAACCAAAAACACATCTCTCCTGAATCTCCTGAGTACCTTCTATTATCTCAGCAATTTCACATACTGATCTACGTGGACATATTATTTTACCCACTTCTCCAACTTCATGCTTAATGACTAATTAATAGAGTTTACATGTAACATTTCTAATTAAGGGTCAAAATTATGTTTGATTGGGCCCTGTAGTAACACAATTACAGGACCCCTTTCCACTCCAATCTCCTTCTCAAATGCAATTTATCTAGTGACTCTGAAAAGTATTTGCTGTTATGGTTACAATTTAGAGGCTATTGAACCAACTGAACATTTACTTATCCAAGTGTATTCATGAAATGTTATTTCCAGAGGCGTAACTAAGACCTTCAGGGCCCCGATGCAAGAAACCTTAAAGCGCCACCCTGACCCCCCCATCAGTCCCATGGCCCTGTCCTCTGGTCCTGCAGCCCTCCCCAAGGCCCTTTACTCCTGTTGTGGGGCCCTTTCACATACTCTGCAGTGGCCCCCTTCCTTCTGTATTGGGGCCCCCCAGGGTGGCAGAAAGCAAGAGATATGACCAGCACATCAGGATGCTCCATATAAGTGTCCAAAGCAGTGGGAGAACTACCAGCATTGCAAAGGTTGTACTTGCGACCGGGCCCTGATCTTCTACCACTCTGGGGGTCCCCAGCCTCCTCTTGCTGTGCTGCCCCTGCTATTGACAGCGCTGGTCTGGCGTCTGTCTCCTTGGCAGTAGCGGCAGTCTATTAGGACCCAGTGCTGGTGACATTATGGGGCTGATGGGTGCATGCAGAGGAAGGCTCACACTTCATGCCTGTTGTTGGCTCTGATCAATAAAACCACTATCATATTTAGCCCATGTTCACATTGGTCCGGTTTGACATGTGAGTTGACATGTCAAATCGGAGCCAATTGCCGGCAATGGTACTGTCCAAATCAGTGCGATGCTGACTTTGTGGCGCTGTACCGATTCCCAAAAGTAGTTCCTGCACTACTTTTGACGACTTTGGGGGGCGATTTCAATAGACTTCTGTGCGGAAACCCGCACAGATGTCTGTGAAATTGCCCACAAAGTCAGACTGAAAATGCCAGTTTGAAATCGTGCAGCTGAACTTGCATGATTTCAAACCTGCCTCAGTGTGAACCTGGGCTAAACATTAGATCTGACTAGGAGCATCACCTGGATTGCATTTTAATCAGCATGTCAGAGAAGGCTCCACCATTCCTAAGCAACCTGCAGGGAGCTCAACTGTCCACAACCAATTGTGCTGGCCCTCTTGTGCATGAGCCCATCAACCCCATAAAGAAACCAGAACTGGGTCCTAATGCGCTGTGCTTCTGCAATGGAGAGAGAGAGAGACCAATGCTGTCATTAGCAGGGGCAGGACAGTAACCTTGGTTTTTTGGCGCTGGTCCACAGTGGGAGGATTCCCTCATCCACTTGAAGTTGGATCTTATTTTTTTTTTTTTATTCAACTTAATATTTGAATGAAAAAAAAAAAATGTTAATGCATGGGCTGCCTAAGTGCTAAGGCCGGCCATAGACAGTTTGAAATCTTGGCTGGTTCAGCAGGAACTGGCTGAGATTTGAACCATGCATGGGTAGGCTGAATGTACCCAAGTTGATCGATTGTTCGATTGTTCAACTTGGGTACAACCAGGCTGTTGAACTATTTTATGATTATCGCCTGTGGTTTCTATAGCTGCTAGCGATAATCACTGTTTGTCGGGAGCAGACAATGGCTCAGCAGGAGGGATTCCCCTGTCACCACTGTCTGTGCTGATGGGGGAATTGTGCAATTTTTTTTCCTGCAACCTGTGACTGCAGAAGAGGAATTTGCACAATCTATGGCCACAATAGTAAAAATAGAATGTTCAGCGCTGAAATAAAACTTGATAAATTGAATGAGATCAGCTGCTGAACACTAAAAGGCAATCTAAAAATCCTTCCAATACAATTCAAAGCAGAGTGCAGCGCAATCTCAATAATCTCCTATAACAATTACAATAATATAATAATCAAATGCAATGCAAATATGTCCATGCGTGAGGGTCCAATAAGTTTAACCACTTAAGCCCCATAAGATTTTACCCCCTTCCTGACCAGGGGGTTTTTTGCAATTTTTTACTGCGTGATTTTAATGGACAATTGCGCGGTCGTGCAACGCTGTACCTAAACGAATTTGACGTCCTTTTTTTCCCACAAACAGAGCTTTCTTTTGGTGGTATTTGATCACCTGTGAGATTTTTTGATCATGCGCTATAAACAAAAAAAGAGCGACAATTTTGCAAAAATAACAATATTTTTCACATTTTTTTATATGAAATTCCCCCCCAAAAAAATGTAAAAATCTAAATTTTTTAACATTTTCGGCCAATTTGTTTTATGCTACATATGTTTGGTAAAAAAATCGCAAAAAGCGTATTTTGATTGGTTTGCGCAAAAGTTATTGCGTTTACTAACAAAGGGAAAGATTTTTGTCATTTTTGGGGGTTTTTTTAACGAGTAATGGCGGCGATCTGCGATTTTTTTTTGCGGGACTGCGACATTGCAGCGGACAGAACGGACCCTTGACTGACATTTTTGACACTTTTGGGGTTACCAGTGACATTACTGCAGTAATCAGTGCTATACATATGCACTGTTACTGTAAAAATGACACTGGCAGGGAAGGGGTTAACTGTATTGGAGAGGGAGGGGTTAAGTATGTCCTAGGGGCGTGTTTCTAACTGTGATGGGACATGGCTACTACTGTAAAAACAGAGATCAACGGTCCTACATAGTAGAACTGTCTGATCTCCATTTTTACACAGGGGAGAATGACAGGCGGCTTGTCTAAATTAGCCGCCTGCCTTTCTCCCTTCCCGGCGAACGATCGCGAGTGACCGGCGGACATCAGGTCCGCCGGTCACACACATTGACTTGTCAGGGAATGAGCTGGGGCGGGCGCGCACCTCAGCGGGCGCGCGCTCGCCCGCTATTGGCTCACAAGTCGGTGACAGGCTAGTGACGTACCGGTACGTCACTTTGCCTGGCAAGGGGTGACCGCCGCAGTATATGTACTTGCGGCGGTCGGCAAGTGGTGCAAGATGACAAGTGTGACAGACAGTTCCTTGTTGTACACTCAGAAGCCCAGGTGTTGGAAAAATTGGAATCATGCAATAACACACATGAAACGTGCTAAGTCCCACCACCACAGCTCTCTCTGCCTCTCACCTCCAATAAACGACCCTGCAGGGTCTCTGAGCATATATGGTATACTCAATCCTCCTGTTTTCCCTTGGTTTTCCCTGGTTCCAGATCAGACAGAACTCCGCACCAACTGAATATTGGAAAACAATAAGAGAATATCTAAGTGCTCTCTGTTTAATCCACAGCATTTATTGAATAAAAATCATTGCACTTACATTAAAGTAAAAGTTTCCTTGCATCTCAAGTAATCAGACATCGGTAGCGATGAGGTCGGCGTCTCCCTGCCTTTCACTCACACACTTCCGGGACAGCTGGCGGGTCATGTGGCTTCCCCCGTACGCTTTAGGGGACAGTATATATACACACTGCTCCAAAAAAATAAAGGAATACTTTTTAATCAGAGTATAGCATCAAGTCAATTAAACTCCTGGGATATTGATCTGATCAGTTAAGTAGCAGAGGGGGTTGTTAATCAGTTTCATATGCATTGGTGTTAATGAAATAACAACATGTGCACTAGATGGGCAACAATGAGATGAACCCCAAAACCGGAATGGTTTTACAACGGTAGGCCAATTACATTTTTTCCCTACTCATCTTTTCTGACTCGTTTTCTTTAGTTTTGCATTTGGCTAGGGTGTCATGGTCTTACCTTCTTGCTGTTCTCCTTCGTTTGACATGTGCTGGCGGCCATCTTGGTTTCTGGGTTTCTTGTAGCCTCCCACCCTGCGGCTCCTCCTTCCCACTGGGAGGAGCTGGATGCCTAGCTCATATATATAGGAGGTCTGTGGCTTCAGTTCCTTGCTTGGTCCTCCTGTGTTCACATGCTTCTAAGACTGCTGCTGCTTCTGGTCCCTGATCCTGGCTTCGTCTGACTACCCTGCTGGTTCCTGATCCTGGCTTCGTCTGACTACCCTGCTGGTTCCTGATCCTGGCTTCGTCTGACTACCCTGCTGGTTCCTGATCCTGGCTTCGTCTGACTACCCTGCTGGTTCCTGATCCCGGCTTCGTCTGACTACCCTCCTGGTTCCTGACCTCTGGCTTCGCAAGGACTCTGCCTCGGTTTCGGCATCCGTTTGGACTTCTGCTTTACAGCTTGATTTTCAATAAAGCCTTCTTATTTTCACTTATCTGTTGTTGTACGTCTGGTTCATGGTTCCGTGACATTAGGACGAAGCCATGAATTCTGACGGTACAGGGCCATCCTCGCTACCCACGCTGGTTGCCAGACTTGATCAGCAGGATCACCTGTTGGGTCGGTTCGCCATGGCGTTGCAAACCCTGCTTGAACGCACGGCTCATTTTGCTCCCGTTGCCGATGGGTCGGTTGTCGCTCCTGGGCCCGCTCCTACTGCCGCTCCGGTTGTTGCGCCAGAGTCTACCCCGACACCTGTTGTTGCGCCTGCGGTGTTTCGGGGTATGACCGGTTCTGCCCCCCTTCCACAGCGCTTTGGGGGAGAGCCAACTCAGTGCCGAGGTTTCCTTAACCAGGTGGGCATTTATTTCGAGTTGCTGCCACATGCCTTTCCTACTGAGAGATCAAAGGTGGGCTTCTTAATTTCGCTGCTCTCGGACAAGGCCTTGGCCTGGGCCAGCCCTTTATGGGAGAACAACAATCCGGTGGTTGCCGAGTTTTCCGGTTTTGTTGCTTCTCTTTGGAGGGTATTCGATGTGCCAGCTCGTGCTGCCTCTGCTGCGAAGCTCCTTATGTCCATCAGACAGGGTTCACGATCCGTAGCTGAATACGCCATTGAGTTTCGTACCCTGGCAGCAGAGGTGGGCTGGAATAATGAGGCTCTGGTCGCTGCTTTCTCTCATGGTCTCTCGGATGCCTTGAAGGATGAGGTTGCAGCTAAGGACCTACCAGTGGAGCTCGAGTCTCTTATTTCTTTCTTGATTTTGATTGACACCAGACTCAGGGAGAGACCTTCCTTTAAGGAGAGTCTGCGGAGGCCTCCTAACAGATTGGCGCCTACCTTTGCTGTCCCACCCGTGCCTCCCTCTCCTCCCATGCCTCCTGGGGATGACTTGGCTGGGGGTGAACCCATGCAGCTGGGCTTTGCTCGCCTGTCCGAGGGGGAGAGGGTACTCCGAAGACGCGAGGGTCGATGCATGTACTGTGGTCTCGGTGGGCATTTTCGGTTGGCATGTCCGAACCATCCGGGAAACGCTCGCACCTGAGATCCTGTCGGGGGCAGATCTTGGGTGGAGTCTCCTCGTCCCCGGTTTCCCGTGTTGACAAACCACTGATCACTGTTGTCCTCTCCTGGGTCGGGGGCTCAGTGACGACCCAGGCGTTGGTGGACTCTGGTGCTGGTGGTCTGTTCATTGATAGTGTGTTCGCTGCCGCCAATTCCATTCCTCTGCAGGCCCGAGGTTCTCCACTGGCTCTTGAGGCGATAGACGGCAGACCCCTTCTGCCGCCACACGTGACTCATGAGACCCTTCCAGTGGGGATAGCCATTGGTGCCGTTCACAGAGAGTCGGTCTGCTTCCAGGTTATTTCGTCTCCACACTACTCGGTGGTCTTGGGGTACCCCTGGCTCCAGAAGCATAATCCGACTTTCGATTGGAGATCGGCCGAGATCCTCTCGTGGTCACCGCAGTGTGGGGCTAGTTGCATCCATGGGCCTGTCAAGTTGCTGTGTACTTCCTCGGACTCTCTGTTGCCTCCTGAATACGAGGAGTACCGGGATGTATTCGATAAGGTGCGCGCGGTTGCCCTACCTCCGCACCGCCCATACGATTGTGCCATCGAGTTACAACCTGGTGCCGTTCCTCCTCGTGGCAAGGTCTATCCACTGTCGGTAGCGGAGAATGAGGCCATGGAGGAGTACATGAAGGAGGCGCTTTCACGCAGACACATTCGCAAATCCTCGTCCCCGGCAGGGGCTGGATTTTTCTTTGTGAAAAAGAAAGGCGGTGAGTTGAGGCCTTGCATCGATTACAGGGGTCTCAATCGCATCACGATCAAGAACGCTTACCCGATTCCCTTGATTTCCGAGCTGTTCGATCGCCTTAAAGGGGCCACGGTCTTTACCAAACTCGACCTGAGGGCGGCATATAACCTCGTAAGGATCAAGGCGGGCGATGAGTGGAAGACCGCGTTTAACACCAGGACCGGTCATTATGAATCCTTGGTTATGCCCTTTGGGTTGTGCAATGCGCCCGCAGTCTTTCAGGAATTCATTAACAATGTTTTCCGTGACCTGTTGCAGCAGTGTGTGGTGGTCTATTTGGATGACATCTTGGTATATTCTGAATCCATGGAGACCCACATTCTGGATGTCAGACGAGTGTTGCAACGGTTACGAGAGAACAAGCTGTTCGGTAAGCTTGAGAAATGCGAATTTCACCGATCCCAGGTAACCTTCTTAGGTTACATCATTTCCGCTGAGGGGTTCTCCATGGATCCTGAGAAGGTTTCGGCTGTCTTACAGTGGCCCCAGCCCAGTGGTCTTCGCTCCCTGCAGCGCTTTTTGGGCTTCGCCAATTATTATCGGAAGTTCATCAGGGACTTTTCCATGCTAGCCAAGCCTCTCACGGATCTGACCAGGAAGGGCAGTAATTCCCAGGTCTGGCCGCTCGAGGCCATCCGAGCTTTTGAGGCTCTAAAGTCCGCCTTTGTGTCGGCTCCGATTCTGTCGCATCCCAACCCTGGGTTGCCCTTTGTCCTCGAGGTGGACGTGTCTGAGACGGGAGTAGGCGCCCTTCTGTCTCAGCGTAGAACACCAGAGGGTCCTCTGCTTCCTTGTGGGTTTTACTCCCGGAAACTGTCTTCCGCGGAGTGCAACTATCAGATTGGTGACAGGGAGTTATTGGCCATCGTGCAGGCCCTTAAAGAATGGAGGCACTTGCTCGAGGGTTCGGTGGTTCCGGTCCTCATCCTGACAGACCACAAGAATCTGACCTACCTTTCTGAGGCCAAGAGATTGACACCACGTCAGGCCAGATGGGCTCTGTTCTTGTCACGTTCTAATTACGTGGTCTCCTACCTACCCGGTTCCAAGAACATCAGGGCGGATGCCTTATCACGGCAGTACTCCGACCTGTCCAGGGAGGAGTCGATTCCGACTTCGGTCATACCTCCGAATCAGATCCTGGCCGCCATTCGCACCAGCCTGACCTCTCCCCTGGGTGAGCAGATTTTGGCGGCTCAATCTGGTGCTCCCTCTGGGAGACCCAACGGCAGATGTTTTGTGCCTGAGGAGTTGCGCACTCGGTTGTTGCGAACCTACCATAACTCCAAGACCGCGGGGCATCCTGGAAAGAATCAGCTGTCCTGGGCTGTTTCACGTCTGTTCTGGTGGCCTTCCCTACGTTCCGACATCGCCGCATATGTAGCGGCATGCTCCGTTTGTGCCCAGAGTAAGTCCCCTCGGCACCTTCCGTTGGGCCTTCTGCAACCCATAGCCACCGGGGAGCACCCATGGTCACACCTGGGGATGGATTTCATTGTGGACCTCCCTGCATCCCGAGGCCATATGGTCATTCTCATGATTGTGGATCGATTTTCCAAAATGTGCCACTGTGTTCCTCTCAAGAAGTTACCCTCTGCACAGGAGTTGGCCACGATTTTTGCCAGGGAGGTCTTCCGGTTGCACGGTCTGCCCAAGGAGATTGTGTCGGATCGGGGGAGTCAGTTTGTGTCCAGGTTCTGGCATGCCTTTTGCTTCCAGTTGGGGATTCATCTCTCCTTCTCCTCGGCCTACCACCCTCAGTCCAATGGGGCCGCAGAACGATCCAATCAGGCCTTGGAGCAATTCCTTCGTTGCTATGTCTCCGATCACCAAGACAATTGGGTTGATCTCCTGCCTTGGGCTGAGTTTGCCAGGAACACGGCGGTGAACTCTTCCTCTGGGACGTCTCCCTTCATGGCCAATTATGGGTTCCAACCTGCCGTGTTACCGGAGGTATTCTCTCCCCAGGATATTCTGGCTGTGGAGGATCACCTTTCCGTCCTACGTGCTTCTTGGGTACAGATCCAGAAGTCCCTTGAGGTCTCTGCGCAGCGCCAGAGACTCCAGGCTGATCGCAGACGAGCGCCTGCTCCTTCCTACCAGGCCGGAGACCGTGTATGGTTGTCCACCCGCAACCTCAACCTTCGAGTGCCCACTCCCAAGCTGGCGCCTCGCTTTGTTGGTCCCTTCCGAGTGCTTCGCAGGGTAAACCCGGTAGCCTATGCCCTTGCGCTTCCTCCAGGCATGCGGATCTCCAACGTGTTTCATGTCTCCCTGTTGAAGCCACTGGTCTGTAATCGTTTCACTTCCTCGGTTCCTCGGCCCCGTCCGGTCCAAGTGGGCAATCGTGAGGAGTATGAGGTGAGCAATATCCTGGACTCACGCCTGGTCCGCGGTCGGGTGCAGTTTTTGGTTAATTGGCGTGGTTATGGTCCAGAGGAGCGTTCCTGGGTTCCCTCCGCAGATGTCCATGCTCCTGCCTTGCTCGGAGCCTTCCACGCACGCTTCCCTCTGAAACCGTTCTTTACTCCGCGGAGGAGGGGCCCTTGAGGGGGAGGTACTGTCATGGTCTTACCTTCTTGCTGTTCTCCTTTGTTTGACATGTGCTGGCGGCCATCTTAGTTTCTGGGTTTCTTGTAGCCTCCCACCCTGCGGCTCCTCCTTCCCACTGGGAGGAGCTGGATGCCTAGCTCATATATATAGGAGGTCTGTGGCTTCAGTTCCTTGCTGTGTTCACATGCTTCTAAGACTGCTGCTGCTTCTGGTCCCTGATCCTGGCTTCGTCTGACTACCCTGCTGGTTCCTGATCCTGGCTTCGTCTGACTACCCTGCTGGTTCCTGATCCTGGCTTCGTCTGACTACCCTGCTGGTTCCTGATCCTGGCTTCATCTGACTACCCTGCTGGTTCCTGATCCCGGCTTCGTCTGACTACCCTCCTGGTTCCTGACCTCTGGCTTCGCAAGGACTCTGCCTCGGTTTCGCCATCCGTTTGGACTTCTGCTTTACAGCTTGATTTTCAATAAAGCCTTCTTATTTTCACTTATCTGTTGTTGTACGTCTGGTTCATGGTTCCGTGACATAGGGTCAGTGTCACTTCTGGTAACATGGTAATACCTGGACCCTGCAGAGGTTGCACAGGCAGTCCAACTCCTCCAGGATGGCACATCAATATGTGCCATTGCAAGAAGGTTTTCTGTGTCTCCCAGCACAGTCTCAAGAGCATGGAGGAGATTCCAGGAGACAGGCAGTTACTCTAGTAGAGGTGGACAGGGCCGTAGAAGGTCCTTAACCAATCAGCAGGACCAGTATCTGCTCTTTTGTGCAAGGAGGAACAGGATGAGCACTGTCAGAGCCCTACAAAATGAGCTTCAGCAGGCCACTGGTGTGAATGTCTCTGACCAAACAATCAGAAACAGACTTCATGAGGGTGGTCTGAGGTCCTGACATCCTCTAGTGGGTCCTGTTCTCACAGCCCGGCACTGTGGAGCTCAATTGGCATTTGCCATTGAACACTATAATTGGCAGGTCCGCCACTGGTGCCCTGTGCTTTTCACAGGTGAGAGCAGATTCACCCTGAGCACACGTGACAGACGTGCAAGGGTCTGGAGAAGCCATGGAAATTATACTGCCTGTAACATTGTTTAGCATGACCAGTTTGATGATAGGTCAGTGATGGTGTGGGGGGGGGGGCATATTCATTGAGATGTCTACAGGCTAGACAATGGCACCCTGAGTGCCATTAGTTATCAGGATGAAATCCTTGGACTGAACTTACACTGGTGCAGTGGGTCCTGAGTTCCTCCTAGTGCCCAACAATGCCTGACCTCATGTGGCGAGAGTATGCAGCCAGTTCCTGGAGGATGAAAGAATTGATACCATTGAATGGCCCCCACGCTCACCTGACCTAAATCCAATAGAACACTTCTGGGACATCATGTTTTGGTCCATCCAGTCGGTTCAGGAGCTCCGTGATGCCCTGGTCCAGATCTGGGAGGAAATACCCCAGGACACCTATCGTCGTCTAATTAGGAGCATGCCCCAACATTGTCAGGCATGCATACAAGCACATGGGGGCCATACAAAACCATTTTTAGTTACTGTAATGAAATTTCAGCAAAATGGACTAGCCTTCTGCATCCTTTTTTCACTTTGATTTTCGGGGTGTCTCTGAATTCAGTCCCCTGTGGGTTGATAATTTTCATTTCCATCAAACAAAGTGCCATTCTTTTGCTCCTAACACATTACCCAGTCCATATCAGTATAGATGTTCAGCATGAGATTTTACCCATTAAGATCTGATGTGTTTTCAAAGTGTTCCTTTAATTTTTTTGAGCAGTGTATATATACGAGATGCATAGCAGGTTACCAACAATGGTAAATCACACGTTTATATCTCTGCAGGTTTATTTTAACAAAGTATGTACAGTGAGGATCGAAAGTTTGGGCACCCCAGGTAAAAATTTGTATTAATGTGCATAAAATAGCCAAGGGAAGATGGAAAAATCTCCAAAAGGCATCACATTACAGATTAGACATTCTTATAATATGTCAACAAAAGTTAGATTTTATTTCCATCATTTACACTTTCAAAATAACAGAAAACAAAAAAAATGGCGTCTGCAAAAGTTTGGGCACCCTGCAGAGTTAATAACTTGTACTGCCTCCTTTGGCAAATATCACAGCTTGTAAACGCATTTTGTAGCCAGCCAAGAGTCCTTCAATTCTTGTTTGAGGTATCTTCGCCCATTCTTCCTTACAAAAGTCTTCCAGTTCTTTGAGATTTCGTCTGTCACGCACTGCTCTTTTAAGGTCTATCCATAGATTTTCAATTATGTTGAGGTCAGGAGATTGTGAAGGCCATGGCAAAACCTTCAGTTTACGCCTCTTGATGTAATCCCCGTGGGTTTTTAAGGTGTGTTTAGGATCATTATCCATTTGTAGAAGCCATCCTCTCTTTAACTTCAACTTTTTCACAGATGGTATCAAGTTACCATCCAAAATTTGCGGGGGCGGGGCCGGCAGCCGGAGCGGATGGTTGTGTGAAACCGCCGCTCTCTACAACGGGTCTTTCACAGCGATCGCCAGCAACCGATCAGAGCCCGAACACCGCCACTGACCTTCCCTAGACCTCGGGGAATACCATGGCGACAGCAGGGAAGCGGAAGGAGCGGGAAAAACCCCGCAAATTAACGGAGTTCTTCTCCTCCACAGCGGGCCAGGGCAGCCAAAATGGCGCCGGCTTCCTTCACAGCACGGCTTCTCCTCAGCGCCCAGCAGAGCATCCGCCGTCTTCAAGCCTCACTGACACAGGTGAGCCACAGGCAGGCCATCATCAGCAGCCATCCTCCCCCTTCGATAGCCCTGTGAAACAAAAAAGGAGACTAAACATGTCTCACAGCACAGCATCCACTACTCAGTGGGAGGGGGAAGACATGGAGGAGTCAGACGCTGTTACACAGCAGCTAGATGCCTTCCCAACCACAGGGCAGACTACTACTGATGTTACTATGAAAGATATGCTTTTGACACTGCGGGGAGCCCTTCAGAAGGATATGGCAGCATTTATGAAGGTTACAAAGAGAGAAATAGCTGACCTGGGGGATAGAGTGGATGATGCGGAGCAAAGGCTGGATGATGTCTCAGGGGCACATAATGAGCTGGTAGATGCTCATGTGGATCTGGAAGATGAACTGAAAATGCTCAAACTCAAGGTAGCAGATATAGAGGACAGGTCACGCAGGAACAATGTTAAGTTTAGAGGCGTCCCAGAAAATGTCAAACCTGCTGACCTCACTGAATTCTTGCAGCAACTTATGCTAAAAACACTTCCAGACCTCACTGCTAATGATGTTATCATCGATAGGGCACATAGACTTCAGAAACCTGCCCACATCCCTGATAATGTGCCAAGAGACGTAATTGCTAGAATCCACTTCTAACATATAAAGGACAGACTCATGAGATTCTCTCGCCAACACCCGGCCCTTCCTGATCCGTATGCAGCCATCTCCCTCTTTACTGATCTGTCCCAGGCAACACTTTCTGCTCGCCACAATCTTACTCCCATAACTAAAATCCTGAGAAACCATAAGATCTTATACAAATGGGGCTTCCCGGCCAAATTGACAGTGACCCTGGATAACACCTCTCACTCCATAACTTCCCTGGAAAAGGGTCTGGCCCTTCTGCGGAGGATGGGCCTCCTACCTAGAGATGAAGATCCATCGGCCTCTACCTCTAGAGCTGCTGGCAGACCAGCTTCCAGCAGAGATGCACGCTGAGTGTCCAAGTCGTTCCACCTGCGGTAGCAGGGTTCCTGATTGGAATACATCATTCCCGTTGTCCAGCTCATAATGCTTTTCCTCCCCGGACAGAATTGCGAGAGTTCTCGCATCCGAGTGATGACGCTTTACTGCTTCGGCATCCATACATATGCTGTGGCTAATGCGGCAGTGTTGCCCGAGTATTTGGGCCCTTTCCTGAATTTGATCCAGTTACTTGTTTTTGTTTTTTCCTCTGCCTCTGCTTTTCCCTTTTCCACCACCAGATGGAGCTCCAGCCTCTTCTCACTTCTTGATGTCGCTTAGATGGATGTCCATCAACGTCAGAGGACTTAACCACCCTGCGAAACGGCACAGTCTCTGGAAAACAGCTTTGGACTCGCAGAGTGACATTCTTTGTGTCCAGGAGACGCATTTTATGCAATCCAACCCACCCCATTGCACCCACCGCAAGTTCCCGTATGTATATTATGCCAATGGTCCAGCTAAAAACAAAGGTGTCCTGATAGCTATTAGAGACACAGTTGTGTTTAACTTGATCAATGTGGTGCAGGATGACTCTGGTAGATATATCCTCATGGTGGCGGAGATTAATGGGGTCACGTATACGCTTTTAAACATCTATGTTCCTAATCAGAAGCAAACCAAGTTTATTCGTAAAATGATAGCACTGGTTAAGAAGCACCATAAGGGTTCTTTGATTATATGTGGCGATTTTAATTCTGTCATGAATACCAGTGTTGATTGCTCCTCAGTGGGGCGGAGACATAGGCCTAATATTGGTTCTCTCTGTTTTATGGAGGGTCTTTATGACCCGTGGCGATGTCTCCACACTACTGAAAGAGACTACTCTTTCTACTCTAGGGTTCATAATAGTTACTCCAGAATCGATATGTTCCTTACGGATAAATTCCTTTTGCAACGGGTATCTAAAGCGGAGCTCCATTCCATCACGTGGTCGGACCACGGACCTGTGACCATAGATGTGTTGGATGGCTCTAAGACAGTGTCTAAACCCTTGTGGCGCAATAACCCGAGAATTCTTGCTCATCCTAAATATTCTGAGGATTTACAACAGAAGATTGCGGAATATTTTGTAGTGAACAATGATGGTTCTTGCCCCACAACCACGTTCTGGTGTGCCCATAAGGCAGTAGCGAGGGGTCTGTTGATCCAAATGGCTGCCAGGGATAAGAAAGCTAGGTTATCCCGCATTCAGTCCCTCCAGGCGGATATCCTCCAATTGGAGAAACAACACAAACAGGCACCTACTACCTCCCCATCCCTAATGTTGACTCTTACTGATAAGAGAAATGAACTCAAGAGGCTCCTAGTAGCGGACCACGACTTCCATTTTCGGAGACTTCAAGTCTCATGGTATTCACAACAAAATAGGGCCGGCAAGTTTTTGGCCTCTCAATTAAAGTCAAAGCGCCTGAAATCGCACATCCCCCATATGCATCATCACCTGACTAAGAAGACCTATACAAATCCTAAAGACATTGCTAATGTCTTCAAGGATTACTACGAATCCCTATAAAATCTAGAAGACTCGGAACCTGAAAACCGCCCATCGATACCTGACATTGACGTCTTCCTTAATAAACTCAACTTACCGTCCTTGACTGAAGACTCCCTTTTGGCCCTTAATGCACCAATCACTGAACAAGAAGTCCTGGTTGTTGTACGATCTCTTCCATTACACAAATCCCAGGGAATTGATGGATTCTCGGCGGAATACTACAAAGCTTTTGCTCTAACCCTTGTGCCACACTTAACTAACGTCTTTAATCATGCAACCCAACTAGGCTCCTTCCCTAAGGAAATGCTCCAGGCTGTAATAGTTACGATCCCTAAACCCGGTAAACCTCCTGACTCACCTCAAAATTTTAGACCTATCTCCCTCCTCAACGTGGATCTTAAGATCTTCGCTAAGGTACTGGCCAACAGACTGCTTCAAGTTACCTCTCTTCTGTTAGGTTTAGATCAAGTAGGCTTTGTTAAAGGCAGACAAGCCCCTGACGGCACGCGTCGTATGATAAACCTCCTCAAACATGTAGAACTTAAACGCGTCCCTTCCATTTTTGTAGCCTTAGACGCTGAGAAGGCATTTGATAGGGTCCATTGGGGTTACCTCTCACGAACACTCAATAAGTTTGGCTTTAAAGATCAGATACTTTCGGCCATTATGTCACTATATTCAAACCCAATGGCGTGTGTATATTCAGATGGACTATTATCAAGTCCCTTCTCACTCTCTAACGGTACTAGGCAAGGATGCCCACTGTCACCTATTTTGTTCTCATTGGCTATTGAACCCCTAGCTGAAACCATCAGATCCAATCCTTTGATTAAAGGTATTACTGTAGGTCCTTTGCAACATAAATTGGGACTGTTTGCGGACGATATCATCCTCACCCGGTCTGCTCCCTCCGACTCCCTGGTGGAGACTAAGCGGATCCTAGCGTCCTTTAGCGCAGTCTCGTTGTATAAGATTAACGCCAGTAAATGTTCAGCGTTACCAATCAATGTCTCCCCCCGGGGAATTGGAGATGCTCAAGCGAGTGTTTCCCTGCGATTGGGACTTGACATCCATAAAGTACCTAGGTATCCAATTGACCACGCCAACCGAGAACCTGTATCAACATAACTATGTACCACTGCTGGAACAAGTTGCAGAGGAATTCTCCTCTATTAAAAAAATTCACCTGTCTTGGTTGGGTCGCATCACGGCATATAGGATGCAGGTTCTTCCTAAGCTCCTCTACTACTTCAGGACTTTGCCAATACCACTACCACCCTGGTTTTTCGATACTCTTGCCAAATCTCTAAGAAGGTTTTTATGGAACGGCAAACACCCTAGGATCTCCCTGACTAGACTATATGAATCGAAAAAATATGGGAGCGTAGGTCTACCTAATGCAAAAGTTTATTACTTAGCAGCTATTCTCAGTCGGGCTAAATACTGGTTCTCCGCGCAGGAGGACAATTTATGGAACCAAATAGAACACTATGTCACTGACACCCATGACCTCCCCGCTTTAGCGATGGCCAAATGTTTGGACTGTAACATTCCGACACCACAATATCCGACCATTTTAGCTACTGTCTCTGCTTGGGCCACAGTACTGCAGCAAGACTTAGGGGACGGGGACTGTGTGTCTCTTCAGATCCCGACTGCAAGCTACCACTTCCTGATACCGGGGCTATCCACATCCCTGTGGAGGAAACAGGGTCTGAACTTTCCCCCTGCAACGCTTCCCACCCCTAGCTCTATGGATGTTCTGAGTCTCTCCCAAATTAGGTCTTACGACAAATCTACTATAGGCCCTCCACCCCGTATCCCAAAAAAATTGTGGCAATATCTACTGAATCAGTCCTCTCCCACTTGTAAAGGTATCTCTCTGTTTTATCCCATCTGCAATCGCCCTGAGGGGTTTAGGAAAACTCCTATGCTGCTTAAATAGGAAAAAGAACTGGCTCTGTCTTTTTCGGTTGCCCAGTGGCTGGCGGCTTTTAAAGCTAATGCTACGTCCTCGTCGTGCGTCGACCACTGGGACAACGCGCAGAAGATCCTACACAGGTATTACATGACCCCACATAGGCTACACATGATGGATAACAATCTGTCACAGTGGTGCTGGAGAGAGTGTAGACAAGTCGGAAATCTAATGCACGTGTTATGGGAATGCCCCATCATTCAGCCCCTGTGGACGCAGATTGCATCTATTATATCCACACTGAGTGGGAACTCGGTTAGTATGAACCCGGCCTTGGCTCTTTTGAGCGTGGGTATTGACCAATTTCAAGCTGATTGCAGAACGATTGTAGCTCACTTACTATTTGCAACTAGAATAGCCTTGGCAAAACACTGGAAGCTAACCTCTCCCCCCACAATAGGGGAAATCACGCATAGAGTCAATTATCAGTATGAAATGGAGAAACTACTAGCATACAAAGATCACAAAGTGTCTTCATTCCAATACAAATGGAATGCATGGCTTAAAATGTTCCCTGACGTGGACTAGGTAGTATGATTTAAAAATATGTTGTAATTATTTAAGGTTCTTGACTGGTGTCCTCTGGTGGTGAACCCAGATCCTTCCCTCTTACCCACCCCACCCCTCCCCTAGCCCTTCTTTTATTTTTTTTTTTCTTCTCGTTTTCCCCTCTGATTCAGCACAATGTTGAAAGTTTTATAGAATGATAGCTCGTTGCCTTCCTTTCAGGAGAGCTTTTCTTTTAGCATGAATTTGGTTTCTAATGGGCTCATCACAAGCTGGCGGCCTGGACCCCGGTGTGAGGGGGCGGGTAGTGGCAGCCCGCTTTCTCAAGTATGCGATGCTGGGGACTACCTGTTCACAGTATGTTCCCATTGGGGGGGACAGGTACTCCTCTTTTCACCTTCCCATTCCGTCCGGGTTCTAGGTCCGCTCTCGCCCAAGGTTTATTGAGATGCTGTTCTTACTGGTGTGCCTATAATACTATTATGGTTGGGGGTTCCCTATGTCGGGGGCTCTCAACGTTCCTTTTTGCTCATTGTCAATTTGTCTGTATATGCACGTTTGAAGCTGCTGTTTATGCTTCTGTTTATGTAACCACAACCTTAACCAATACTTTGTTATTACTGTATTATCTGAAAACTTTCAATAAAAATTTAAGTTAAAAAAAAAAAAAATTAGTTAATTGGTCGTTAGTAATATTTACCTTGGATTGGTCAAAATTGAAAGAAACAGTTACCATGGCACGAGAGGTTCCCTATAAAAGGAAAGAAAATACATTAGAACCAGTCAGTCAGCGGGAGCAGAGGAAGAGGATTCGTCCCTCCCTCCCGCCCTTATTTCTTGTCGTGGTCTTTATTGTGTATATAGGGAATATTTGTTAAATTTTTTTAGGTAGTTCGAGCTTTTTGGCTGAACTACAAGTATACGTTTTGGTGTGTGATAGTCCCGCTTTTTTAGTATTTATTTGAATTTAATAAATGGCCGCGGCCAATTGTACCATGCAAAAAAAAAAAAAACTTGGGTTTTGAATTGTTTTTCTCACAATCCTGCGAGCTGTTCTGTCTGATATTTTTCTTGGTCTTCCAGATCTTGCTTTAACTTCCACTGTTCCTGATGACTTCCATTTCCTAATTACATTCCGAACAGAGGATATTGACATCTGAAAACGCTTTGCTATCTTCTTATAGCCTTCTCCAGCTTTGTGAGCATCAACTATTTTCAGTTTCAGTTTTCTAGACAACTGCTTAGAAGATCCCATGGTGCTGATTGTTGGGGCAAGGTCAGATGAGTCCGGGCATTTAAAACCTTTGAGATTGACATCACATGGTATTGTTAGACGATAATTGAGAACAATCCATGACACTGGCAGGTCTCAGCCTTGCAAAGGGGGCAGTGCATGCTATAAATTCTGCAGGGTGTCCAAACTTTTGCAGGCGCCATTTTTTTGTTTTCTGTAATTTTGAAAGTGTCAATGATGGAAATAAAATCTAACTTTTATTGACATATTATAAGAATGTCTAATCTGTAATTTTATGCCTTTTGGAGATTTTTCCATCTTTCCTTGGCTTCTTTATGCACATTAATACAAATTTTCACCTGTGGTGCCCAAACTTTCGATTCCCACTGTATGCTTAATACACTACAGAGAAACTCTATGGAATACGAAAATCGCAATATATAGTAAACACAAAAATAAATATATCAACAGTAAGACTAAAGAATCACATGCATTTGGAATATTCCCAACTGGGTAGCTTTTGCATTGACTTAAAAATAAGTATTTATTTAATATATAACTATTTATTGACTATGTTTTAAGGACTGAATATCTCAAGTGCTCTTATAAAAATACTCTGTATTTCACACAGCGCCACTAATTGTGTGCACCACCTTAAAACCATGTTCCAGTCATTCCGGTCTGCACTCACCACCAACTCTAATAGCTAATATAAGACTTGGGAAATGGTAACAGTTTGAAGTATTTCAGTCATTCAAAATGTCCTTGTAGGTCCAGCAGTTACTGATTGCTGTCCAATCTTGAGTACATCATGTTAGATGGTTTAACACAGCAGGCTTCACTTTTGTTTTGTGACAAGTGTGCACGCATAAAAAAAAACTCTTCCAGTTTCAATTGATTTAACAAAATCAAGCAAAAATTACATTTAGGAAGCGGTCTTCTGAAAGTGATGTATTTTCCATTCCCAGTGAGAGGAAATTTTACATCAGATGCAAGCACAGATTGTAATCAAATGGCAATTGTAGATCTCACAAATATAAATGAATGCACTTTATGAGATATCGTTACCAAAATAGATACTGAACTTATTTTTAAAGTGGGATTTATTTTTGCCACTAAAGTTTTTCGATTTTTTAAGTGAATATTTTTGAAGATGTCTTCACTGAAAATAAATGTACTACATCTTCACATTATCATTGTCCTGGAATCTTTTACTCTCAGGTACAGATACCTGACATCTATTAGTCAGTGATACCAAATCAGATATGTAGCTACATAGAGATCCACAAAAATCAGTAAATTTGAATCAGAGTCATCTGAATGTTATTTTTCCACGTTTAAGATTAAATATACAATATGACGTATATAAAATAGGTTGTATCAAAAATATTGTATGACCAATCAAAGGTTAGTAGAAACTTCAGCAAGCTCAGAGTTAAAAGTTAACAGTCCTGTATTTGCAGCTTTTGGAGGGGGTCTTCCATAAAAGATACACATATCTTGCAGTCATGATTTCAGACATGCCATCTGCTAATGGATTCCGACAAGTTCCCCATTTCCAGGTCAAAAATGTTTCATCAGCCATCAGATTTATGTATGGCTTTTGTCATTTTTGCATGTAGAAAGAAGAAATAGAGACAATAGATTCATTTTTCTCATTTAAAAAAAACATTATGTTCTAAGCAGCCCTCTTGCCACCTCATTTTCCCCCTCTTGAGAATTTACTGATCACCCTAACTACCTATCTGCTTATCAGATCCCCCAAGAGAGCAGTCCCTTACGCTTGGGACACTGGCCCAGAGGGCAAACCTCAGTGGGGGTGTCCGATTCTTGGTGAGGTTCTGAGGCGGAAATTCTTTCTTCATACATGGGGGGTTGAGATGACAGATGTCTCATTACAGCATACATCAATCATCATCAATCCCATCTTGTCTCTGTATAGAGTTGAAATAGGCTGTTGCTTTGGTCTTGGTAACCTTATCAATCAAACACATGATCATTTTAATCAACAAGTAACCAGATATTAGAATTATCATAAATATCAGCATGAATACCCCCAGCCTCTATATTTTAGGAGATACTTAGGATAAGGCAAGACCTCCAAAGTATTTTGTTTTACAGTTTTACAGTTTCAATTATTTATTTATTTTTGGCCATTCACAGTCAGCTGTGGGCAGAATATGTTTATCAGTGCTTGTGAGCAGTCCACGCTCCCTACATCAGTTCTATTTCCTTGGATTGTTATACACACTGTGGGGTTCTTGATTAGACCTGCAACTTTCAGGGAAACTAACATGTCTTTTCGTGCACTGATAATGTTTCTATAGGATTTTGGAAACTCAGTCTGAATTAGATCCTCCAATGTATGTGGGTTTACTAGCACAGGTATAGTCTGGGACTCTGGGTGTAATTTTGAACATATCTAGCACTCTGAATATCCTGACTTCCTGGCTACCTGGTATTTAAGCCTTAACAGAGCATTAGACCAATGGTTGTCTGTCCATTTGTTGTCCTGCCCCCCCCCCCCATGGTTCTCAATTTTGGCATACATATCAGGAATTGGAAGAAGATCATTGTACCACCTTTTTGCAATGACTGGCGTGTATCCATATATCTCTTCCTTCTACCTTGAGGGATGTTGGCGTGACCTACTGCACCCTTAGTGGCCCGTCAAACCGAGGTTTGAGACTTCTCCTGACGTGTCTCTTGATTACTACCTAATCACCAAACCTTACTTTATGGCTTTTAGTATCCTCATTTGGATCTGGTAGGGATGAAAACACACAGTTATGTATTTTTGTCAATTGTTTTTGAAGCACTGAAACATATCCAGTGAGATCTGAGTGTATAGCTTGCAATTGTTGTGGGAAATGCAGACCTGTTTTAGGAGCACCCCAAAGAGTATCTTATATGGTGTGAGACCTACACCTTTCTTGGGAGTGTTCTTGATAGAATGTAATACAATAGGTAGGCATTCTGGCCAGGGTTTACCTATTTCTGCCATTATCTTGCTTAGCCTGTTTTTTATTGTACCATTCAACCTTTCCTCCTTCCCGCTACTCTGTGGGTGATGTGGAGTATGAAAGGCTTGTTCAATATTTAGTGCAGATAGGATCTATTGTACAACCTTTCCTGTGAAGTGAGTACCCCTGTCACTTTCAATAGTCTCTGGTATCCCATACCTGCATACTACCTCAGAGAGGGAGTTTTTTTTTGCTGTGGTTTGCACTGTTCCCCCGGAAACTGGCCAGGCCTCAGGCCATCCTGAAAAAAGGTCTACACAAACCAAAGCATGTGCATAGGGGCCAAACTGTGGGAGATCAATGTAATTTATTTGAATTCTCTGGAAAGGATAGTCTGGCTTGGGTGTGCTTTTGTTGGGTGTTTACAGTCCTTCCAGCACTGTACCTAAGACAGATAGGACAAGAAGCAGTATGTTTTGCAGCTACTCCAGAAAAACCTGGTGCTATCCAGTGTTCCATTACCAAGGTGGTCATTACAGTCTTTGAGTTATGACATGGTCCGTGAGCTGCGGCTGCCATCATTGGGTATAGGGCCTAAGGTAGACTGAGATGTTCCTCCATCCTCCAGCAACCAGTTTCATCCGGTGTTGCACCTTTCTATTTGCCACTTCTCACATCCCTGTGAGGGGGCTTGTTTCTGCAATGATATCGAGATTGCCATACTTACCGGGGTTGGTTGCTTTCCTGCAAATGTCAGTAACCGTATAGCCTTTTTCGCTGTCCTATCAGCCCCTGAGTTTCCTGTTGCCTCTTCTGTGTCTTCTCTCTCATGTGCCTTGGTTTTTAAAATAAAATGGCCACCTCGTGGGACACTGGAAGACTAAGTACAGCCTTTCTATTATATCTGCATGCTTTATTGGCTTACCAGCTGAGGGCAAAAAGTTACAAGCTTTCAAAATAGGACCGAAATCATGTCAATGTAAATGTTAACCCTTTGTAATTTAGAAATTTCACAGGCCTTAGCCAAAGCCATCAGCTCAGCTGCTTGTGCTGAAAATTTTAGATTTAATGCCTCTGCATTTTTTTTTTTTTTTAGTAGAAACTTCAGCAAGCACAGAGTTAAAAGGTAATAGTCCTGTGTTTGCAACTTTTTGAGGGGGTCTTCCATCAAAGATATAAATATCTTGTGATCATGATTTCAGACATGCCATCTGCTGTTGGATTCAGACAAGCTCTCCATATCCAGGCCAAAAAAGTTTCATCAGCCATCAGATTTATTTAGTAAGAAGTTTGCATGTAGAAAGAAGAGATAGAGACAAGAGATTGATAGATTGATATTTCTCATTTAAGAAAGCTATTTTGTTCTAAGCAGCCATCTTGCCACCTCAATCATGTAAATACAGCAGAAGGTAGGTGCTTAATATGAAACAACTAGTATATCAATAAAATAATATTCTAAGAGTACTGTACTTCTGTTAAAAGATATGTGAAATTGCTTGCATGCTTGATAGCGATGAATAGATTTTTCTTTCCTTTACTAAATTAAGTCAAGGCTTTAATCAGCAGTGAAAGATTATAGGATTGGTGTATATATATATATATATATATATATATATATATATATATATATATATATATATATTGTATATACAAAGAATTGTGTATCATCCTCAGTTTTCTTGGTGAGTTGACACTGCCTGTAGATCTTGTTGAGTCAGCAAGTTGCCATAATGCCCACACAGACTGGGTATCAGTCTTTGCATAAAGCAACCTTTGAAACATAACATAGAAAATCCTGTAATTAGAATTACAGGCCTTTAACTGCTTCCTGACCGCCATTCTGCTCTGTTATTACCCTCTTGTTATTTGTTTTAAAAATTAAGCTATTAAAAAATTTAAATGAGAACACACGACAGGATTGGGAGGGGCCAGACTGTTTTGTGCAGTGATGTGCTCTGCTCCAGAGGCAAATATAGGAGCTTCATGACCTACTAAGGGGAACATGTAGAAAATCTATGACCCTTGAGTTGTTTATTTAGCAGAGCTGAAGCCAATTGATCATAGATAAACAGCTGAGTTTTTCACTCTGCAGAGCTAAAGCCAAGAGGTCATGGATAACCTCCAAACCTGCACTATACCTGAAAAGCAGCTGGGAGACTTTCTGGAAAGCCACATATACATACTGTAGCTTTAAAGTTTTTCATTATAAAACTTTAATTTTACTTTAAACTATGGCACAGTTGTGTTATTTTTTTTTTTTTTTTCTCATTTACTGTTACAGGTTGTGCAGAAAAAATTTTCAATTTCAGTGTAAAGACTGGTCTGGAGGTACTGCAATTGGATGGAACAACTTAATTTGCTGCACAATAATATTGCACATGGACAAGAGCATCTTTTGCACTTCATCTATAGGCTTATTGATTTGAAGTTATAAATTAATACATATAAAGGATTTTTTTTCAGGACAAGTGAGACTTTGTTTTACAATATCTTGATTGTTTTTATTTTTTTTATTTGTAAGCCTTAGATAAAAAGATGTTAAAAAATATTTTAAGGGCACGGAGCCGGCTAGCGAGGTGAATGGCAGCGTGAGCCTGCAGCTCCTCGCTACACAGACAGTCCGGAGCTATTCAGAACGGAGACGGTCACTCCACACCACACCAGCTACGATCCGGACATCCTTGGGCAGACTCCGATCATGCCTCAGAAGCAGAAAGATTGCGGAAAACCGGGTAAGATGCTTAACTTCTTCACCCCAAACACCAGGCCGCGCAGCCAAGATGGCGCCGGCCCACCACGCTCCTCACAACCCCAGCGTATACCATCCCCGGGATCGGAGGATAGAGGGAGTACCTCGGGCATACAAAACGGCTGTATGGGTTCCTTACCGCAGTCTTCCCCAGCATCGCAGTCTAACAGTCCAGTGAAGTCTAAACAAAAGACTGATCATGCTGTAGCTGTCTCCCCGCAGGGCCTCACCATCAATGATACTCTGGAATTCCAGGAAACTATGGCAGCTCTCCCTGCAAACGACCAGCCTGTGATGGCCTCTATGCTAAGGGACATGATGCTTTCACTGCGCTCTGCTATCCACTCAGACATGCTGCAATTGATGTCTCAATGCAACACTGCAATGGTTGCTGTGACTGACAGAGTGACCAAAATAGAGAACAAAATGGGGGAGTTTGCCAATACATTTAACGACATGGTGGATGTCCATAACGATCACAATGATGAAATAACATGGCTTAAATCTAAAGTGGCAGATCTTGAGGATCGTTCCAGGAGGAACAACGTTAAGATAAGGGGCATACCTGAAACTGTTAAGCCTCAAGATCTGGCAGGCTATCTCACCTCTATTATGCAGGAGTTGCTACCAAATACAGCAATCACTGATCGAGCAATAGACAGGATCCACAGGTTGCCTAAACCTAAGCATATTCCAGACAAGTACCCTAGAGATGCCATCGCTAGGATTCATTTTTATACTGTGAAGGAGAGACTCATGGCACGAATGAGGAGGGCTGTGGATCTCCCGGATAGCGTGCAAGGCTTGTCCTTTTATGCGGATCTTTCTGCACACACCATGAACCGTAGAAGGAATCTAATGACCGTAACAAAGCCTCTGAGAAACCACCATATCCAGTACCGCTGGAACTACCCAGCAACTCTTTTAGTTACAAAGGGGGACAAGGAATTTAAAATAAAAACCCTGGAATATGGAATTAACCTGCTCCATCAGTGGGGCATTCTGGACTCTGATGAACCGGACACCCAACACCATCCTCGGGGACCCGACCATTCTCCTTCCAACTGAACAAGGAGTGCTCCCCAAATGTGTCCATATAGACCTTGTAGGAGTTGACCCTCCATTTACAATAACTGCCTATCCTACGATATCCGGCAGTTCTGTTCGGCTGTTTGAAGTGTGTTTAAACTAAAGTTAGCAGAATTTTAGTCTGCTCAGATTTCCATTCGGATATCGTCTAATTTTTACCAAAAGGCGCCGACTGTTCCTTGCGCCTCTCGCTGTGTGTGTTTTTTTTGTTTTTTGTTTTTTCCCCTCTACCCAGTTTGTTTTATTTTTGTTTTTTGTGCTTTCCTTTTGAAGTGTTCACATCGCTTTCACCCCACCATGTCTTTTAAGCTGACATCTCTGAACGTCCACGGTCTCAACAGTCCGTTCAAGCGCCATATGTTATGGAGAGAACTCAAATCGCAAAAATGTGACATCATGCTTATACAAGAAACCTATTTCTGTGCTGCGACACACCCCCTGCTTAAGGTTAAGCAATTCCCGCATGCCTGCTATGCCAACGGCCCAAAGAAAAAGGGGGGAGTAGCCATCCTCATCAAGGATTCTGTGGTGTATAAATACATTTCCCATCACTCTGACCCTGATGGCCGCTTTCTCCTCTTAAAGTGTGAAATCAACAATGTTGCCTACTCTATCCTCAATGTTTATGCCCCTAATGCGAACCAAAGTTCGTACCTGAAAAAGTTGTGGAAATGCATTAAACCTGACATCAAGGGCTATGTAATCCTCGGGGGGGACCTGAACTTGGTGGCTAATCGTTGCCAGGGACCACCCGCTGCACTCCCGCAGATCGGATCTATCTAACTTTTTAGTCTCCTCGGACCTACAGGACGTCTGGAGATGTCATCATTCTACAGAGCGGGATTTTTCCTTTTTTTCTAAAGTACATTCCTCCTACTCCAGGATTGATATGATCTTAACTGATAAGTTTTTGCTTCAGAAAGTGGTGGACTCTGCCATAGGCCAAATTACGTGGTCGGACCACGCACCAGTTTCAGTGACTATTGGCCCCCAAGCTTGCTCTACGAGAGCCAACAGATGGAAAAATGATACCAGTATTTTTTGTGACCCGGGGACTTCCTCTGAGGTCCGAGTGGCCCTGGAGGAATTCTTCCGTATCAATGATAATGGGGAAACATGCCCGTTCACGGTTTGGAACGCCCATAAGGCATTTATGCGTGGTTTTCTCATGTCTAAAAGTGCCGCTAAACGGAGGCAGAGGAGGCAGCGGATGGAGGACCTTTTAAAAAAAATTCAACATTTAGAAACTACAGTAAACCCCCCTCCATTGCGGGGGTTACGTTCCGGACCCAGCCGCGAAAAGTGAAATTCCGCGAAATAGAAAAACTTTTTTTACTGTCACTGTACGTGTAGAAGCATTTTAAAAACACTTTTAAAACAATAGAAACTCATTTAAACACATAAAAGATACTTAGAGACAGAGCAAGAGCTATGAAAAACACAAAAATCTTTCATTTTTAATGATTTATATAGTAAAATAACATTACAAAAAAAAACGCGAATTACCGGGACCGCAAAAACTGAACCGCGATGTAGCGGGGGATTACTGTGCAGTATTAACAAACAGAACCCACTTCCAAACATTACTGACCAATTGGCACATGCCCAAAATGACTTACGCTTGCTGTTAATTGGACAGCATCAGGCTCATGTCCGTAAACTAAAAGCCAACTTTTTTGCTCACGATAACAGGACTGGCAAACTCTTAGCCAACCATTTGAAGGACGAGCGTACCCGACAACGTATCTCTAAACTGACTCACCACTCTACTGTATTGACTTTGACCAACCCCAAGGATATTGCGGATGCCTTTAGCCACTACTACGGCTCCCTTTACAACTTAAAAGATGACTTGTCCACTCCCCAACCGTCCCCGGAGGACATAGACAGCTTTCTAGAGTATATTTCCTTACCTAAATTGAGTCCTTCCAATTTATTAGAACTAAACCTCCCTATCTCTGAAGCAGAAATATCTAAAGCAATTCTATCATTACCCTTAAATAAAGCCCCTGGCCCTGACGGATTCTCTTCAGAATACTACAGACAATTTGTGCATATTTTGTCTCCAAAACTCCAGGGGGTGTTCCGCAAAAGCTGCCTCATCTGCTTCATTTCCTCCAGAGATGCTGGAGGCTACTGTGATAACACTACCTAAACCGGGGAAAACCCCGGACTGCGCAAAGAATTTCAGACCCATATCTTTACTAAACGTGGATCTGAAGGTCTACTCAAAAATTTTGGCTAACAGATTGCCTGGGTTCCTGCCTGACCTTATCAAGCAGGATCAGGTGGGCTTTGTCATGGGCCGTCAAGCCACTGATGCCACGAGGCGCCTCCTGGATCTTATCCACCATGCTGAGTCCACTCACACACCCACTGTGTTCCTGTCCCTTGATGCCGAAAAGGCTTTTGACAGGATTCATTGGGGATATTTATATAAAGTTCTGCAACGTTTCGGCATGGGGGGTGAGATTTTGGACGTGGTCATGGCTCTATATACTAGACCCTCAGCCTATGTCTACACGGAAGGTATGTTCTCCACGAAATCTGACATAACCAATGGGACCAGGCAGGGGTGCCCACTTTCCCCATTGGTGTTCGCCCTTTTGATGGAACCTTTGGCAGAACGGATTAGAAGTCATCCGGGAATTAGGGGGTTAGACATCCACGGTTTTCCAAATAAGATATCATTGTTCGCAGACGATGTTATCTTGTCTATGACCTCTCCGTTAACTTCACTAACTGCAGCTCAGGAAGTTCTTCAGGAATTTCACTCTATTTCATACTATAAAGTCAACGACACCAAGTCGCACATGTTAGGGGTAACAATCAACGACACTTTGCAGCAGGAGATCCAACATTTAGTGCCCTTTCAATGGGGTCAGGGTCACATCGATTACCTAGGTATCAAACTCACTAGTAGTATGAAGGACTTGTTTAAATCCAATTTCACTCCATTTCTGATCACCCTAATGGGCGACCTAAACAGATATGGTAAACACTTCCTCTCCTGGTCGGGCAGGAATGCAGCGTTTAAAATGCTGACATTCCCGAAGCTCCTATATTTATTCAGGGCACTTCCCATTAGGATACCATTGTCATTCTATCGCACGGTACAATCTTTGGTCTCCAAGTTTCTCTGGGCCGGGAAAAAATCCCGCTGTTCTCACAAGCACCTAGTTAGACATCCCCAGGTGGGGGGAATGGGTGTCCCAGACATAAGGGATTATCATATGGCGGCTATCCTCACTCAATCTCTTCATTGTTTAAAACCGATTCGAGCTCCCAGCTGGAGTCAGATAGAACAGTCGGAGGTGCCACATGGGTCTCTGGCTAACTTTATACTCAGTATTCCTCTATCTAAACGCACATACTCTGTAGTACATCCAACTGTATTCACCACGATCCACGCGTGGCAGTATTTTTTCGCCCATAGTACCACGGCAATTCAAAGAGTGGATGTTCCTGTCACTCCGACAGCCCTCTCCTTCCTCTCCCCAAAGTTAAATTTGGCCCATTGGCCATCATGTGGTTTACGCACAATCCATGACTTCACACAAAACCTAGTACGCCTCTCCTTTAAAAATTGGTGTGATAGATTCCCCTCCTTTAACAGGGAATATCTCACATTCCTCCAAGTTTCACATTTGATTTCTACCCTGGACACAACTAGCATTTCCATCCCAGAGCAGGTCCATTCCTTGTGTTTCGGGACTGGCAAACATTTAAAGGGTATAGGAACATTCTACACAGCTCTTCATGATAAAAAATTGTTTATGAAAAACACCCATCATCTCAAATGGGAGGGCGAGCTCAGACAGGAGTTCACGGAAGAACAATGGCTAAGTTCCTATAAACTCACTCATACACATACCAGATGTTCTAACTTCAGGGAAGGGTTTCAGAAAATACACCTCAGATGGTATAAAATGCCGTACACTATTGCCAAATACTGTCCGGAGGCGTCTAACTTATGCTGGAGGCAGTGTGGGCAAGTGGGCACCTTGCTACATGTACTGTGGTCTTGTGTATCCTTGAGAGGCTTTTGGGCCTCTATATAAAAACTTATAGCAACTGTGACTGGGATACTCAATAGGGTGACGGTTGAACAGGCCCTCTTAGGTATCAACATTGACAGATACCCTCCCCAATTTAGGACAGTAGTCCAAAATGTTCTATTTGCTGCTAGACTATCCATAGCTCGTAAGTGGAAATGTAGTGAAGTCCCTTCTCAAAGGGAAGTCATCCAACTGGTGGGAGTAACTTATCTATACGAAAAAACTCTAGCTTTCAGTGAATTTAAGATGCGACAGTTTCAGGCCAAGTGGTCAATCTGGAACGATTATATTCTCAAGCAAAGTTCCTGCTAGATCTAATTAATAGTGGGCGGTGTGTAGAGTTGGGTCCGGGCGGAGAGGGGCACGTATCATGCTAGGGGGGCGCAGCGTGTTCCTTATATGGGGCGCCCACCTCATGGTGATATGATCTACTGTCAACCCCGCTAGGGTAGGAATGGGACGCACGTTCCTCCCCTCCTCCCCTGGCCAGCCGTGTATGTTAGATGAATGTATTCTAAGAGTGATCGCTAGAGAAGGTTCAGTTATTAAGTTACTCCCTATGTGTGGGCCTTTCCATTGGCCGTATGCCATACCTGTTTGTTCGAAAGCATTGATATTCACCTTTCTTTTTTGTGTGACATTGTCATCTGTATAATTTTGTTCATATTGTTGTTCATGTCTTTTTTTCTTGAAAACCAAATAAAAAGATTTGAAAAAAAATAAAAATATTTTAAAACCTACTAGTGTACCTAAAATTATACATTTTATTTTGACAATGAAAATAAAATGAGGTTTCTGATGCAAAGAGAGGTTTAATTTTATTTATGAATAAAATAAAGTCTTTTTTAGATGTGTTTGTAAAAAAAAAAAAAAACAAGAAAGATTTAAAATAAGCATGGTATAAAATAAAAAAATAAATAAATAAACAGCAGAACAATTACTTTTTACTCACAGGTTGCTTTAACTGACATGTTCAGATCAAATAGTAATTTAAAAAAATACATTGTAACAATATTTGAAGTATTATGTGTTGATAAACAAAGCCTGGCTGGGACTGGCAAACATTTAAAGGGTATAGGAACATTCTACACAGCTCTTCATGATAAAAAATTGTTTATGAAAAACACCCATCATCTCAAATGGGAGGGCGAGCTCAGACAGGAGTTCACGGAAGAACAATGGCTAAGTTCCTATAAACTCACTCATACACATACCAGATGTTCTAACTTCAGGGAAGGGTTTCAGAAAATACACCTCAGATGGTATAAAACGCCGTACACTATTGCCAAATACTGTCCGGAGGCGTCTAACTTATGCTGGAGGCAGTGTGGGCAAGTGGGCACCTTGCTACATGTACTGTGGTCTTGTGTATCCTTGAGAGGCTTTTGGGCCTCTATATAAAAACTTATAGCAACTGTGACTGGGATACTCAATAGGGTGACGGTTGAACAGGCCCTCTTAGGTATCAACATTGACAGATACCCTCCCCAATTTAGGACAGTAGTCCAAAATGTTCTATTTGCTGCTAGACTATCCATAGCTCGTAAGTGGAAATGTAGTGAAGTCCCTTCTCAAAGGGAAGTCATCCAACTGGTGGGAGTATCTTATCTATACGAAAAAACTCTAGCTTTCACTGAATTTAATATGCGACAGTTTCAGGCCAAGTGGTCAATCTGGAACGATTATATTCTCAAGCAAAGTTCCTGCTAGATCTAATTAATAGTGGGCGGTGTGTAGAGTTGGGTCCGGGCGGAGAGGGGCACGTATCATGCTAGGGGGGCGCAGCGTGTTCCTTATATGGGGCGCCCACCTCATGGTGATATGATCTACTGTCAACCCCGCTAGGGTAGGAATGGGACGCACGTTCCTCCCCTCCTCCCCCGGCCAGCCGTGTATGTTAGATGAATGTATTCTAAGAGTGATCGCTAGAGAAGGTTCAGTTATTAAGTTACTCCCTATGTGTGGGCCTTTCCATTGGCCGTATGCCATACCTGTTTGTTCGAAAGCATTGATATTCACCTTTCTTTTTTGTGTGACATTGTCATCTGTATAATTTTGTTCATATTGTTGTTCATGTCTTTTTTTTCTTGAAAACCAAATAAAAAGATTTGAAAAAAAAAAAAAAAATATTTTAAAACCTACTAGTGTACCTAAAATTATACATTTTATTTTGACAATGAAAATAAAATGAGGTTTCTGATGCAAAGAGAGGTTTAATTACTTTTTACTCACAGGTTGCTTTAACTGACATGTTCAGATCAAATAGTAATTTAAAAAAATACATTGTAACAATATTTGAAGTATTATGTGTTGATAAACAAAGCCTACAAACGGAGTTTGCTGCACACCTAAGGCTACATTCACACCTGAGCGTAGCGTTTTTCGCGCGTTTTTTACCGCGATTTTACCGCAATTTTTACCGCGATTTTTGTGCAGGCGTTTTTAGATTCAATAGAGATCAATGGAAAACGCCTGTAATCTGCCCAAAAAGAAGCTCATGTACTTTTTAGAGCGTTGGGCGTTTTGTATACAGCTTCAAAACGCTCAGATGTGAACAGGGGCCATTGAAATGAATAGGATTTGTCTTGTTGGGCGTTTTGAGAGCTGATCCTAGAGCAGAAAAACGCCCCAAAAACGCCCCAAAACGCCTACATGTGAACGGAGCCTAAGTTATACAAGAGATGTTTTTAATGTATATGTATACAAACAACCTGAAAACACCATCACTGTCAAAGCTCTTGTAACACAGACTAGAAATCCATTGTCAAAATAACAGCGTTTGGAAGAACACCCATAGTGGTGCCTATGAGCATAAGCCTAAGGTGCCTAATGCTCAGCCAGGCTCCAATTACTTATCAGAATGCAATGGGAATGATTTACTAAAGGCTATTTGTGTTTTTTAATACTGTATAAATGAATCTTTAGTTCTTCGCTTATATATTGTGTCAATATTGTTTTGCGTATTTGTCTTCCTGTACAGTATTTACACTAAATCTAAGCTTCATTTTCCCCATTAGTGTTATGCTTCCCATATACTATATGAATAATCGGCCAAATTTCAGTCATGTATAAAGTTCTTTTCTTTTTCTGCCAGTTAATGGTCACAATCAGTTGTAACGTTTTTGAGCCAAAAAATAAAGGACAAGTTTGGAAATTTTCTGCCGAACAAACGATAAATTGAAAGGTGAATGTGTTTCTCGTCCAAACTGCTTGCACTAGGTATATGTGAAAAAATGAACAAAAAACAGATTAATTTATGTCCATTGAACAATTTATCGGTCATTACATGATGGCACTATCGCTTGCTAAGTGTTTGTTTTTCAGAAATAAGTTCAAACAATTTTTTGTATAGTGTATGGCCAGCATTAGATTTGCAATCTGGATGCCCAGTTATATTGTGAATTTTCAGCTTTAGGATATTTTGCCAATGATTCTATGTTTAATCTCTTTGGTAATATAATTTCCTGGGTAGTTTAAACTTTTGTTTTTCTTTACCAGTAATTAATTTGGCTTTTAGTGTCATTGCATTTGATTTAGAAAATGTGTCCAGTCAGCTTCCCTCAATGACACAAGTTGTGTACTCTCTAATATATAGGAAGCAGTTATTGTACTTTGGCCATTGCCTTTAATTGACTTCAGTGTCTGTGCTCATTTGTCTACATCAGTTTTTCAAACCAATGAATATTAATATATCTGGGGAGGGAAATGGATCTCATGTAAATGTTGCCGGCTGAAACTTGAATCTGAAGATTTATTATTTCAATACTGCAACCTAATATTTAGAACAACTCTTCTAATCAAATATTTTATATTACTTTGTTATATAAATTAGTCCCAGGCCTTCGAGACCAGACAAAACAAAAAATAATAATAATAATAAAAGTACAAAAAAAAAAAAAGCCATCGGACGAGCAGCTAGTGAATATTTACATTGTCCCTTATGTAAGGGATTTTGCTACAATAGTTTTCTTGCACCGGAAGTTAGTGCCATGTGTTTTCAGTGCAGGACCTGTGTTCTTTCAGGACTCCCAGTGTAAGATTTAGGTGAGTATGCAGAACAAGGTTTAAATAGACTTAAAAGGTTAATTCACTTTTGTGGGAAAAAATAGACAATAAAAAAAAAATAATATAGCATATACAATTGCGACACAAGTCATATTGTATTTGAATGAAATTTAAAAAAAAAAAAAAACTTTATTTTTCAATCTGCAGCGCTGTCATTTTCTGTAAAATGAAATGCACTATAGCAACCTGGAGGCGTTTTGTACACAGATGGTGTACAAAACTCCCACTAAAAGATGTAATTTCCTATTTTTGTGATTGGCTTATTGATTTTCTCAGATGTCTGCACTAAACTGCAAGTCAGATTTTTGACATCCCCTGCAACAAAAATGTAATTTATGGTGAGATACTCGTAAAGGGAAATCACGTCTATAGGGATGCAAACCCTGCCACTTTCCTCATTAGGACCCTGCAAATACAGTAGCTGAATGATCATTTTAAAATCATTTATACAGATTCACTCTGAACATGAACATAGACAAACAAACAGCTACTTCTTCAGAATAAAAAAAGGTAGGAATCTAGAAAGATTGTTAAAATCCCTGAACATGTACATAGATCACCCAGAGGGGAATGTTTTTTTCTCAACAAAAATGGAGTTACTCTTTAAGTTATGGGTTGTGTTACATTAAAACTTACCTTATAATGGTTTGTTCCAGAATATAATTTTAGTGTAATGTTAAATGGGGAAAATTCTAAAATGAAATGGACAGTTTTTATCTACAGTAGTTTCTTTAAAACTAAAACTGCTAAAACTGAAAAAAAAAATACTTTTTTTCATCATCATCTTTAGAAATACATATTTCAGAGAAAGTAAAATTATTTTTGAAGACAATATTGGCAAAAGAAAGTCATCTGTCCCCCCCCAATATATATTTATATTGCAGTGTACCGCAGGTGCACAAGTGGGTATTGTACAAGTATGTGTCAGAGCCATTCTAATTCAATGACACCACAGCACACAGCTTATAATACATTAACATGTGTTGAATTAACATACATTACCCTAGTACATCAGCATGACTCCTATCAGACCAGTTCACTAATTGGAATGCACTGTGAGCCACATGAAAGGGACATTGATGGGCTGAGTGAATATCACTTTATAATAGATTCTGTGTAGATTCTATTGTTCCTACAAGAATTGTTTGTTGTTATTTAAATAATAAACCATGGGTAACTAGGGATATGAAGGATATTCTTGCTGATATTTCTTGCTTATATTTGGCCTCTTGGCCACACTAGCTTAGTCAGATTGCAGTCAAGTTCAGTAAGTATTGCACCCCGGTTATACCTGTGGCTTTTTCTGCCTGTGCAAAAGAAGTTTAATAATTCCTTTTTTGGCATATAGATGTTTGTATATCTGGCTTTGCTTGAAATACCCCCTTTTTCTCTTTAATTGGGCCTTGGAATGGAATTTAATTTCCGGTGATCCTGTTTGCAACGTCTGGCTATACTTGGGAGACTTCTCCCCTATGGATGCATTCATGCATTCATACTATTTGGTTCTATCAAAAACGTAAGCTGATTTTTTATAGTCTTTTTAAAATGGTAAAAATATTTATATCTATGTAGCACTCCATTTGCAATATATTATTATTTTGCAGACAATGGCAAATAATCCCTGAAGAAAAGTTGGTATTATCTTAAATATCGAAACGCGTTGGATTTCCCTTGCTACAATGTCATCCAAGCTGCTTCTCAGCTGTGCTCAGAAATGCAATTTTTTGCTTTTTGAGTATAACTTTAATAATTTTATTACCATTATACCATCTAAGTATATGTTGTGTGTTTTTATCTTGTCCATGGTTTGTCTTTTTTAGTGTAATTTATCAATAAAATGTATATTTTTACATAAAATTGTTTGGATTGCCTTAAAAATTCCATCTCTTGAGGACCTAATATGTGTTTTATGACGTATTTAGGGATGATGGCAATCACACCTTCAGCCACCTAGTGACTATTTAATTATATGAAGGATACTCTTAACTTAAAAAAGATGGCTTTTAGAACGGTTAATAGAGGGGAGTTAAAATTATTCAGCGGGACCTGAGAATAAAGATTAGAGAGGCTAACGAGAAATATAGGAGAAAGCTAGAGTGGAAACTCCAGCAAAACAAAGTGAGAGAGGTCTGGCGTGGCATGAGAACCATACCAGGTCTTAAGCCAGTTGATGGAGGGACTGAGAGAAATGTGGAGATGGCAAATTAACGTAAAATATAAATTTGATCTGAAGCATCACAGCAGATACCTCCATCCCTGTAAGCTATATGCAAAAAAAAGTGGGGACAATGGGACTATAGATGAGGTAAATGCTGTCTCAAGAAATAAAAATAAATAAATGGTAGCACAGTTAAAATATATTTATTTGTTGCTACATGATGAAAAAGAATCGCATACATACTAAACATAAAACCATATAAGGTAGAAAAGTCAATAAAAAATGAGTACACACATAAACAGGGCACGGACTTGGATAACAAGGAAATAAAAAAAAACATCTCATAACGTGTATGTGTACAATTCATATAGATAAAATATAATGACAGATAAAACATATCATACAATGGCACATATATCTAATTCTCAAATACACAACACATGATTCATTTACCAATCAAATATAAATATATAAAAAATCTGCATATCTAATGAATCATCATTTTTTCATGGATAGACCATAATCCATGTCCTGGTCAATATATGTATTAATTAGCTCTACGCGTTTCGTGAAGGTTGCATCCACTCTTCAGGAGCTTTATATAGATAGTCTGCAAATATAGAGCAATCATTCGACTTGGCATGAATGTAATTTAAATAGGAAAAATACACTGATAATTTCAATTATAGAGCATCAAAAATCTGGGAGTCTAATACTTACATAGAAAAAACAAAAGGAAGATATATATTGAGAGTCATTTGGGGAATCTTTAAGAATAGTGTGGGAATCAAGGTTATAGGATCCAAAGCCAGCCCTTCTAACCAGCCGTAGGAGATCCTGGATATATTTCCAGAGGGGAGATAGGAAATACTGGGACTAAAGATACCATTTACCTACGCTAGACCCCAAGGGGTCGTCTGGTAAGTGGGCTGAGCAGCAGGTGACGGATTCCCTATCTGCATGAAGAAATACAATTTTGATGCACATGAAGCACTTTAAGAACAAACATATAATTGTTTTTGCTGCACGTTTTTGCACCTGCACTTTTGAACTATAAAGACTGTCATTTATAGTCCCATTTATTAGTCCCATTGTCCCCACTCTTTTTTTGCCAGGGGGCAAATTAACTGAACCATTTTTAATAGGTTTGATTTGAAGGCCCTGGCTTCGACTCCCTCAGATTTAACACAAAGCAGAATTGAGGAAAGTACCCTCCAACCTTATTAGATGTCCTTTCTCCTTTAGTGTGTGTTCTGATTAGTGATGGACGTACATCTGATGGGATGGTTCGTGAACGCGATCACTCAAACTTGCTCAAATGTTCCCAAACTACAGGTTCACAGCGGGTCCCATTCATTTTAATGGCAGGCGCACATGAAAAACCTCCAGGTCATATTTGCAGCCACAAAATACTTACTAGCTGTGCACACATAGTCCCACAACATGGACACTGACATACCAGAAGTATTAAGCAAATCTACGATCGACAAGCATTCTTTTTTTATCTTGGAAATTTTGTCAATTCAGGAGTGCATGAAGGCCATGGAGGAGAGGCAACGCCAGGCTATGAAGGGGGTGCAGGAGATGATCCTGCTAATGGAAAAGTTGCCATAATTTTTTTTTTTATAAATTATATAAAACGTTTATACAGTTATAACTTATAACGTGTATTTTGTTTTTTGTAATATTGCTCATTTTTAGTGTAATAGCTCGGCCTAAATCAGCCAGAACTCACAGCAGCCGGTAAATACATGTCAAATACATAAAGGGTCCATACACACGTCTGTAAAATGGGTCTGCATCCGTTTCGCAATTTAGTGGAACGTTTACAGACCCATTGATTTTCAATTCCAGTCTGAAAAATTAGGCATTCACAGGATAAAGAAGTAAGTTTCGGCCAGTACAGGCCCCAAAAATTAGCCAGCAGGTGTTCACCTGACAGCAAAGAACGTTGTATTTTGTGGCTGGAGGTACATTAGGCATTCACATGATAAATATGTGTCGGCCATTACAGGCCCCAAAAATTAGGCATTCAACAGGCATAAAAGGCCTTTTATGCCGCTGTATTTACCTAAGACAGGGACCATGAATTGTTATGGGTGGTGGCGGATATTTGTGGCCTGTCATGAGGAATTTGAATCAAACATTGTCTACTGGTCACATGGGTTGAATTCTTCCAAGATCCATGCCTCATTCATTTTTAGAAAGGTGAGGTAGTCAACACTGTCGTGAGCTAGGCGAGTGCGCTTATAGGTCACGATCCCCCCTGCTGTGCTGAATGTCCTTTTGGACAGGACACTGGATGAGGGGCAAGCCAACAGTTCCATTGCAAATTGTGCAAGCTCTAGCCAGATATCAAGCCTGCCCACCTAGTAGTCCAGTAGTTCATCACTTAGAGCATCCACATCGGCCGTTAACCCGATGTAGTCAGACACCTGTCGGTCTAGGCGTTCCCTGATGCTGGATCCGGAGGACAGCTGTCGATGGGTCGGCTGAAAGAATGATCCCATATCAGAAGGGACCAACACATCTTCAACCGCCCTCTTCTTGCAGGCGCTGTTGGATTGGTACCCGCAACTGTTTTTCTGTGAGTGGAAATTCCTCTGCAAGCGCGCGCAAAAGCAGAATGCAGCATTTCTCGAAGCAAGGCCTGGAAGTGCTGCATTCTGACAGCCCTCTGTGATGGTGGTAACATTTCCACAATTTTTGTTTGTACCGGGGGTCTAAGTACATTGCCACCCAGTACTGGTCCTTGCCCTTTATGCTTTTTATACGGGTGTCCCTCTTAAAACACTGGAGCATGAAGGCCCCCATTTGCACTAAACTGGAAGCGGTGTAGTGGCCTAGCTCCTGCTCATCATACAGGATAATGTCGTCCTCGTTCTCTTCCCCCCACCAATGGACAACACCAGGGATCCCAGAAAGGTTTAAAGCATGCTCTACTTGCTCCTCCTCAGCCGCCCCGGCACCATCCTCCTCTCACTCCTCTTCAGACTCCTGTTTTTGACTTGTCTCAGATGGAGTAGCCCCCCCTGGGAATTCATCCAGCATTGCGACTTCCTCATCTTCCTGCTCCTGCTCCTCGATAGCTTGATCAATGACATGACGCAATGCACGCTCCAGAAAGAAGGCCTAAGGTACAATGTCACTGATGGCACCCTGGCTGTGACTGACCAGTTTGGTGATCTCATCAAATGGCCACAGAAGTCCGCATGCGTCGAACACTCCCCAGAACCTGTCCTGCCGCAGAGTTCGTACAGGTAGTCGTTAACTGCATGTTTCTGCTGGATCAGCCTATCAAGCATATACAAGGTTGAGTTCCATCGCGTCGGGTAGTCACAAATTAGACGTCTGACGGGCAGGTTGTGTCGCCGCTGAATGTCAGCAAGGCGAGCCATGGCTGTGTAAGATCTTCTGAAATGGCCCGAGATTTTCCTGGCCTGCCACAAGACGTTCTGGACCCCAGGGTTTTTGACAACGAATCGCTGCGCGACCAAGTTCAGGACGTGTGCCATGCATGGCACGTGTGTAATTTTGCCCTGTTTCCGCGCGCTCAGCAGATTGGCACCGTTGTCACACACCACTTTACCAACTGTCAAATTGACCGGTGTTAGCCACTGATCTGCCTGTGAACGCAAAGCTGAAAGGAGTGCAGGACCAGTGTGGCTCTTGGCTTCCAGGCACAACAGAAGCAGCACAGCTTGGCAAAGTCTCACCTGGCATGTCGAATAGGTTCTGGGGATCTTGTGCGGCGCAGCGGAAGAGATGGTAGCAGCAGAAAAGGGGGAGTCAGCCGAGGAGGAGAGGGAGAATGGATGAGGAGGAGGAGAAGAAGAGGCAGGCCTACCGTGGTGGTAAAACCAAATCTACACGGGTGCCACAGGTTACATGCTTGACAGCCGTCAGACGGTTCACCCAGTGGGCAGTAAAAGTTATATACCTTCCCTGCCCATGTATGCTAGACCACGTGTCTGTGGTCAGATGTATCTTGGCACCGACACTGTGTGCCAGAGATACATTCACTTGCCACTGAACATGGCCATATAGCTCTGGGATGCCCTTCTGCAAGAAATGTTTCCTTCCTGGGACCTTCCATTGTGGTGTTCCAATGGCCACAAATTTTCAAAAGGCCTCCGAGTCCACCAGTTTATATGGCAGTAGTTGGTGGGCTATCAGTTCCGACAAGCCAGCGGTCAACCACTGGGCAAGAGGGTTATCTGGCGTCATCATTTTTTTACGCTCGAACATTTGGGCCACGGAAGCCTGCCTTTTTCCAGAAAAACGTGAGGATGGCATGATGGAAGGTGGAGTGGAGGACAATTGTGAGGAGAGAGGAGGAGAAGAGGCTGGACAGTGAGAGCCTGGAGTGTGGCTTTGTGGGTTCTGACGGCGTTTCTCCCACTGGGCTCGGTGATGGGAGTCCAGGTGTTTTCTTAAGGCGGTCGTCCCTAGTTGAGTGTTGGGCTTACCATGACTTATGCGTTGACTGCAAAGGCTGCAGATGGCAACACTATTGTCAGCAGCGGACACGTTAAAAAAACACTGTGGAGCCATGTGCCGGCATCCTGGGAGCCCCAGATGTGACCGTACATGGTTGATGGCTCGCTCCTGATACATTAGCAGTCTGCTTTGTCCCTCCTGTGCAATGTAATTTAGGCCTGCTTCTCCTCCCTATCTGCTGGTCCATCTCTCCCTCTGAACTCCCCTCTTCCTCTCTTGTGGGCACCCACGTGACGTCCATAGACACGTCATCATCGACGTCACCTTCCCCACCACTAACATTAGAGATCTCGGAGTAGGCAGCAATAGCGGAGACCAACCTCCTTGGGCTGATCTGGGTACTGTCGTCAGACTGCTGAGTGGCGGCTGTTGCTACCTCCCCTTCCTGATCCGATGCCAAGAATGGCTGCACATCGGAAATGTCTTGTGATGGATCGGAAATTAATTCCTGTGACTCAAGCGGAGGGTATATGGTGGAGAGAGGAGAAGGAGAAGGAGATGGCAACACTGTTGTCAGCAACAGACACATTAAAAAAAAGCCCACACTACGGAGTCATGTGTCGGCGTCCTGGGAGCGCCAGATGTGACCGTACATGGTTGATGGCTCGCTCCTAATACATTTGCAGTCTGCTTTGTCCCTCCTGTGCAATGCAAGTTCCGCCTGCTTCTCCTCCCTATCTGATGGTCTCCCTCTGAACTCCCCTCCTCTTCCTCTCTTGTTGGCACCCATGTGACGTTCATAGACACGTCATCATCCACGTCACCTTCCCCACCACTGACATTCGAGATCTCGAAGTAGGCAGCAACAGCAGGGACCAACCTCCTTGGGCTGATCTGGGTACTGTCGTCAGACTGCTGAGTGGCGGCTGTTGCTCCCTCTTCTTCCTGATCCGATGCCAACAATGGCTGTGCTTTGCAAATGTCTTGTGATGGATCGGAAAATAATTCCAGTGACTCAAGCGGAGGGTATGTGGTGGTGGTGGTGGTGGTTTTGGTGGTGGTGGTGTCTTTGGGGGTGCGCACAGTAGAGATTGAAGAGGGTGCACATAGAGAGGCTGAGAAAGGTGCAGAAGAGGAAGGCTGAGTGAGCCACTCAACCAAGTCTGGCACATCCTTTGACGTAATCGAACGCACCTTCTGAAGTTTCACACTTTGGCTCCGGCCTACTGCTCCTGCCCTACCCCTACCACCCCTGCGTAAGGGCCTGCCTCTTCCTCTGCCTGTCATTTTTTAAATTACCCTGTGACAAACGTCTATAGAGAAGCGCAGTATATGTGGAATAAGGAATATAATACCCCACTTCAATCTGTGGTATTGGGGGGCCACAGGTTTATCACACCAGTTCTACAAATAATTGGCCAGTAACTGTTGTCACTGTGTGTAGCACAGTTAACGCAGCAAAAGAGGCCACATTTTTGCAGGAAATACACTCTTAGAAAAGTATACTGTTAAATAACAACTCACTTCAATATGTGGTATTGGGGGGCCACTGATTTATCACACCAGTTGTACAAAAAGTTGACCAGTGAGTTTGGCACTGTGTGTAGCAGAGTAAATGCAGCAAAAGAGGCAATATTGTTGCAGGACACCAATACACTTATACAAGTATACTCAGATAACACTCCACTTCAATATGTGGTATTGGGGGGCCACTGGTCTATCACACCAATTGTACAAAATATTGGCCAGTGAGTTTGGCACTGTGTGTAGCAGAGTAAATGCAGCAAAAGAGGCAATATTGTTGCAGGACACAAATACACTTATACAAGTATACTCAGATAACACCCAACTTCAATATGTGGATTTGGGGTGCCACTGGTCTATCACACCAGTTGTATAAAAAATTGGCCAGTGAGTTTGGCACTATGTGTAGCAGTGTACACGCAGCAAAGGAGGCAATATTGTTGCAGGACACAAATACACTTATACAAGTATACTCAGATAACACCCCACTTCAATATGTGGTATTGGGGGCCACTGGTTTATCACACAAGTTGTACAAAAAATAGGCCAGTGAGTTTGGCACTGTGTGTAGCAAAGTAAAAGCAGCAAAAGAGGCAATATTGTTGCAGGACACAAATACACTTATAAAAGTATACTCAGATAACACCCCACTTCAATATGTGGTATTGGGGGGCCACTGGTCTATCACACCAGTTGTACAAAATATTGGCCAGTGAGTTTGGCACTGTGTGCAGCAGGGGAAATGCAGCAAAAGAGGCAATATTGTTGCAGGACACAAATACACTTATAAAAGTATACTCAGATAACACCCCACTTCAATATGTGGTATTTGGGGGCCACTGGTCTATCACCCCAGTTGTACAAGAAATTGGTCACTGAGTTTGGCACTGTGTGTAGCAGAGTAAACGCAGCAAAAGAGGCAATATTGTTGCAGGACACAAATATACTTATACAAGTATACTAAGATAACACCCCACTTCAATATGTGGTATTGGGGGGCCACTGGTCTATCACACCAGTTGTACAAAAAAATTGGCCAGTGAGTTTGGCACTGTATGTAGCAGAGTAAATGCAGCAAAAGAAGCAATATTGTTGCAGTACACAAATACACATATAAAAGTATACTCAGATAATACCCCGCTTCAATATGTGGTATTGGGGGGCCACTGGTCTATCACCCCAGTTGTACAAGAAATTGGTCACTGAGTTTGGCACTGTGTGTAGCAGAGTAAACGCAGCAAAAGAGGCAATATTGTTGCAGGACACAAATATACTTATACAAGTATACTAAGATAACACCCCACTTCAATATGTGGTATTGGGGGGCCACTGGTCTATCACACCAGTTGTACAAAAAAATTGGCCAGTGAGTTTGGCACTGTATGTAGCAGAGTAAATGCAGCAAAAGAAGCAATATTGTTGCAGTACACAAATACACATATAAAAGTATACTCAGATAATACCCCGCTTCAATATGTGGTATTGGGGGGCCACTGGTCTATCACACCAGTTGAAAAAAAATTGGCCAGTGAGTTTGGCACTGTGTGTAGCAGAGTTAACGCAGCAAAAGAGGCAATATTGTTGCAGGACACAAATACACTTATAAAAGTAAACTCAGATAATACCCCGCTTCAATATGTGGTATTGGGGGGCCACTGGTCTATCACACCAGTTGAAAAAAAATTGGCCAGTGAGTTTGGCACTGTGTGTAGCAGAGTTAACGCAGCAAAAGAGGCAATATTGTTGCAGGACACAAATACACTTATAAAAGTAAACTCAGATAACACCCCACTTCAATATGTGGTATTGGGGGGGGGGGGGGGCACTGGTCTATCACGTCAGTTATAATACTTTAAAAGTTCTTTTGTCACCGTTTATAGCATTGCTGCAGAAAAGCTCAACACACCAGTCACAATCAGTGGTGTATTTAGGTTTTGTGCTGCCCTAGGCCGGACTAAACTTGTGCACCCCCTAATTTACCTACAACCCACCCCTTCCTGTTTCAGACCCGCCCTATCATCAGTAGACCACACCCCTTCCTATTTAGGCTCCACCTCTTCCTCTCTGTACATTAAAAGTGGGTACAAAGTGCCTACTTGTATATTTCGTTGTTTTGTATGGGTACGTTGGCTCGTGGGAGCGCTCCTGGGGGGCCCCCACTAGGCAGCAAGGATGCCAATCCACGGGGCCAGCGGCCGCAATTGCCGCCGGGCACCTGCGATCGCTCCCTGCTGAGAGAGAAGGACGGTCTGCTGTTGTAAATACAGCTGACCGTTGTTCTGCCTGAAATAGGCCAGTGAGTTTGGCACTGTGTGTAGCAAAGTAAAAGCAGCAAAAGAGGCAATATTGTTGCAGGACACAAATACACTTATAAAAGTATACTCAGATAACACCCCACTTCAATATGTGGTATTGGGGGGCCACTGGTCTATCACACCAGTTGTACAAAATATTGGCCAGTGAGTTTGGCACTGTGTGCAGCAGGGGAAATGCAGCAAAAGAGGCAATATTGTTGCAGGACACAAATACACTTATAAAAGTATACTCAGATAACACCCCACTTCAATATGTGGTATTTGGGGGCCACTGGTCTATCACCCCAGTTGTACAAGAAATTGGTCACTGAGTTTGGCACTGTGTGTAGCAGAGTAAACGCAGCAAAAGAGGCAATATTGTTGCAGGACACAAATATACTTATACAAGTATACTAAGATAACACCCCACTTCAATATGTGGTATTGGGGGGCCACTGGTCTATCACACCAGTTGTACAAAAAAATTGGCCAGTGAGTTTGGCACTGTATGTAGCAGAGTAAATGCAGCAAAAGAAGCAATATTGTTGCAGTACACAAATACACATATAAAAGTATACTCAGATAATACCCCGCTTCAATATGTGGTATTGGGGGGCCACTGGTCTATCACCCCAGTTGTACAAGAAATTGGTCACTGAGTTTGGCACTGTGTGTAGCAGAGTAAACGCAGCAAAAGAGGCAATATTGTTGCAGGACACAAATATACTTATACAAGTATACTAAGATAACACCCCACTTCAATATGTGGTATTGGGGGGCCACTGGTCTATCACACCAGTTGTACAAAAAAATTGGCCAGTGAGTTTGGCACTGTATGTAGCAGAGTAAATGCAGCAAAAGAAGCAATATTGTTGCAGTACACAAATACACATATAAAAGTATACTCAGATAATACCCCGCTTCAATATGTGGTATTGGGGGGCCACTGGTCTATCACACCAGTTGAAAAAAAATTGGCCAGTGAGTTTGGCACTGTGTGTAGCAGAGTTAACGCAGCAAAAGAGGCAATATTGTTGCAGGACACAAATACACTTATAAAAGTAAACTCAGATAATACCCCGCTTCAATATGTGGTATTGGGGGGCCACTGGTCTATCACACCAGTTGAAAAAAAATTGGCCAGTGAGTTTGGCACTGTGTGTAGCAGAGTTAACGCAGCAAAAGAGGCAATATTGTTGCAGGACACAAATACACTTATAAAAGTAAACTCAGATAACACCCCACTTCAATATGTGGTATTGGGGGGGGGGGGGGGGCACTGGTCTATCACGTCAGTTATAATACTTTAAAAGTTCTTTTGTCACCGTTTATAGCATTGCTGCAGAAAAGCTCAACACACCAGTCACAATCAGTGGTGTATTTAGGTTTTGTGCTGCCCTAGGCCGGACTAAACTTGTGCACCCCCTAATTTACCTACAACCCACCCCTTCCTGTTTCAGACCCGCCCTATCATCAGTAGACCACACCCCTTCCTATTTAGGCTCCACCTCTTCCTCTCTGTACATTAAAAGTGGGTACAAAGTGCCTACTTGTATATTTCGTTGTTTTGTATGGGTACGTTGGCTCGTGGGAGCGCTCCTGGGGGGCCCCCACTAGGCAGCAAGGATGCCAATCCACGGGGCCAGCGGCCGCAATTGCCGCCGGGCACCTGCGATCGCTCCCTGCTGAGAGAGAAGGACGGTCTGCTGTTGTAAATACAGCTGACCGTTGTTCTGCCTGAAATAGGCCAGTGAGTTTGGCACTGTGTGTAGCAAAGTAAAAGCAGCAAAAGAGGCAATATTGTTGCAGGACACAAATACACTTATAAAAGTATACTCAGATAACACCCCACTTCAATATGTGGTATTGGGGGGCCACTGGTCTATCACACCAGTTGTACAAAATATTGGCCAGTGAGTTTGGCACTGTGTGCAGCAGGGGAAATGCAGCAAAAGAGGCAATATTGTTGCAGGACACAAATACACTTATAAAAGTATACTCAGATAACACCCCACTTCAATATGTGGTATTTGGGGGCCACTGGTCTATCACCCCAGTTGTACAAGAAATTGGTCACTGAGTTTGGCACTGTGTGTAGCAGAGTAAACGCAGCAAAAGAGGCAATATTGTTGCAGGACACAAATATACTTATACAAGTATACTAAGATAACACCCCACTTCAATATGTGGTATTGGGGGGCCACTGGTCTATCACACCAGTTGTACAAAAAAATTGGCCAGTGAGTTTGGCACTGTATGTAGCAGAGTAAATGCAGCAAAAGAAGCAATATTGTTGCAGTACACAAATACACATATAAAAGTATACTCAGATAATACCCCGCTTCAATATGTGGTATTGGGGGGCCACTGGTCTATCACCCCAGTTGTACAAGAAATTGGTCACTGAGTTTGGCACTGTGTGTAGCAGAGTAAACGCAGCAAAAGAGGCAATATTGTTGCAGGACACAAATATACTTATACAAGTATACTAAGATAACACCCCACTTCAATATGTGGTATTGGGGGGCCACTGGTCTATCACACCAGTTGTACAAAAAAATTGGCCAGTGAGTTTGGCACTGTATGTAGCAGAGTAAATGCAGCAAAAGAAGCAATATTGTTGCAGTACACAAATACACATATAAAAGTATACTCAGATAATACCCCGCTTCAATATGTGGTATTGGGGGGCCACTGGTCTATCACGTCAGTTATAATACTTTAAAAGTTCTTTTGTCACCGTTTATAGCATTGCTGCAGAAAAGCTCAACACACCAGTCACAATCAGTGGTGTATTTAGGTTTTGTGCTGCCCTAGGCCGGACTAAACTTGTGCACCCCCTAATTTACCTACAACCCACCCCTTCCTGTTTCAGACCCGCCCTATCATCAGTAGACCACACCCCTTCCTATTTAGGCTCCACCTCTTCCTCTCTGTACATTAAAAGTGGGTACAAAGTGCCTACTTGTATATTTCGTTGTTTTGTATGGGTACGTTGGCTCGTGGGAGCGCTCCTGGGGGGCCCCCACTAGGCAGCAAGGATGCCAATCCACGGGGCCAGCGGCCGCAATTGCCGCCGGGCACCTGCGATCGCTCCCTGCTGAGAGAGAAGGACGGTCTGCTGTTGTAAATACAGCTGACCGTTGTTCTGCCTGAAATGATCACAGAGCGCCTGTGATCCTTCTATATAGGAACACAGGTCTCTATGGTCATTTCACAAGCCCCTCCCCCATACAGTTAGAAAACACCACCTAGGCTCACACTTAACCCTTTGATCACCCCCGGGTTAACCCCTTCCCTGCCAGTGTCATTATTACAGTAACAGTGCATATTTGTAGCACTGATTACTGTAGTAATGTCACTGGTACCCCCAAAACTGTCAAAAATGTCAGTTAGGGGTCCGATCTGTGCACCACAATGTTGCAGTCCCACTAAAAATTGCAGATTGACGCCATTACTAGTAAAAAAACAATAAAATAATAAAAATGACATAAATCTTTCCCCTAGTTTGTAGACACGATAACTTTTGCACAAACCAATCAATATACACTTATTGGGATTTTTTTGACCAAAAATATATAGCAGAATACAAATTGGCCTAAAAGGATGACAAAATCAGATTTATACATTTTTATGGGGGAATGTTATATCGCAGAATGTGAAAAACAATATTTTTTTTTTTCAGAATTGTCGCTCTTTTTTTGTTTATAGCGCAATAAATAAAAATCACACAGGTGATCAAATACCACCAAAAAAAAGCTCTGTTTGTGGGAAAGAAAGGACATTCATTTTTTTAGGGTACAGTTTTGCACGACCGCGCAATTGTCCTTTAAAGTAACGCAGTCCTGAATCGCAAAAATGGCGGGGTCATTAAGGGGAAAAATCTGCCAGTGCAGCAGGCATAGTGCAGGGGCTGCAGACATGGTACAGGAGATGCAGGGGTTGCTGGAATTTGCAGGGGCTGCGGACCTGGTACATGAGATGCAGGGGTTGTTGGCATGGTGCAGGGGCTGCGGACATGGTACAGGAGATGCAGGGGTTGTTGGCATGGTGCAGGGGCTGCGGACATGGTACAGGAGATGCAGGGGTTGCTGGCATGGTTAAGGGGCTGCGGACATGGTACAGGAGATGCAGTAGTTGCAGGCATAGTGCAGGGACTGCAGACATGGAGATGTGGTGCTGCGGGCATGGTACAGGAGATGCAGGGCTGTGGGCACTGGACAGCATGGTACAGGAGATGCAGGGCTGTGGGCACTGGCAGCATGGTACAGGAGATGCAGGGCTGTGGTCACTGGACACTGGCAGCATGGTACAGGAGATGCAGGGCTGTGGGCACTGGCAGCATGGTACAGGAGATGCAGGGCTGTGGTCACTGGACACTGGCAGCATGGTACAGGAGATGCAGGGCTGTGGGCACTGGGCACTGGCAGCATGGTACATGAGATGCAGGGCTGTAGGCACTGGCATCATGATACAGGAGATGCAGCAAGGCTGTGGGCACTGGCAGCATGGCACAGGAGATGCAGCAAGGCTGTGGGCACTGACAGCATGGCACAGGAGATGCAGCAGGGCTGTAGGCACTGGCAGCATGGTACAGAAGATGCAGCAAGGCTGTGGGCACTGTGACTGAGCAGCATAATATAAAAGATGCAGGGCTGTGGGCAGCATAGTACAGCCGATGCAGGTGCTGCGGGCATGGTACAGGAGAATCTCCTGTACCATGCCCGCAGCACCGGCATCTGCTGCGGAGGAGTCCGAGTCTCACTTACCTTGAGGCGCCTTCCATTTAAAAATGGCGCCGCCCGGTGCCATTGCGTCACCGCGCAGGCGCCGCCTGCCCGGGAATAGCCGAACATCATGTTCGGGTCTTCCCGAGCGGCGGCACATGCGCAGTGCGCATGTCGGGCCGGCCGCGGCCATTTTTTTTTTCTTTCAGGTTCAGCGCCGGAATCAGGGGGGGTTTTCATGCAGGGGGTCGGCTTTTTTGCCGCCCCCCCACAAAGTGCCGCCCTAGGCCTAGGCCTTGTCGGCCTAGGCCTAAATACAGCAGTGGTCACAATGCTGCACAGTGCACAATACAAATCCACTACAATATGCTTTCTCTATTACAAAGTATATTATAAGTGGATTACACCCCTATATAGTGCACTACACACCTATAACAAATACCAGTCCTTAAAATGACTGTTGTGGACCTTAACAGAGCGATTTGTGTCACTGACGAATCTGTCCCTGGTGCACACAGCAGACCACTCCCTACACTGACAAAAGAGACTGTACATCTATACCAAATACCAGCCCTTAAAAGGACTTTTGTGGATCTTAACAGAGCGATTTGTGTCACTGACTATCTGTCCCTGGTGCACACAGCCAACCTGTCCCTACACTGACAAAAAGCAGAATGTGAAATGGCCGCCAGCTCAGGTCTATTTATAGGGTAGGGGGTATGTCCATGTGCTTCAATGTTTCAATTGGCTGTCCCGTTCCACCTGATGGATGTGTCATGGGTCAAAGTTCTCCCCAATGTAAACTAATATGGCCGCTGCGAACAACGCGATGTGTTTGCAAAATCGGCGGGCTTCGAACAAGCAAAGTTCGCCGCGAACCACAAGGCCATCCCTATAGAAGAGTATCAATAGAAGAAATAATAATGACATTCCAAGAACATAATGCCATGTTGATGGATACACATACAGTATCTCACAAAAGTGAGTACACCAAAAGATGCATTAATAGTATCCAGTAAAGGTGAAAAAAGACTCTTCTTAGAAGTCTTATATACTCGACCATCACTTCAAAGGCTTTTTTTTAGGCGAATCCACGTAAATAGTTCACATTCTAAACTTCAAACCTGGTAATGCCACAATGCCTCAATGACTATTTATACAATATCGAACAAGAAAATGGTACAAATGTAGCGAGACATTTCAATAATATTCCGGGTGGGCGATATATATGCCTTACAAATAGAGGGCATTGAAAAAGTTGTAGTCCTTAGAAGAGGTGGAGATTTGTTCAGAAATCTCTGCAAACGCAAGGTGTTCTGGTTTTTTCATGTTTAAACCAGAATTCCATCAGGGTTAAATTTTGAATGGCATCTCACTCATTACTATGACTGATGGACTACAAGAACTGTGATCTATTTGACGAATATTTATGTTATAACATGTACAGTATCTCACAAAAGTGAGATACTGTACATGGTGCCTAATCTATTACCAGCTTCTACAGTATGTGTGGGGTGATACTGGTGGCTATTTTGAAATCAGGTAAAAACATATATATATATTATAACGACAATAAAATATAAATGCAGCACTTATGTATTAAGTTTGCAAAGTGTCCATATCAGTAAGGGATGGAAAGTTCAAGGATAAGGATCCAGTAAATGCAATTCCACATGGAAGGTGCTAATAGATGTCTATCACCAGTAGCAGAAATACACACTGACCCTTACCCCAAATGATAAACCACTTAACCAAAAGTGGTCAAAATGTTTAGTAGTGATCAATTGCAACACTCCAGATCCACAAGACCTTTCTGATAATTCCTCAGTCTATGGCATTTTCCATCAAGGATAAGGCCTCAGACGTGGGAACAGGCAAGAGGACACGTCATTGTGTAGTAATACCGATAATATTTATTTAAAAAAATGCCAAAGTACTCATAAACAGTGGGAATGATTACAACCAACAAGATGGCCTACTACCATACGTGGCAACGTAACGTGACCAGGCTCCGCCCAACACATTTCTTCATATACAGACGTCATCGGTGCTGAATCAGCACTGATTTGGCCCCTGATAACGTCTGTGTATGATGAAAATGCCATTTTAATGGAATGGATTACTGTGCCTGTTTTGTCCCAGTGATTAACTTTTTTTTTTATCTGATGCAGCTTTATGGGCGTCCTTTGTGCTGTAACAAAACTACATCTCGGGCCTGCTGATGATGAACACACTCATCCATTGTCATTATGCTATTAACCTACCATGATATAACCCTCTGAAAAAAAACGTATATTTCTGCAAGTTGAAATGCATTGGGATTCAATCGCATTCCTAGGGGCACTATATGTGCGCTGATCATAATTATTACTGGTGGTTTTGTTTACTTTACTTGTCGATATGCATATGGTAATATGTACCATTAAAACCCTGCTAAGTTCCTTTTAATACTTGTATAATAAAAATTGTGGATTTTTTGTTTACACTTTTTCTACGTTTTCAAACTTTGATGCCCTAAAAATCCTAGACCACATGCAGCATCTTTCTTCTTTCAAATTTTAAAAATACTCAATGAAATGTAAGAGATAAAGCAACTTACCTCTTTTACACCTATTTGAGGTTTCCCTTTATATAAGAATATAGCAAAGTTGAAGGGATTTAGCCCTTGGGAAAAATTGGGTATTTTGTGATTTATACAATTCAATGATAATGGCCCTTCAAGGTTATTTCAACAACTATGAGAAGAATTCCCTATGCCTAAGCAAAGTTTTTATCAGCATTGATATGTGTGTCTTGTAATAAACGCCCACAGAAAATACCACCTAGTATATTATAAGATGCCAGTAATAGAAGATGTGGTGATTTGTGAGCACACAAAGGGTGTTATTACTTCTGTATACTATTCTTATTTATAAGTATCTGATGAAATATCCCCTGAAATGTAGAGAGCGATGGTCTCAAGACATAGGGAGTATAGAAGAAGATGTGTGATCAAAGGTTGGTACAATATTGGAGAGAAGTTGTTCAATATATTACCAATATATAATATTGTATGTAACCCATATACATGCACCCTGGCATGTTGGGACAAATGGATGTTCCATACAATCAAGCCAACTTGAGATTAGTGCTTAGTAGAACATTGTTTCTTGCTAGGAAATTAACTGGCAAAAATGGTTTTCTCCACATCAACTGGAAGTGAGTAAACAGATAAGGATAGTCAAACCGAATTTTAAATTATAGCAGCTGAGTTTTCAGCATAGCGGAGCTCTAAATGCTTCAAATGATTTGGGTGGAATGACTTCAGATATACATGTTTTGGTACCAAATTATCTATTTGTTTAGTACATTTGGTAAAAATGTATACGAGTTAGGATGAGTAAATGTTGATGGGAATTATTATATTATTGAATGGTGAGAAGATGATAGATGCTACAAGTTCGGGAACCTTGGAGTAATATTTTGCCTTGTGTGATTTCTTTTTTTTGGACCAGAGGGACAGAAAATGTATATGATTGTAATTGGGGTTTTGTTTGGGTTTGTCTTTCATTTTCTTGCCCCTTTCTTTTGCAGTTAACTTGTTTTGTATTGAAATGAGGTTTTCAAGTTGTTGTTTTTTTGTCTGTGTTATATTTGTTTATTGGAAAAAAAAACATAATTAAAATGCTAAAATGTAGTGTAGCTAATGTAGTCATATATGAGCAATTTTAGGCTAGCAGTTTTCCCAGCAGAGCATTTTAGTACACTTAATCCTTATCTCAACTGTCTTCAATCATGACGATTTCCTGAAATGTTTAAGAAAGGTGTGAAAAAACAAAAGCAAAGCTTAAAAAAAATTACTATCATGGGGTTAGACTTGGCCCTGGGTAGCCTCCCAAAACACTCACATCTAAGAAATGTGTTTATTATATAGTATGTCTTCTTTGTTATAGCTAAGGACTTTATTGTGTTAAAGCTTTTAGTGTTTCTGCTCGGAAATAATAATTTAAGGTTACATAGGGTGATGTTCTCCTTGTATAACTCCCTGTACGCAGTGCAATTTCCTGCCTTGTGTCCTGTACAAATTCCCAGTTTATAACTAGAAAAACAGACCTTGAAGGAAATGTCACAAAACTACACATTTAATAAACCAGGAGCTGGTAAAATACCCTTCTTCTGTTTGTTTACAAGGTTAATAATGTGATTGATCACAGTGTTATGTTTAGTTGTGTCAGAAACTCATTTCTTGCCATATCAGTGCCTCTTTTTTAACAGATCATAGCAAAAGCAATTTTTTTTTCCAACAGTGGCTATTGCAGACTTAACTTAATGAAGAGCTCTAGCTCTTACTCAGAAGAAGGTATGTTGGACCACTGCATTGAGACCACCATTTTTACACATGCGAGCATGGGACCTTCTCTGAAGCATGCTGACAGGGGACAGTCTTTTCTACAGTGGCTGCTTTATAAAGAAAACAAACCATAAGACTTTGAACACATTTTGATTTTATGAGCACTGAATGTATTTAGCTTATTTTAAAAGAAACGTTTGCTTGAGCTTTAATGAACAGATAGACAGATGAGATGTGTATCACATAATATCTGCCTGGATGATATTTAGGCTGTGCAAGGTAGAAAACTGCAACAGATGACAGGTGCAACACTGTTGGTAGAAAATTAGTTGTTTATAATAAAGATTTCCCTGAAGATGGGCTTTGAATAAAACTCAAAAAGTGAAGATTTGCTATGTTATAGATAATATCTGGACATGGTAACTGTGCCCAAGCACTATACTAAAAAAAATGTATCTTTTTTCTTGAAGTGCTCCCGAAATATAGCAGTGCAATTTGTGTATGTTAGTGTGCCTTGACACTGATGCGCCTACAACCTCCTACCTGTATATCTGCAGTGGTAGAGCTAATGCACTGTTGCTAGTAACAGAAATTTGAAGGGAGATTTGATGATGTCACTACTGTGCTGCTCACTGTTCTCCTTGCTAAAGAATCCCAAATAAAGAAGCAAAGCCATTTCTCTATCGAGATGGCCACCACCACACAAAGACAACAAGGCACAACAAGGCATAGTAGGTCAGTAATGGAAAACAAATCTGCTTCAGAGAGACAGCTGATGATACCAGTGACTAGCCCTTTGCCCTCAGTCTGCTTTCTTTTGGGCACAGCTACCAGAGTTCATCTCCTCTAGATAAACTAAATTCTAGCATAACTCAATCCTAACCCCCCATCCCAACTGAATTGTAAGCAAGTAACTGTTTTTGTTGGGTGGTACACCAATACCAAAAGTTTATGACTAATATGATATTGATTTTTAAAACCTGGTGAGGAGGAAGTGTCTTCTTATCAACCAATTTCTCTGTTAAATGCTAGAATAACTCAATTCCTACTCCCATCCCAACAGAAATGCATACAGGTAACTAATTTTCTTAGGTGGTAAACCAATACCAAAAGAGTTTACTATAACTAATGTGATATTAATTTTGAAACCTTATAGGAGGAAGTGTTTTTTATCACCTAATTTTTCTGTTAAATGTTGATTTTAAAATGATGATGTCTGTGATGGCAAAGCATGTGAATAATGTAATTGGACGTATGGTTCATGAAAATCTGTCAGCATTCATGGGCTGGGGCCACTTATGTTTAAGATATATAAGACAGCTTTTAGCTCAAAATCGATTATTAGTCTAGTAATACATTAGTATTTTGGTGATTAATTTATTAATATTCTAGTGAAAAAAAATATTCCACAAGTAGGGTGAGTCCAGAAATGGATGTATAAGACTACTTCACAGATGCTGAGAGTGCTTTTTTACTATTCAGTTGCAACATATCAAAGAAACTCTGCAGAGATTTACATTTAAGGTTTTTTTTTTACATTGTGTGAAGAGTATCTATTGTTGTTAGCATCATAATTAACGGTCATATCTCTGAGGTGGTTGACTTCCACAGTGGAACTTTTAGCAGTAATACTTATAAAATATCTCCAGGGAGTTATGAGAAATAAAACCGTGAACATATTGTTTTATGCGGACCATTTGTTACTATATGTTTCTGAACCAAGTACATATCCACCAAAATATGGAGTTGTTTGAAAGATTTGATTCCTTTGCAGGTTGCAAAATTAACCTGGCTAAAACAGAATATATATGGTTGAGCAGAGAATAAATGAATGTTATTAAACTCTATGTGGATTGGGCTGGGACAACCAAATATAGAGTGTTATGGCCACATTAGTTATAATTGGGCAAAGATTGCGCTTAAAGGCAATAACTTGTTGATTTGGATTTAAAATCCCAGTTAGCAGAAGAAGTTATCTTGCCTTTCTTATTACACTCATAAATAAAATGAATGCCTTAAATGTCTTAAAAACATGGAATTGTATTTTAGAAAATAAATTAGAGGATTCATACTATCTGCTTAATTTGTGGAATCATCCAAGGTTCATATCATGGGACTTTCTGAATGAAAAATGGGATCATATTTCATCTGATATGCTTAAAGAAAACCGGGGTATTACTGGTGACTTTTATTTTCCATACAAGCTGCTAATTTCTTATATAAGTAAAATAAAGGAGGAGTGTCTTAATAGCCAAGGTAAATTAAATTGTATCTTGGAAAATCTCCCAGCTAGAAAACTATTTAAAAAAAAACTCCCTATCAAAGTAATATATAACCATCAAAAAGTTAAAGACCTCTATAATTATAAAAAAAACTCAGTGTTCAGTCTAAATGTAAGTTTAGGGCCTATGACATAAATGAAATCTGACAGCTTCCATATGTCATAGGTTGTTAAGGAAGTAGCGGGTACTTGGACTGCTTGTGTGTCCTTACCAACCACTAACATTGCTTGGCCCATTCGCTTACATGATTGAGAATCCCTGGCAATGTGAATCGATGGACAGGCATCAAAAGGTTTACATCATTGTCAAAATATAGCCATTTGGCCATATTTGGGCTATGTCATTGCCAAAATATAACGATGACCATATTTGGGCAATGATGTCACCACTATGCCCCCCTCCCTTTCTATATATATATATATATATATATATATATATATATATATATATATATATAGTTAATGACAGCTAGGGGAGCTTTCATTTGGTTATGGGTGTCATTGGGATCAGTTTTGTGTGCTGGGTTGTCAGGTTTTTTTTTTGTTTTTCAGTCAGCATGCATAGGAGTTGAGAATGGGTTTATAATGAGGGACTTTTTTTGTTTTTAGATTTTTTCAATAAAGGGCTTGTCAAATGTCTTGGGGTCTTTGTTTCTAGGTGACATATTTTTTTGGGCTATAAAATGTTTTGGGGAATGAGTAGGGGCACTATGTATCCCTTATTCATTCATGCAGGGGAGACTAGTATCTTGGGGTCCCCTTATTAATAAATAGTGCTTCCAGTCCACAGAGCTCCACAACCATCAGGCTAGGGTTGTGAGGAAGAGGCCCTTATGGGGGAAGAGGCATTATGCCCATGTTGGGGGCATTTTATCTAGTATGGTTCAGGCGTCGCATGCTTACCCCCCTTTCCTGACCAGCAAGGCTACATGCTCAGAGTCTGGTATGGATTTGAAGGGGACCTAACACATTTGCTTTTGCATTCTTGTTAAAATCTATACCAGAGTCAAAGGGTCTGGTATATACATTTTTTTATGGAGGGGGGGGGGGGGATTTACATTCTTGCTGCATTTAGTGCCACAGTAAATTACATTTACAAAGGGAAAAAAACGCACACATACCCCCTCAAAGCCCCCTTGTGTGCTGTTTTTTTTTTTGTATAAAAGAAGTTGGGAATGAAATGTCATCGGCCAGCAATTTAAACACTTCACATACAGTATATGTTTCCCATTCAAAGGCAGGCATATGAAAACCCTTGGGCATGTTATTTAAAGGAATTGGCAATTTTTTTGTTTCACTTTAGTCATCACTGCTCCTGGCTGAATTTAATTTTTTAAACATTTAATTTTGCACTGGTACATGTTCCTCAAGGCAGTGCCCAACCCCCTCCAACGCTCTTTTTTGACACCCCCTTGTCCGATAGCCCAGAAAATGGGCATTTTTAACTTCATTTAAACGTCATATATTCAGATCTCTTTGATTTCAATGGTGTTTGCGTTCACCATTTTAACTTCTTTGATGTTTGGACAATCCTGTTCGAACTGAACCAGAGGCTTGGCTCAGCCCTAATAATAAGAAATGGAGAAGCACTTTCCCTGATGTGGGAGATTTCAGGAAACTGTTGAAGGAATAGTGCAGAAAGATACATGAGTTATTTTTGTGGGAGCTGATGTCAGAGAGGTATATATATTTAAATTATTTACAGAGCTTACATTTTTACTGAGAGATATTGTGAGAAAGCAATCCACACTGTTCGAAATGTGGGTCCCTTTGTCCAAATCTAAATCATTGTTGTTTTACTGTAGAAAGGTCAAGAGGATGTGGAAAATAATTACTGAATGGTTAAATGGCTTGTTGAAGAGACGTAAGATATATTAGCTTGACATTTGGACTGATAATTTTCTTACCAAGCTCCAGGGAATGGGATGGTAATTTATTAATGTTGGATATATTGGTTGAATTAAAGGAGCTACTTAGAAGTTGGTTGGAGAAAAGACTATCCAAAATTAGTAATATTTTGGATCAGATCTCTAGATGTTTGCCAGTGGAATTTTATAGGAAAGTCTGAGAAACAGAGCTAATTTAATAGTAAGTAGGCCAAATACAGAGATACATTTTCAGTACTGCATTTATTTGTTAAGGGTGCTGTGTTTATACTATGTGAATGTAACTTTTAGAATTTTTATAATTATTGGATATCTTTTGAGTATATGTAGACCTGCATATATGTACAGTATATGGAATATTTTCATGTGTGTGTACATGTTTGATATAAAAACAAACCCGCTTCACAGGACCCCTTACTATACCATTTTTGTTTTTACAACTTGTATAAGAGTTGTTTTTGCTCTTTCTTTTTTTACAGCTTGTAAGCTTAGAAAACACATGCTCTAAACTTGCTAATTGAAATTTACATTTATAATGCCTGATTTTAAAAATTCCTCTTTAACCACTTGTCAACTGCGTAATGTACATTTCCTGCGGCAGGTCGGCTCTATTGCACGAAATCACGTACCTGTACGTGATTTCGTGCAATAGCCTCTAGGGGGTGCGCACGCAGTGCTAAGCAGGAACGTGGATCTTTGTCTTTCCCCAGTCAGAGCAACCCCCCACAGTTAGCAAGCACCCCCTAGGAATATATTTAACCCTTCGATCACTCCTGATGTTAAACCCATCCCTTAAACAACATCCCATTGTTTTTAGACGCTTTAACATTTGCGCAAACCAATCAATATACACTTATTAGAATCTTTTTGCCAAAAATATATGCATACGAATACATATTGGCCTAAATTGATGAAGAAAGTCGATTTTTTTTACATTTTTTTATTGGATGTGTTTTATAGAAGGAAGTAAAAAAATATTATTTTTTTCAAAATTGTCACTCTTTTTTTTGTTTATAGCACAAAAAATAAAAACCACAGAGGTGATCAAATACCACCAAAAGAAAACTCCATTTGTGGGAAAAAAAAGGACATAATTTTTTTTTTTTTTTGGGTACAGCGTCGCGCGACCACGCAATTGTCAGTTAAATTAATGCAGTGCCTTATCACAAAAAAATGGACTGGTCATTAAGGGGGTAAAAGCTTCCGGAGCTGAAGTGGTTAACTCAAAATAAAAAAAAAACAGCCCTTGAGCCTGGATTCCAGGAATTTATAAAAGCATCCAGCTAGTGCAGTTATATTGTCCAAACATGTCATTGTTAGGGATGAGCAATGGTTTTAGATCGAGCATGTGTGCACATTAAACCCAACCCATTCGCAGTTTATGGACACTGTCATAGCATCCAACTAATAGTGCAATTTTTTACTTCTAATATTAGGTCAGGTGGCTTAGAATGACCTGTATTATTTGCTATTGGAAAAGCATAGGGAGAGCTACTGATAAAATGCATAGTATGGCTTGGGGCTTGTAAGCACAGATCTCCTAAAGCAGATGTAAAGCCTTGATGTAAATGAGGGTGCGCTGATAAATTAAAGCTGCTACCTGAACTGTGCCTAGTAAAAAAATGTTGAAAAATAAGGTGCGCTAAAATAATCAATGTAATTTAATTCACAATGTGAATACAAATGCAAAATGATATACAATCATGCATAAAATAGTGATCCGGTGAAACTCAAATTGGTGAAATGATCAAAAGTCCACAAATCCAGAAGGATTCCACCAAGTGTCACAAGTGATAAACTTATAAACTGTAAACTTGTACGTGCAATAACTCATTAAATAATATAAATTGCAAAGTCCACAAAAATCTTCACCAGATGCTAAAAATAGTGAAAAGGTAACTGTGTATTTCCAGTGCTGTGTGATTGAAGATCCCGCCACCAACACGCTATCCTCCTTACCAAATAAATTAGGAAAATAAGTAATGCACTTACATTTGGGATGGAAACAACTGCGACAGTACAAATGATTCGCCTAGCTCGGCTGCAGACCGAGCTGTGCGTCAGAGAGGAGGCGTGTTGCGCCGCCACAGACGTCACGCACAGCTCGGTCTGCAGCCGAGCTAGGCGAATCATTTGTACTGTCGCAGTTGTTTCCATCCCAAATGTAAGTGCATTACTTATCTTACTCAATAAATTATCTCGGGGATATCACACTATGGTCCGTTTATTCTCTATTACACCCATGCTCACTTTGGAGAGCCAGTAGAAGTACGGACCTATGGTGAGAGCGGAATACAGCTACTGACACTCGATACATTGAAAAGGCATCATCTATTCAACATTTCCTGTGCTGAGTTTATCTACCATCTGGTAAGAGGCCATTACTGCACCATATCACAGGGTGGCTAGTTTGAAAGTCTCCTCCTTCCCAAATCAACAAACAGAGTTTTCTCTGCTTTCCATCCTAATTTATTTGGTAAGTAGGATAGTGTGTTGGTGGCGGGATCTTCAATCACACAGCACTGGAAATACACCGTTACCTTTTCACTATTTTTAGCATCTGGTGAAGATTTTTGTGGACTTTGCAATTTATATTATTTAATGAGTTATTGCACGTACAAGTTTACAGTTTATAAGTTTATCACTTGTGACACTTGGTGGAATCCTTCTGGATTTGTGGACTTTTGATCATTTCACCGATTTGAGTTTCACCGGATCACTATTTTATGCATGATTGTATATCATTTTGCATTTGTATTCACATTGTGAATTAAATGACATTGATTATTTTAGCGCACCTTATTTTTCAACAGATGTAAAGCCTTACATAATGTCCCTCAGGGAGCAAAATGCTGTGGAACATGGAAATTAAAGGTGAGGGTAGGGACATTTGGACATTTTTTTACATTTTACTACTCTTGATGTGTGTCCTGCAGCTTATTTATAGTGATTCTAAAGGCATAAGTTCTGTATTAGGGTAAAAAACCTTCCATGATCAGCTCCTCCAAGCCCCCCTAATTGCTTACTTGGCTTCTCTTTTGATCCAGTGCTGTGTCCATCTGCAACAGCCCTGCTCTCTTGCCCTATTCACACAGGAGGCAGTGGCAGAAGGGGGAGCCATTGGCTTCTGCTGCTGTCAATCAAATCTTGTGAGGAGGGGTTAGGAGAGGGACCGAGCCACACTGTTGGCTGTCATCTAATCTAGGGATCCTATAAATCTTCACTTCCCCTTCCTGTCTTTGCCCTAGTAAAGATCGTGTTCCCTGGGTGTTGGTGGTAAACTTGGATTTCATTGATTGCTGTTGCCAACTCTGCCTGTTCCTGACCTTGCTTCGTGGACTACTCCTTTGGATTTTTGCTGATCTTGTTTCGCTGACTTCTCTCTCTAATAACCATGAGTGCTTGTTTGGGGTTCCTTGATATAGCCTGTGTGCACTTTCTATTGAAGTCCCATATTTCTGGCTGTAGGATCTCAACCGACCTTCCACCTGATACTGGGATAAGAAGACTACCGGTCAGGAAACTGGAGGGATGGTTAGAGTCTCCTGACAGACCTGACAGGTAACCTGTATACAGTATATTTCTCTTGAGTCACATATTGCTGCAGGGATTTATTTGAATATAGTAATTACACCTCTCTTATTGATGCCACAACTTCTGGTAATTTAAAGGAGCTTTTTGAATATTTATATCTGTGAAGATGAATATTGCCCACTGTTCAGTTGGTTCAATCTCATGTTAGTCTATTGATACTGTACGTGTATGATTGTTATGGTGCATTCATTCAAATCTCATTGGATTGGTAGATAATGGTTATTGCTATGAGCCTATGTCTGAAGTACCTGATTAGCATCAGGTAGCCTTAACTAATTGACCTGGCGCACTCATTAATCAGTAGTGTTGCTAATGGCCATAACCCTAATACTTAGATGGCTCATAAAAACATGTAGTGTGCAGCAGATTTTCAGCTCTGAAGAAGATAGGGCACCCTCAAAACATGTCAAATTCTGCAGGCCCCTGTGGCATTTTCCCAGTCCAGCTGGAGGCATGCACAGTGGTCCATGTTGTTTTTTTTGGGGGGATATTTGTGATGAGCCTTTTCATATGGTCGTTTGTAAGTATAATCACCTAATTGCTAATTTCAACATCCTAAATGTGTTATGAAAAAAAGAATGTCAGATTTCGATAACACACATAAAAAATGTAAAAATTAATTACTAAAAATAAGGAATGGAAAAGGTGGACATAAACCTGGAACACACTTTTCAAAAAGATCAATAGTACAATTGAAACAAAATGAAAAAAACTATTTTATAAATAGGCCTCTAAGTTGTGAGTCAAACTTATCTAATGACTGTAACAACTTTCATTGCTACTTCAGTTTGAGCAGAAAAATAAAGGTGAGAGCCACTGGTATACTGAAGTTATTTTTACAGCTTCATATTTTCCTAGATTCACACTATTGACCAGTGTCTGTGCTTTTAATAAACTACTTAAACTGGAGGCTGACAAGCCGTGGTTATATTTTGTTACTTGGCAACAAATTTAACCATTTACAATTGCCATAGTGTGTTCATCTTAAAACAGTATGCTGCACTGCAAAAGCTTAGTTAAAAGTGTGCGCACACACACACTCACACACACACACACACATACTGCTTATACTGTACACAAAGTACATACCAGTGTTTTACCCTTTAGTCCCCCTTCTGAAACAGGTAATATTTGCATGTTTTTTTTATACCAAATGCAATGCATCATGCTTAAAGTTTATATCCAATAAGGATGAGCCAATGATTTGGTCCAAACCCAGGTTCAGACCGAATTTGGCTGTTTGGGCATTCAAATGCAGTTTTACCCTAACTTTTGCCTATTCACCCCCTGTTCCGTGAGAGCTCAATATCCTACATATAACTGATATTTCTACTGTTTCTGTATATGACAGATTCCTGCCCTCAATGGTTCCTAAGGAAGCAGCAGGTGCTGTTGCTAGCTGTGTCCCTAGCAACCACCAATGTCACTGACACATTGACTTACAAAGGGGCAGAGATAACAGGGACATCCATGTCCAAGTAGGTCACTGGCTGTGTTCCAGATTCCAATAGCTCAGTGTCCACAGACCCTCACAACCGCCAGGCTAAGGTTGTAGGGAAGAGGCTCTCGTCTTTACTAATGTTAGAATAAGGTGCTTTATCAGGGTAGCCCCACTCCATGTTGAGAACACGTAGCCTGGTATGGTTTCGGTATAGGGTGGGTGGGGTTTGTATGCTCATCCCCGCTCTTTCCTTTAAGATTAAGGGTCTGGAAAAGATTTTTATGGGGATCCCATGCATTCATTTTTGTTTCTTCCACTGGATTTCCTCTTAATTGAATACCAGACCTCAAAGGTCTGGAAATGAATTTGGGAGGACCTCAACCCAATTTCCTTAAAATTCATACTTGACCTGAAGGGTCTATTTTGTGAGGAAGTCCCAAATGAACATCTAATTGAGACTCTTATCAAAGATAAGGATCTGGTATAGATAAAGTGTATCCCAGGCAATGAAAGCAAAGGAGCTAGGGACAGCTAAAAAGAAAAAACAAGCATGAGGGTTCTCATATAATTCATACCAGGCCCCTATATGAAATTTAAGGGGGACCCCATAAAAAAACAAAACAAAATTGCGTGAGGTCCCCTTAAATTCTATACCAGACTTTTACCTGAGCACCCTGACTAGCCAGAAAAGAGGGTGAGAATGCACCCTCCCCCTGAACCATACCTAAACATATGCCCTCAACATGGGGGGTACATTGCTGAGGGTCCTCCCTGTCAAAGCACCCTGTCCCAGTTGATTGATGGCAACAAGGTACTCTTTCCCACAACAGTGGGCTGATGGTTCTATGGGTCTGTGGAGGGAGGGGGGGGGGTATAAAAATCTGGAAGTTCCCTTAATTAATAAGTGATGTCCTTGACAAATGTTGGTCATGTCCAAATATTGGCAATAACATCCTCTGGGAGACCCCTTCCCTTTATTTATATTAGCTGTCATTCACTGGAGCTGTCAGAAGTGGACAATAGCAGTCATTTGGGTGAGATTGTGTCAGCAGGTAGGGTTTTTTTTCTTTTAACATTCATTGAGCATCATCATCATTGATGTATATCTACATTGCTGGACATTATGATTGACAGAGTATGTGCATTGTTGGACTTTTGAGGGGTTTTTGTTTATTAAAGTAGTTGTCATGTGGTAAGGTTCAAGGGGACTGGCGCATGCTTGTCCCCTCTTTCCTTGTCAGTGAGGCTGCATCCTCAAGTAAAGATCTGGTATAGATTTTTAGAAGAAACCCTATACTTTTTTCTTGATTTTTGTGTGTGGTTGCCACTTAAATCCATATCAAATGGGTCTAGTATAACATTTGGACGGATCACATACCATTTTTCTTTTGTTTACTTTTTTTGCATGGGGATCTGAAGGGCCTGGTATAAATAATTTTTTGTGCTTTTTCCTTCCTTAACATTTATAGCAGGCCCTCATCCAGGACAAGGGCCTGGTATAAATTAACGTTATCCCACTTGATTTACAAATAGAACAAAGTTGCTGGGAGCTGTTATTTTTCTTGACAAATCATACTTATTTCTTTGTAAATGTCAGTGTTGTTGTAGTAGATTGTTTACATCACATAGATGCACTACTTCACAGGCAGGGTCAGGGCTTCCTCCAGGCATGCTATTCTAAGTAGTTGTATAGGCAGAAGGTTTTTTACCTTAATACATTCTATGCATTAATATAAAAAGCCTTCTGTGTGCAGCAGCCGCCCCAGCACCCCCTACAGCTTACTTTAGCCCCATCTCTATCCAGTGATGTCCACGACTGCCTCAGCCATCAGGGACTCTCCACCCTGATTGGCTGAGACACAGCAGCAGTGCCATTGGCTCCAACTGCTGTCAATCAAAGTCAGTTAGCCAATCAGGAGAGAGAGGGGGCATGTCTAAATGGACACACAGGTCTGCAGCTCGGCTCATGCTGATTGACAGGGGGGAGGGGCCAGGAGAGCCGATGTGGGACCCGAGAAGAGAAGGATCTGGGCTGCTCTGTGCAAAACCCACTGTACAGAGCAGGTAACTATAACATGTTTGTTATTTTTATAGAAAAAAAAAACAATACTTTACAAAGTAGGCCCGTTCACACAGGGGCGATCCGACTTGGTGTCGCGGTGTCGACTCCGACACGTGACCTCGGAGCGGCCGGCACGGACTTCATAACATTGAAGTCTATGACGGTCGCGCCGGGTCGCCCCAAAGAAGCTCCGGACCCTTTTTCTAAGTCGGAGCGACTTGTGTCGCTCCTATTAGAACGGGTCCGCAGCTTCCCTATGGAAGGCGACCTACGGCGACCTGTGAGGCGACCAGGTCGCCTCACAGGTTGCCTTAGTGTGAACGGGGGCTCAGGGAGTTTTGTATTTTTAATGTTTCACTTTAAGCATTAATAAAACTGCTGCTCCCTGCCAAAAATATTTTTATTTTTGCTTTTATATATGTCCCCCAAGGCAATGTGCAGTGCCCCATGCCATTTTTTGACCTTTCCTTGCCTATTAGCCTAGAAAATGGGCAGAACTGAATTTTAACATTCATCTTTGAATGATTTCAATAGGGCTCCGATTCAGCATTTGAACTTTACTCATGGTTACCGAACCCTGCTCGAGCCAAACTCAAGTGTGTTTTGCTCATCGCAAATGTCCAGTCACAGGTTTTTTTTTTCTTTAATGAAATGGGGAAGGATTAGAACCCCTGTTAACTTTTACTGATATCTGGGCCCTAATTTGAAAAGATTCCCCTCGCTTACCGTTCTGTCCACAGTGGTTTTACCAGGCAGAGAGTGAGGGAAAAAATAAAAGACCAAGACAAACAGCAACACAGACAGTAGATTAGTAGATTAGTAGAGTAGAGGGAAGCTAAAATCCCAATTAACGTTTGATAAGAGTAATAGGGGTTGTAACTTTTTTACACTATTTTTAAAACCGTACAACTGGTGCTTGCTAAGCTATACAAAGTCATTTTTATTTTTTTCTTATGAATTGTAAAAAAAAAAATCATGATTAAAAGGCTAGGGACCATTGGCAGAGCATAGGTAATTCAAATGCTCTAAAAACCCAGAACTTGCACAAGATGGCAAGTTAGCCATTTTTCCTGGTTTGCAGTGTACAGTCCCCATTTTTAGGGGTCTGTCCCTACAAACAAACATCCCTGTCAATATCCCTAGCCTATGTTCGTGCCTCAACTACTCAACAGACTAGACAATTCAAGGCTGGCTGAAATCAGCTTAATGAGTGTGTCCAGTGCCTCTGTGGGTGTGTTCCAGTTTCTGGACCTCATGCTGCGGTGTTTGTTGATTGGTGTAATGTTGGCAGGGCCTGGCTATCCATGCTGCTACAGTTTGGTGGTGGAGAAATCAGCCGGTGAAGCAGGCAGTGAGACCCTGAAATGAGGTGAAATGTCAAGGTGGTGCTGGGTGTGATTGGCAGGGTTCCTAGTGATGTCCACATAACTTGTTCATGATGGATAGGGCTTTTGCACAACTACATACACCACAGTGATCATCACAGCACTTATACTGTGTACTGCTAATTATGGGAGGTACTATGATCTTTGTGGGTGATCTCAAGGGGTTAAAAGTTAAAGGTATTTATGTGCTAAATTTACCAACCAGAAGAGGTGATTTTGCCACTATTCTCCTTCAGAAAGAGAAAATGTGGATATATAGATTGGGTTCCTTCATTTATAATGGGTGGAACCATGATTGTAATCTACAACCCTTTCTGGAAGCATGCTTTAAATATCCTTTTCCTCTTGGAATACACCGGTTTATTAAGTCAGTAATTTATGCCCTTACCAAAAAACTGTTCAACTTAAGATCTTCCTTTTATATTATAAAAGGAAAGTGACCAGCCCAAAATGAACAAATGGTCTCTATCACCCAGCGCTTATAATAACACAGTGCAACTAGATAGATGTATGTTAAATAGCTGCTGCCATACCACAATAAAATTATACACTGATGCTTCTATTGTTCATATCATATAAAATATAAATATTAACTATAACAATGTCCACATTAGCAGCACTTCCAACAGAGATGTTCCTCCTCTGCAACTCAGAACTTTGAAAAATGTTTAAAGGGATCCCAGAAAGTGCAAACAGGGGAAACATAGTCTTTCAGTTGTATAGTCCAATGTTTCAAAAGTCTCCCGTCACCACACCTCGTGAGACCTCTCCCCAGACATAAAACACTCACCAGAAACCAGAAACAAACAGGTTTTTGGTAACAGAGGGTCAGGCCAAGCCATCCAGTGGGGGTTGTTATATTTAATATTTATATGTTATATGGACAATAGAAGCATCAGTGTATAACTTCCTTTTATATTGTTATGATATTTTTTGTACTTCGTAGGTGGAGGGGATATATTCCCCCTAAAATTCCTGTCTCTCTCATTCTTTAATGTGTTCCTGGCTAGCACTCTTGGCCAAACTTCAATTATCTGTACTCAGTGGTATAGTTTATCTTTTTAGAAGTTCTGCTTTTGCGTGGTGAATGAAGAGGGAGTGTGAGAGTGCATGACATCTAGTGACGAATGGCTATTATTACATTGACTTAAGGATATTTAAGCTGCTGTCTGCAAAGCCCCCCTCGCTCTTAAAAGTTAGCGTGGATTGATTAACGAAACGTGTCAGCATGTCGTCATCACGCACATGATGTCCTTCTTGGGACAGCAGCTGTGAGCATGTGCAGGGGGTGAGGTGGAAAGCATGGACTAGTGGATGATCGGATGCTGGTGCCAAGTGGATATGAGTGAAGGGGCAACTCATGAAACATGAGATGTCTGCATGCACAGGGTAGTGAGCAATTCACCCCAGCTTTATTCTCCCTAGAGTCAATCCCGGTCTGGCTCAATTGGTGTCTAGGACTTACCCATCCTGACTGCACCCTATAGCACCCTGACCAATGCATTTTCACCACACATCTAGGAGCCCAGTTCCAATTTCCTGGCAGAGTTGGTGCATAGCATACTTTCAATTGGAAATGTATTGAATTTTTGTCCAGTGATGGCAACTTAAGAATCTCCTGTACCCACCTGCTATTCCATCTGACACACAGCCATACCTCAAACACTCTGCTAATTGAGAGCTCTGGACCAGTACAATACATGATCTCAGAGATGAACTTGAGTTTTGCTTATTATCTCAGATGAGGAATGGTGTCATTCTCACTGCAGGAATACCTTTGCTTGAGTCCTCAATTCTATTGATAGTGACGTGTGTGTGTGTGTGTGTGTGTGTGTGTGTGTGTGTGTGTGTGAATTATTGCATGTGCAGCTGCTTAGCCCTTTTAGACAACGTTGTCTTTATTTTATTTAGGTTTGTTGAATGCCAATTTACTGTTGCCTCTTGTTTGCAATATGGTACTTTTCAATAAAGCTGTTTTTCACTTCAACCAAAGTGTTCCACAGATGTGACTTTCTTGGTAGACAGTAGTCCTTCCTTATGTATGCTTGTTTTGGTCACATGGACTGCACTGATTTACTAATAGATGTTTCTGTTTTTTGGTGAGAGGTTAATACAGCTGCGACAGTTTCCAGTAATTTAGCTGTCCCCAGAGTGGTCGATCAGAGATTGTATTTTCTATTACTTTTACTATGATCTTTGTGTGCTTGGTGTTTACAGTGAGGCAAGGCATGGGTTAATGTAATCTGGGCTGCAGTTGTAAGCATTTTATCTGCACAGCACAATCATGAACTTTTCATAGCATCCACAAACTGGGTGGGAATAATGTACTGCATATGATGCTTTTTTTGTGCACTCATGGGTGCTGGGTAGAACATTGCCTTTTTAATATCAGATATTGCACTACCCCCTTGAGGGTTGCTGCTTAGTGTATGTTCTTCTGCACTGCTTTGACCCTGTGACCCGTCCAGCCCTCCTGACACTCTAGGTTCAGACATATTGCATGTACCTTTAAGTAATACACTGACACAATAAAATAAACTTTAATTTTATTTAAGAAATATAGGTGTAAAATTATATCAGTCAGCTAAACTCTAAATAAACTACCAGAGTTCAGCAGGACTAACATCAAGAAAATAAGTACAACAATTTGTTATAACACCAAAGAATATCAATAAAGACAATTGCTTAAAACATACCAGTAAATATCTCAATTGTATGTACCCAGAAGCACTCAAACTAAAGAGAAACCCCGACCAGCCTATACAACCTGTATCCTAATGAGAGATATAGTAGTCGAAACATCAGGATCATGTCCCCTTTAAGAAAAACTGTACATTAATGTCCCTCCCTTGCAAGGCCTTGCTATAATCTTCACTGGCAGTTGGAGCTCTTGTAATGAACAGTTTTCACTATGACTTTGTGTATAACAAGTAATGCAAGGTAACTGATTGTAATCCTAAGAGATATTGGAGTTGCTTCAGTTCCTCAGTGTCTATGTATTAGGATCTGTGATAAATGCCATCTAAACCTCGAGCAGGTGCCCTCTCACCAAATCCTGATATCCATCACCAAGGGTCCTGGGGAACAGGTGACGCAATCTTCCACACTCTGTGGCCTTAAAATAGCTGCGCTCTGCTGTCTCAGGGGGATCTGTGGACTCCACTCTATCAGTGATACTGCAAAGGTGTCTGCAGTGCTTTGATGGACATCCGTTCCGCCGGGGCAGAGTCTGCAAGCAGGTCAGGCAATGTGCAGTAGGCCGCAATCTGTTGTCTCTCTCTCTGCACGACAGACCGGTGTGCATGCGACGGGTCCCAGGAGCAAGGGACCTCAATTCTGTTTAGCTGATACTTTTATAGTCTCTCCCAGGATGCTTCACTGTCTTCAAGCTTTATGGGAAAGATTGTTCCTAAATGTTCCAGTCACATAGTCACCACTTTAAGTAGGAATAAAATTGGGGTGCACCCGCGCTATGGATAGTACCTCAAATACTGAACTTGTTTGACTGTTTGAAACGGTACAGTAACCGAGGGGACCAGATGGTTATGCTGCCTCCAACTTACCGCAAGGATAAAAATGTTGTGTGGGTCAGGGGGTGTTGGTATGGGGCGCTACCACCTTGTACAACAAATTCAATGGTGTGTGTGGTCCCACAAAAGAAAGTGCACTGTGCTCAAATGATATCCATATATGTGCTAAAACCGTGTTTATATGGTATATGAGGTGCTGTGTGCTTTAAAACAACAGGTACAAGGTGCAAACAGTGCAAAAAACAAATAATAATAATATAATACTATCCACGGTACATATTAACGAGTGTATTGTACCGTCTATGTGCAAATTAACGGGTATATATTGAAATTATGACCATCAGCCGGTGGTCAGTGCCAATGTGCAAGGTAAGTGAATAAACTTAAGATGAAAAAAACTTTTTATGTGACATCCCCTTGTGGAGGGGACTAACATCCGTGGTTGGTAAAGCCAGTGGTGACAATGGTAGGTGAGTTGCGCTATTAGAGCGCGTGCTGGAAGTGAGAAGTGCTTGATACCGGAGGTAAAGCACTTACCAAGTACTCTCCCTTTACTCCACGCTCGGCCTGGTTGGTTGCTTCTCCCTTTAATATGATGCCTGCAGTGTTTTTCCTTTTAGGTGATTCACCAGAGGGGTTATGCTCGCATCTAGGGAGTCAGTGTACAAAACCAAAACAGGCTTCCATGGCGTAGTACAGTATTGTATTAGGGAAATAAATGTAGCGACTCACTGTATAAGAAGTTCACCGTCAGCTCTTCAATGTGTTCCTGGCGTTCGGCCACACGGCGCTTCCGCGTTCCACCGGCCAGAACCACCACACCGGAAGTGACGTATGACGCTGGTTGCTGCTCTACGCGTTTCGTCAGTGCGACGTCATCTGGGGCGGTGCGTTTCGTCAGTGCGACATCATCTGGGGCGGCCCAGATGATGTCGCACTGACGAAACGCGTAGAGCGGCAACCAGCGTCATACGTCACTTCCGGTATATGTATATATATATATATAATATACTCCTTGGACTGCGCTGGCTGATCCCCAGGTGTGGTGTCCGCTTTTTCACTGTCGCACAGTTGGTCCATACTGTCAGCCTTCTGGCGTTACGGCCTTCCGTTTGGGACTTCAGGTGGCCACACTGATTTGGAGACAGGGCGCCCGCATTTGAAATCATCCCATGGTTTATTCCAATATAGTGGTCTTGCCTGACCTATGGGACATATCTGTTCATGACAGTGAATCCACATTTGCGGTGAACCAGCTTTGTTTTTAGCTACCCTACAGGCTTTACATCTATCGCAAGACTAACCATAACACTTTCCAATTTGAACCTCCCCTGAAGAAGGAAATTGACTTTCCGAAATATATTGGGCATTAGTTCCTGTCATCTTATGGTCATGGTTATATTCTTGATGGTTATATAACGCCTGTAATGCTTTTATTGTTCATACACTTATATGTTTATCACTTTAAAAAACAATATAATTTTTGCATAGATCTTTGAATCGTTTACATTTGTGTGCCTAAAAAATCCCAAATCCAGGGGAATTTTTCCTTTGTATTCATATTAGGGATGTGGCACATTTCCTTGGATCACCTGCCACGAGCAAACTCCTTTCTAAATATGGCAGACGAATAAACTGCCGACTCCGGTCCCCGCTGCTCTTCTGGGACTCCCGTTGCCCGATCCGCCGCTACAATCGACACGGAAGCCACCTCACCATATCCCTGCTGTCATCAGGCATCCCATGGGGAAAATGGGCATCAGAAGCCGGCCTCTCCCCCACCTACTGAGTCGTGGCCCCCTCCAACTCTTAATTGCTTCTTGCTTGGGCCTGCATCCCAGCCTCAAGTATGCAGGACCACCCGCCAGACCCATCTGACCTGCTTGTAGCAGAGGGGGGGCGCTCTCTTTACCATCTCACCCTCTCTGTCAGCATGATCAGCTACTCCACTAACAAAGGGGGTCCTGGATGCCAAGCTACAGACCCTGCATCAGAATTTGACCTGGGATGACTTTTTGTTATTCAGTTTACTGGTTAACGCTTCTACACTAGATTTTTTTTTCTACCAGAAGACAGTGGGGATCCCTCCTGCCAGATTTTGGAGGTTTTCATGCCGCTCTTCTTTGTTCAAGGCTTCGGTCCTGGATTCCTGAGCAGCTTTGGACCCTCAGGCTATTTTCTACTGTTAATGTTTTTTTTAGGTCCCTTTTTGACCTGTTCCATATTCATTTGGACTATTTGAATGTTTTATATGGATAAACTTGCCTTCTTTTACAATTCATGTAATTTGCATTATAAGATTATTCCTTCGTAATGGTTTTAAGGTTTCTTTCCTATAATGTTAAGGGTTTAAACTCTGTTCAAAATGGTTAGCATTGAAAGAGTTTAAATCTTCAGTAGCTGACTTAACTATAGTCTAGGAGACTCACTTTCGTGCAGGGGGGGTCCTTTAAATTTGCTTTTAATACTTCCCTACTGCCTATGTGGCCTCCGACCCTTCGGGGAAAGCAGGTGTGGCAATTTTGATCAAGTACGCCTGTCCTTTACAAATTAAATCCTCATACTTGGACCCCCATGGTAGGTCTATGTTCCTGGACTGTGATTACTTGACATGTTCTCTTACGTTAGTCAACATATATGTTCCTAACTCAGGTCAAATACAATTCTTTTACGGAAGTGTTTGAGAAGATGAAAAGACTCTCTCAACCCTTCATGGTTATAGGAGGTGATTTTATCATGACTATGTCCCCTGATAAGGATAGATTAGTCTGCTATGCCCAGCTATCCCCGCAGCTAAAGTAAACCATTTGTCTACCTCCTTTCGTAAACCTATTAGCACATAATCTTTTTGAAAAAAGTAAGATATATGAAGGATTAAACACCCTGCGCATAAGCAGTTTACATTTTATTCACCTCCCCATAAACTATATTCTAGATTATACAATTTCTTTGTGATTTCACCACTGTTGTCATCCACAGCTGCCTCTGAAATAATCCCATTACTGGGTCAGATCATTCCTCTGTCCATCTACAGTAGATGTTGCTTTTCATGTCTCCTCTCCTAGGACCTCTCCATTGGCTTCTTAAAGTGGTACTAAACTCAGGACCCTTCAATCCCTATATCTAGTCTCCCACAGTACACATACCATGGAAATGCAGTTATTTTTAGTAAATATAAACTGTTATATACCTTTTCTCACCAGCAGTTAGAGCAGTCTTGACTTCTATCAGTGCCCAGTCAAGCACTGGTTAAAGCTTGTAGGAGGAGTTTTCTGAATGACCTATGAGACTGCAAGCCCCCTAACCCTCTGTCTGGACAGTGATGCGTGGCCCTGTGCTGATCACATGCATGATTCCAAGAAAAAAAAACAATCTCTCCAGCAATACACACCAAACTGAGCATGTGCAGTCTGACTCCTTAGACTCTGTGTTATAAGAAAATTATTAGGAGTCAATAGAAGGAGGGGAGAATCAGCAATGCCAGGATCAAACAGCCTTTTTGCACATTGCAAAGGATTAATCCCTTAAATTCCACAGTAAGTATAACAAGCATGCTTTACTGCAAAAACAGACTGATTTTTCTGTTGTGGGTTTAGTAACACTTCAATGACTCATTTCTTCATATCCTGGCTAATAGAGACCAACTGTCTCGAGACCTAACTGAGTTTTTTCAGTTCAATGAGAATTCAGTGCCCGAGGCTTCCAGCTTGTGGGAAACACACACAGGGTATTTTCGAGGTCAATGCATTTCTGTTGGCTCTCTCCTGAAGGAGACAGCCCTTCAGCAGTCATCTCTCCTATCCAAATTATGTAAAGCAGTAAAATTATTGCTTTCTTCCGCTACGGTGGCTCGCCTACGCACTGTCACTTCTCTTCGGAACTGTCTCAAAACTCTGGATAAAGATAACATTTTCCAAATCTCTCTTATGGGCTAAACAAAAATGTTATTCAAATAATCAAATAAGCATCGCAGGATGCTAGTGAATAGACTTAAACCTCATCCATTTCATTTATTTCCAGATTTTCTTACACAACCTAACGGGTCTCCCACATATTGCCTGCACACTATGTCTAAAGTCTTTGGCGATTTTTATCATAAACTGCATAATTGCTTAAATGAGGATCCAAAATACCTTTTTTCACAGGACAAGTTTGACTCCATTTTTGCTTTCTTACACTTACCTAAGCTTTCTTCATCCAATTTTTCCTCATTAAATGCCACTGTTACTCTTGAAGAACTGGCGGAGGTTGTCAAACTTCTCACAAACTGTCTCACGAATTCCCTGGATCGGACAGTTTGCCAAACTATTATAAGACATTCTACCTGACTTTAAGCCCATATTTTTTTTACTTATTTTCCTTTTTAATAAAGAGAACTGTTCCACACTCCCAGTTTCTTCATGCCCATATCCCAGTTATCCGAAACCCATGAAAAATCCTTCTCTTCCTGACAATTACCAACGTATAGCACTACTTATTTCACACTTCCAAAATATTCACTAAAATCCTGGCTTAAGGCTTTTCCAAATGCCTCCTAAACTCATACATAAGGACCAGGTGGCGTTTGTGCCCACCAGGCATACCTGTGATAATACGACGGGTACTATCGACCTCATTGATTTGCTTAACCACTTGTCGACCACCCGCCGTGTACATACAGCGGGAATGTGGCTCCATTGTTGAAACCTGTACGTCCTTTCGTTCAAAAGCCACTAGATGGTGCGATCGTGCTGCCGGAAGCCTCAATCGCGCCATGATTGGCTAGCGTCGATGTCAATCAGCGATCATCTCCGGGAGAGGCAGAACGGCGATCTGTCTATGTAAACAAGGCAGACCACTGTTCTGACAGGGAGGTAGACAGTGATCTTGTGTTCCTGATAAGCAGGAACATGGATATCTGTCTTCCCTCAGTCAGAGCAACCCCCACACAGTTGGCAAGCACCCCCTAGGGACCCCTTTGATTGCCCCTGATGTTAATCCCTGCCAGTGTCATTAGTGAAATGACAGTGCATTTTTTTTTAGCACTGATCATTGTAATAACTGTGTCAAGTGTCAGATGTCTGCTTTGTACGCTGCAGTGTCGCAGTCCCGCTAAAAATCGCTGATTGCGGCAATTACTAGTTAAAATAAATAAAAACGCTATACAAATATTGCATAGTTTGTAAATGCTATAACTTTTGGGCAAATTAATAAATATACACTTATTTTGGATCTTTTTCACCAAAAATATGTAGCAGAATACATATTGGCCTAAATTGATGAAAACGTTTGTTTTTTTTTACCTTTTTTTTAATGGCTGTGCTTTTTAAGAAGAAAGTAAAAAATATTGTTTTTTTTTTTTATTGTCAGTCTTTTTTTGTTTTGTAGTGCAAAATATAAAACCGCAGAAGTGATCAAACACCACAAAAAGAAAGCTCTATTTGTGGGGAAAAAAAGGACATACATTTTACATTTAAATTTCGCACAACCGCAAATTTTAAGTTAAAATAATGCAGTGCCGTATCACAAAAAATGGCCTGGTCATTAAGGGAGTAAAACCTGGTCCAGAAGTAGTTAATAGTACCACCTACCCAGCCCTTATCTTGAGCTTAGATGCCCAGAAAGCTTTTGACAGGCTTAGTTGGCCTTTTAGGTTTGCTACCCTTTCAAAATATGGATGTATGGGTCCTTTCATAGTTACATTTCACACTTTGAACTCTCAGCCATCCTCCCAGGTACAGTTGTCCTCTTTTGAGTTGCCATCATTCCCCTGAGCAATGGCACCATACAAGGTTGTCTTTTTTTCTTTTTTGCCTTTTATACTATGTTTATAAATCTTGTCTGAGGCCATTCACTCCCATTCTGACATTCCTGGGTTTTTTTTTGTGAGAGAGGGAATACAAACTCTCTTTTTGACACTGACCAGCCCACATGCATCCCTCTTAAAGTATTTGAGTGCTTTAGGAGCAAACAGAAAGGCAGAACTAGGGTTAATACTGTGCATTGTTAAATTGTTATAACATCTTACACTGTATCCTTAGTTTGTATCAAGGCGGTTACAGAGTAACTATTTGTACCGTAGTGTATGTAGTTATTCGTGGGTGTCAGATGGGGTTTGTGAGAGTAGTCTTTACTATGAATGTTAGTACGAGAAGGGCAGGTACACATAAGCTGTAGACCGCTGGGAGATGCTCAGCAGGTTGTCATAATGATGGGACTCTATATAAGGGTTGTGGTTAGTGGGCTGCTCCATCCTACTGAAGAAGCCAATTGTATGGCGATATGCATAAAGGAGGGAGGAGCCTGGGTTTTGACATCAGATAGCCTCCGACAGTCGGATGTTGTGGTGAGCCTTCTGATGTGTCACAAAGAAAATGCTGTTTATTTGATTTTATCTTGTGCATGCTTTTAATTGGGGGCATTTTAATAAAGTTTATTTTAAGGAGAACCATATGAGTTGCATTTGTATTTCATGTGGTTCGTATGAGGAGTACTGAAGCAGTTAGGAGTAGTTAGATCCAGCAAAGAGGAGAAAGACATCCATTAGACAGATTGGTGGGAGTTGTGAAGTAATTAGCTGAAGTAATTAGCAGGAGTGAGATGAGCATACAAGTCACATGGTGGCAGTGGCATGTTTTATTTAATCTATTCTATGAAAAATTGAGATATAAGTGGCGGTGGATAAACATTTATATATTATACAAAAGAGACTTTTTTTGTAGTTATTTTGAAAGATTTTTATGTGTAAGATATATGTGTGTAACGAATTCAGTGGCGCTGCACCATATGATTTTTTTAGTTTTTATAGTGTGGTGAAATCACTGTTAGATGTACAGCGGCAGCTGGTTTGGATGTGTGTAACACTGACACTGAATTTGTATCACATTTTGAGTATTTATTTATTTATAGCACTAATTGTTTCACAGGTGGCGCTGATTGTATACATTGCACTTCAGTTTCGGCTTTGGTGAAATGTCACAGACAGCAAATCAACAAAATCATTCCACTCATCCCTATTGAGTATGGGGAACTAAAGGCCACAAGTTCTGCTTCTGATAAGACATCCTACTCAGTTTCTGTTGGTGGTGATGGTGACGATAAAACTGATGATGGAATTATGATCACAACGGTAGAGTTTGTATAGGTAACAATCATTCTTTAAAGTGTTGCCTCCCACTCATCCTACTTATCCTACATAGCCTAAATAAACAGAATCAGTGCAAATATATTTTATTAATCCAGGCCAGTCTGGTAACATGATTCAGCAGCTCTGGATCCCCTGTGTAAGGGAATACTTGACAGTGGCTGTGAATTCCTGGAGCCATGATGTCACCTACCAGCTCCCATTGCCCCTCTAAGAATAGCCTTCTCTTTCATTTTAAGATAGTCTTCTTCTTCCTATGCTATCCTGCTTTTCCTCTTGTTTTCCATCTGTAAAAACATTGTCTATTTGATGTAGCCTTCTTCAGGCTTCCTTTCATTTTTAGTTTTTGTGCCCATCAACATCACCAGTGGCTGCTGCTACATCTACCTTAGGCCCCTTTCTCACGGGGCAAATCCACTCAGTGGACTCCGCTAGCTCAGCAGGGATCACTCCATTGAACCCCGCTGAGCAGACGGATGACAGGTCCGTCTCTGCTCACTGTGCAGAGACAGAGCTGCCAGAGTCCCGCTCTCCTCTATGGGGAGATCTGTCTATTTTCATCCGATCCTATCTTATCCGACCCACTGGACGGATGGCAAACGTATCGCCATCTGTCTTTTTTAAGTGGATCTTGTCGGATCGACTGACAGATGGGTGTCAGCACATCTCCGCTGACATCTGCCTCTCCATAGAGGAGAATGGGTGACCCGGTCAGGTCCGCCTGAAAAACGGACAGGCGGACCTGATCGGTCTGATCGTGTAAAAAGGGCCTTAATCCAAAAAAATGTAGTGTAGTTATCAACATTTCTGGATGACATAAATATTTTTTGCTTCTATCATTATTGCTATTGCTCTACCCACTTAGAAAAAAAAGAATTATGTTCCATTAACCAGTACGTGGTTTTCCAAATTTACACTTTAACTGGAAGTCACTTATGCATGCTGAAATGGCATTACAAACTGGAGCTGCAAGTAGAAAGTGCACTTTTAGATCTATCCTAAGAGCAGCACTCATTATAGGAATGTAAAAAAGCTTCTGAGAATATCTTTAGGTTGGGAGTTCATTGTTATGATATTCTGTATGCTCCACATTCTAATGAAGAGGAATTTTTTTACAATTTGGTAATGCAATGCAGCATAAAAAAGAAAGTTCAAACAACATCTCCCATAAGGATATCATTTAAAATTTAGTCCACAAGGCAATGCTCTGTAATGTGCCATTAGCAAAAATTTTTTTGCATCTGACAATTACTGAAGCCATCTAATATCAATGTAAAGAGGACTTTCATTACAGGGCATACGACTATCAATATCACTATAACCTTCAGTAAAAAATGTGCTGATATTAGAGGGAATAAAGGGTTGCCTAGAACTAGAAGCCAATATACAGTAATAAGGCTAATAGTAGTGCAGTATATGCCATTATACAGGGCTTTTTTTCAGCCGGAACTATGTACCGCACCTCCGGCAACCCTGTACTCTCAAGTCTGTCACTTAACACAGAAGCCAGTAGAGGAAGTTTTCTGCACAGCTCACTTTCTCTACAGGCTTCTATGTACTAATAATGGACACCCAGGGCTCACTTGTGCCTTACTTTTGTTGTTGAGTCACTCAGGTCAAGACACCGCAACTGCAGCTGCCTGTGGTCGGGAGGCAGTTTCTTTCCCCGCCTAACGCCACTACTCAGACATTGTAGCACGGAGCCGAGTAAAGAGCTCTGAAACTCCACATCAGCTCTGTGCTACAGTTCTCTGATAACACTGTAGTGTGATTTAAAAAAAAAAAAGCCTGCACATATTATACAGAATGGTGCTGACTTTCTTGAAGAGGTGAGAGAACTGTGGAAAGAGGAGGGGAGAGAGGCAGATGTGCAGCTGTGGGAAGGTTGTGAGCTTATTTCAGGGCTGAGAGCTGGGTGGGGGTTAGAGTGAATTTGTGCAGAGAGGAGAGCTGGTAAAGTGAGTGTGTGCATGTGCGTGTGTGTGTGCGGTGGGGGGGAAGGGATTATAAGCAGATAGGGGAGCTGAGGCAATTGTGTGCACAGAAGAGGAGAACTGGTAAAGTGGGTGTATTGTGTGAGTGTATTTGTGCAGAAAGGGGACCTGGGAAGGTGAGGGGGGGGGGGATTTATGTAGTGTGGAGAGCTGTGGGAATTTATGCAGAGAGAAAAGCTGGGAAAGTGTGTCTGTGTGTGTGTGTGTGGGGGGGGGGGGTGTTGTAAAGAGAGTAGGGCTGGGGGGAGTTTGTGCATTGAGGAGAACTGGAAAATGGTGGGAGGGGTTATGTGGAGGGGAAACTTGGGAAGGTGGGGGGAGGGGGTTTGTGCAGAGAAGAGAGCTAAGTGGGGAGAGGATTTTAGCAGAGTAGAGAGCTGTAGCGGATTGGAACAGAGAAGATAACTGTGGGGAGGGGGGGGGGATTTGTGTAGCAAGGAGAGCTAGGGGATGTGTGCAGAGAGGAGAACTGGGAAAGTGTCTGTGGGGGACTTATATAGAGAAGGGGGGATTTGTCCAGAGAGGAGACCTAGGAAAGTGGGAAGGGGGAATTTGTGCAGAGAGGTGAACAGGGAAAGTGTGTGTGTGTGTGGGGGGGGGGATTATGTAGACAAGAGGGGGGTGATATGTGCAGAGAGGTGGGCTTGGTGGGGAGAATTTCAGCAGAGAGGAGAGCATATGGGGGCCAGCAGACAGGAGAGCTGGGGAGGCAGGGATGGTGTAGAGAGAAATGCTGGGGGTGATTTGTGCAGAGAGCAAACCTGGGAAAAGAGATTGGGGGGAAATGTGTGCAGAGAAGAGAACTTGAAAAGTGTGTGTGTGTGTGTGGGGGGGGGGGGGGGTTTATATAGAGAAGAGACAGGTGATATGTGCAGAGAGGGGGCTGGGTGGGGGGAATTTCAGCAGAGAGGAAAGCGGAGGGTGGGTTAGCAGAGAGGAGAGCTGGGTGGGGGAGTGGGATTGTGTAGAGAGGAGAGCTGGGGGAGATTTCTGCAGACAGGGGAGAGCTGGGAAAGTGTATGGCAGATTTGTGCAGAGAGGAGAGCTGGAAAAGTGTATGCAGGGGGGGGGTTGGAGAGGGGAGAGTTGGGGGAGACTTGTGCAGAGAGGAGAGCTATGAAAGTGCATGGGGAGGAGAGCTGGGGGGAGATTTATGAAGAGAGGAGAGCTGCAAAAGTGTATGGGGGAGATTCGTGCAGAGAGGAGAGCTGAGATGGGATTTGTGCAGAGAGGAGATATGGTAAAGTGTATGGGGGGGATTTGTGCAGAGAGGAGCACTCCTGAGTCTTGTATTTTGTGTGTTAAACATTCCTAAACCATGCGCCTTGTGCACCAATCCTCTGAGAAAAAAAAGCCCTGCCATTATTTACAAAGTGCTGGATTTTACACAAAGATCACTGTTGATAATGGAGGAGACACATCAAAATTTTGCAATGGAGCCCTATGATTTACCCCTTCTTTTGTTCCTGTACAAATTACCTATGTCTGCTGTAACAGGGTGAAAATACAGAGATATGCAGTCAAAACAGGACGAGTTTTATATATATTTATTTTGTTCTGTAGAAGCAGGATAATGTGTGCATAGTAAGATCAATATAACAGACCCGAAGAGTTAAGTACTCTGTTGAAAGCTTTGAATTTTTTTTTTATAATTAACCTGCAGAGATAATATAAGATTAGTAAAAATGTATATTTTCGATCAGGGTATTCTTGTAAAAGCGATGCATGAATTAAAATGTTAAAATCCATTTAGTGAGATTTACTCTAAAAAGATTCAGAAATTCCTGAATAATGGGGCTTGATTTACTGACTGCAAATAGACTGTCCACTTGTTGCAAGTGAAAATGCACTTTGCAGAGAATTTTCCCTAGACTTTAGTGAATGAGGTGAAGCTCCTCTGACTTCCATCATAGTCATGCATAAATGCTGTTTTTTAATTTTCTTTGCATGTGATTGGGTATTTTTTGCAAAGGTAAACTTCACCTCATTTATTAATCTCTGGGGGAAATTCCCTTGAAAATTGCAACTTCCCTTGTGACATTAACATTCTTTTTTCCTTTAGTAAATCAATCCCAATTTCTTATATGCAGATTGTGACAATAAGAATAGTGCTTTGTTTCGGAATCTAGATTATTACTGGGAAAATAGAAAAAAAGTAGGAAAAAACAGTTTTATTTTTAATTCATTTTCAAGTTCACCTGTGCAAACATGGGTGTAGTTGTGCAATGTTCCATGAGCAAGTGGACCTTATTAGACTGGTGAGTGAAGGACATTCCTGCTTTGCTTTACAGGCAGTATGGACTTTAGTTAATCAACTTCTAAGGCTGGCCATACACTATACAACTTTCTTGTTGAACTTTCCTTTAGATTTACCAAAACCATGTAATATAGGGTCAAACCTAAACACTTTCAATTTGTATGCAGTCAGGCAGGCCCTTGCATTACATAGTTTAAGGTAAATCTAAAGGAAATTGAATAAGAAAATTGTATAGTGTATGGCCAGCCTAAGTCTAAGATGTTCTGAGTCAGGATACCTGGTGTAGCATCGACTCGCAATGCATCTCTAGCCTCTGTAAAATATTTACTTTCAAACAAAAAGATATGAATTGAAAAGCTGCCCAGTAAAAATTGGTTTTACAAATAAATATACCTGCACTCAGATATTTGACCCTATTAGTTGAAGAAATGAAGTAGGAACATACTGCTTCAGTAAAATTGGTCAGATTTTAATTCCTGTATGTGCCCAGTGCCCTCATGCTAATTTTGCTATATTGCGTTCTGATTTTTATGGCCACCAGTTGTGTCTATCTCATATAACATAATTGTGTGTATTAAACCTGTATTCAAATGCTATAAATTTTAACAATGCTTTTTTTTTTAAAGTGTAAAATAAAAGAGGAGCAATGTCAGCCTTCTTAAATTTGATTGCCTCTGGCCCTGGTCTGCCAGTTATTGTGACTGGCAATGAAAGCATACATTAAGACTGTCTGATGTCTGTGTGATTTAACAGGACCTAGTCTATTGCTATGATGGAGTTCAGTGGAACAGTATACAACAACCCAACAACTCTTCTGGCTACAAAGCTGTGTATGAAAAAAATGAATTGTTGGAAAAGATGTTCTAATATTCATTAAATCCAACAGCATTGCTTCTGTATCTATGAACTGTTATCGGTAAAATTGTAAAATGTGTTTATAAATATTTTATTATTTTGTTTTTATCCTATTGCTTTCCGTGAAATGATACCTTGTGTTACAATTGTATTAATCCAGAAAATGCAGATTCCTCTGAAAAAATATCTATTCACCCATTCATATAAAGATCTGATCAGTAAAATTATGAAGGGCACAATGCGTACATATGCTCAATTCTGGTAAGTGTATGTGTGTGTATCTTGTGGCATTTAATATTATTGATATACCAGATTTAGATCTTTTTCATCCCTGGAGAAAAATATATTCCTTGACAAGGGTTCTGCCTTTTCCTTTTTTTTTTTTGTTACTGCAGAGTATCAGAATTCAGGTTATTGTATACGTCTAGCATAGTCTAGTATACGTATAGCCCTCGTTCACATTAAAAGCGGATTTGTCCATTGTCTATGTCTATTGAAATTGCCCTAGAAGACGTCAAAAGTAGTGTAGGAACTACTTTTGGAAATCAGTGTGGTGCCGCAAAGCAGGCGTCACAGAAATTGGGATAGTGCCTTGCTTGTGCACTGGTGCGCAGTCATGTTGGAGCCATCCCCAAACTGTTCCCACAAAATTGGGAGTATGAAATTGTCTGAAATGTCTTGGTATGCTGACGCCTTAAGAGTTCCCTTCCCTTCACTGGAACTAAGGGGTCAAGCCCTTTGGAATAAATTTGATCAGAGACTGCAAGCCCGGCCTTCTTGTTCAACATCATGTCTGACCTCACCAATGGGCTTCTGGAAGATGGGCCAAACATTCCCACTCCTAAACCTTTTGGACAGCTTTCCTAGAAGTGTTGAAGCTGTTATAGCTGCAAAGGGTGGGCCAACTCAATATTGAACAATACAGACTAAGACTGGGATGCCATTAAAGTTCATATGCGTGTAAAGGCAGGCGTCCCAATACTTTTGGTAATATAGTGAATGTGCTTTTGGTGCACCTTTTAATGTATTTAGCTAATTTAACTGAAAGTTGAATTGGGTTGTAAATGTTTTTACCTTATTAGAATTGTACAATAGTTTTGGACCATACCTAATAAACATTGTTATGTGTCCAGAGAGATTTGTGTGTCGTATTTATTATATATCGGAACTCAGTTGTGGTGTTATATGTATAGTTAGGGGGTCCCTGATTTGTGCAGGCAGAGAATAATTTCCAACTGTGCCATTCTGTGTTGTCAAACAATGGGTGTCACTTGTTCCAAGCCAAGGCTTTAAAGCCCAGTCTGTGTTCACTGGTTATGTATGCCAGTTCAAGATAAAATTGCCTTTATGACACTAAATCTAATATGATGTTTTTAGGAATTAATTTCATCTCCACATCTTAGAAACCAAAAAAAAAAAAAAATAAACTCAGAGCCACATACTGTGAAAAAATATTCGTGCCTTAGAAAATAAATACAGGATTCCAATCAGACCAATCCTACTTAAACTATGCTGTGAAATCTATGACAGCTCAGTAGGTACTACAAGCAGTAAACGACTGCACTACAAAACTGTATACTGTACATTTATATAGTCCATGCGACATGATATACTGTACTGAATATACAGGAAATATAAAGAAACATGTAAATATTGAAAGTCACTTTGCTGAGCCTCTTCCACAGAACTTACCTTAAAAATAAAGACTATGTACCCCTGGATCACTATCATTACAGGCGACATCATAGTCTACTGCTGAGGAAAGGCTTGGGAACCCTCAAAACTTGCAACCTGCAGTATGTAAATTTCAACATTTGGAAAAGTTGACACTAAATCATGTCCCGAACATCCCAAAGAAAATGTTGGGAACTAGTTTCACAGTGCAGGGGCTTCCAGTATCATTGTGTTGTAAAATTATTGGTATTAAACATTTGCTAAGATGTCTAGGTTTCATTTATTATTAGGTGGGTAGAGGAGAGAAGCCACTGAAGAGGCAGGTTTGCTTTTCAAAAGCAAGTTCAAGTAAATATATAGTACCATTTAATTTACACATTTTATATATTTTTTTCAAAAGCCATTACAATATTATTTTTAAAACATAGCTAGAATACTTTATACACTGCTAAAAAAAATTAAAGGAACAATTAAAGGAACAAAATCCTGGGATAACGATCTGGTCAGTTAAGTAGCAGAAGGGGTTGTTAATCAGTTTCAGCTGCTTTAGTGTTAATGAAATTAACAGGGGCACTAGATGGGCAACAATGCGATGACCTCCAAAACAGGAATGGTTTTATAGGTGGAGGCCACTGAATTGTGTTTCCCCTCTCCTATTTTCTGACTGTTTTTCTCTAGTTTTGCATTTGGCTAGGGGCAGTGACACTACTGGTAGCATGAGGAGATACCTGGACCCTATAGAGGTTTCACAGGCATTCCAACTCCTCCGGGATGGCACATCAATATGTGCCATTGCCAGAAGGTTTGCTGTGTCTCCCACCACAGTCTCAAGAGCATGGAGGAGATTCCAGGAGACAGGCAGTTATTCTAGGAGAGCTGGACAGGGCCATAGAAGGTCCTTAACCTATCAGCAGGACCGGTATCTGCTCCTTTGTGCAAGGAGGAACAAGATGAGCAGTACCAGAGCCCTAGAAAATTACCTCCAGTAAACAAACAAGTGGCCAAACAATCAGAAACAGACTTCATGAGGGTGGCCTGAGGGCTCAACCTCCTCTAGTGGGCCCTGTGCTCACTGCCTGACACTGTGGAGCTTGATTGGCATTTGCCAGTCAACACCATCATTTGTCAGGTCTGCCACTGGTGCCCTGTGCTTTTCACAGATTAGAGCAGGTTCACTCTGAGCATGTGACAGACCTGAAAGGGTCTGGAGAAGCCATGGAGAACGTTATGCTGCCTGTAACATTGTCCAGCATGACCGGTTTGGTGGTGGGTCAGTAATGGTCTGGGGAAGCATATCCATGGAGGGACGCACAGACCTCTACAGGCTAGAGAATGGCACCCTGACTGCCATTAGGTATTGGGATGAAATCTTTGGTTCCATTGTCAGACCCTACGCTGGTGCAGTGGGTCCTGAGTTCCTCCTGGTGCATAACAATGCCCGGCTTCATGTGGCGAGAGCATGCAGCCAGTTCCTGGAGGATGAAGGAATTGATACCATTGAATGCCCCCCCACTCTCGCCTGAAATAAATCCACTAGAACACCTCTGGGACATTATGTTTTGGTCCATCTGACGCCACCAGTTTGCACCTTAGTTTGTTCAGGAGTTCAGTGATGCCCTTGTCCAGATCTGGGAGGAAATACCCCAGGACACTATCTGTTGTCTCAAAAGGAGCATGCCCCGATGTTGTCAGGCATGCATACAAGCACGTGGGGGCCATACAAACTACTAAGTACCATTTTGAGTTGCTGCAATTAAATTTCAGCAAAATGGACTAATCTGCTGCTTCATTTTTTCACTTTGCTTTTTGGGTGAATTAAGCCCTCTGTAGGTTGATCATTTTAAATTTCCATTAAATGATGTGGCATCTTTTCTTTCCTACCACATTACCCAGTCCATATTAGTATAAAAACAGATCACTTCTCAATAGGGAAAAATATCATGCTGTATATCTAAAGTGTTCCTTTCATTTTTTTGAGCAGTGTATGCATATACCAGGGACCTGGTTTTATGTTAACATAACGCAAACTGCTGAAAACTGTATTTTGGCTTGAAGAGGGATTGTGAGGTGATACAGGATAAGCTGTCTGTCCCTACATCATTTAGGCGAGCAGTTTCACACTGACGGGAAGAATCAGTGAACTACCAGAGCGCTCAACAGCGCCATGGTAATTTATTGAGAGCTAAAAGCCGATGTCCGCAAAGGATGTCAGTACATGTAATTGATTCATTCACAGAAATCCAAAGCAAATAAACAATTTTTTGTTGAAAAATCATCATCGACGGTCTGGCGATGATGATGATTTTCAACAATAAATTGTTTATCTACTTTGGATTTCATGGATTTATCCTTCTTTCTACTACTTTGGAACAGGGCTCCCTTTTTTGTGTTTTAGTCCCTTCTCACTGGTCCTATGAGTTGGGGAGCAGTGGCCAGTACATTACTACTTTGAAAATCTCTACGCATCTGTCTCTTGGCTTTATACTTTGCAAACTAAATTTTCAATTAACTTACTGAATGAGATGACACTGAATGAAAATTAATTCCGCAGAGAACATCCATTCATGTACAATAAAAAAAAACAAACAAAAAAAAACGGAGTTTTGCTCACATGTGATTAAATGATTGATGTTGGTGCAGTTTTCTTTATTCATTAAGTTAAGTGAAAATTTACTCTGCAAACTAATCATGATCTATGCCTTTAGTAAATCAATAACGTTTTGTAAAATGAACACATGTCTAGAGTATTCATGATCTCTGTGTGAAATTAAGAATTTTGGATAGCATAAAAATACATTAATACAATGTTACAGCAGAGTGAACAGAAACACTTTAAAACCATTATCCCCAATTATTCTCCAAATATAGACACAGTAACACATGGATGTAGACAGGAAGTAACTGTAAGAGGCTATAGGAGATCAGTAGTGCTGAAATGCAAAATAGGATGTAATTCGAACACAGTAAGAAAGAAAGTAATGTCATTCAGTTTGGGTTTACATGCACTTTAAGAATTACAGTAATTTACCTGACAACAATTTAGAACAAAGGAAATATGTCTTTGTTGTCCATGACAGCACTAAAAATTCAGTTTAATGTATTCCTTATGTCACACAGTCCTGAAATGTAAAATATTAATTTAATTTTGTATAGATGTTCATATAAAATCTCCGTGACAAATGTCATCTTTCCTGTATTTCTTCTATACTACTTTTCAATCTCAGCTCATGTACAGGGATGAGGGAATGTGTCTTGATTTAGTTGGTGGGGAATTAATCAAACCCTGTGTGAAGTAAAAAATTGCTCATTTAAAACCAAATCCCATTGAAATCTAGGGGGAAAACAATTTTAAAAAATCAATTCTGGCTATTTTTAAGTCAAGTGGTTGTTAAAAAAGGCATGGGGAGTTAAACAAAAAACTATACTTTTTTTTTTTATTTAAAATTTTTAAGCATAACAAAGTATAAAACACGTATAAGCAGATACATTGAACCAGCAGGAACACAAGTACATAGGAAAGAAAGGGGGGTAAAGGGCATGCCCGTGGCGAGCAGGGGAAGGAAGGAAGGGATGAAGGAATAGTCAGAACTCAATGACCTAGTTGTGGGTGGGGGCAGGGAATGTAGAGGTCGCATGGATAAGGGGATCTCGTACTTGAAATGTGAAATCGTCCGGGGGCGAGACCGAGTCCTTTGATATGTAAACGAGGAAAGTGTTCCATTTGACGTGGAAGGACTGGGCCGCCGAGGGGGCCGTAAAGTCTGTGTTGAGGCGGTCAATAGATAGGAGTGTGGTTAGCTCTGATGTTATCCTACTGATAGGGGGAAGGGTGGAAGAGATCCAATGCTTCAAGATCACCCATCTGGCAACAAGGAGGCTGGTGAGGATCCAAAGACGATGAGGGTCGGCCGAGGTGCTCGACCATTTCTGTAGGTGCTTGTCCCAGTAGCCGAACAAGAGCAGGAGAGGGTCTTTTGGAACAGATAGATTGGTAACATCTTTTATGAAGGCTAGGATTTGATCCCAGAATAGCGAAATTAACTGACAGTCCCAAAACTTGTGAAAGAGGGAGGGCCTCTCGGCAGAACATAGAGGACACTTATGGGCATCCGGGATTGTCCTGTCAGAGAGGAAAGGGATGTGAGCTCTGTGGAAGATCTTGAGCTGGGTTTTCTTCCAGGTAGAGTTAGGGGTAAGTCCGAGAGTGGTCCGGAGACCGCTGATCATATTAGGCAAGGTGTCTTCTCCAGGGAAATCTTTCAGCCAGTTCGAAGCGGAAGACGTGAAGGAGGCAGGTGGACACGACTTCAATAGAGGTTTATATATATCCGAAATGAGGTGGTCAATGAGGTGGTCAATGAGTGAAAGCCTGAATCTGTTCTCAGACTTGCCTGAGATAGTAGTTACAAGATGGAGACATTGGTTCAGGTAGAAAGAGTCTGATGTTCGCAGGTTATATTTAGCCACAAGTTCAGATTTAGGGAGCAGTGCCCCCGTTTGGGGGTTGCATAGTTAAGCGAAGGTTTGCATTCTTTTCATGTCCCATACCTTGTATACAGCATGATCTATACCCGGGGGGAAGGCAGGGTTCCCCTGTTCGGGAGATACTTGGAAAAATAAAGAGGCAATTTCAAAAGCTTACGTACTTCCCTCCATGCAATAACCGTGTCCCTTAGGAGCAGGTTATGGCGAAGAGCAGGCTGCAATTGAGCCCATCTGACATGCAGGAGAGCCGACAAGAAGTAGGGACTGGACATCTGAGACTCCAGCTCATAGTTGGAGAGCTGCGAGGTTTGAGATATCCAGTCCAGGGTTACTCTTAAGAGGCATGACAAGTTATACAACCTCAGATCAGGAAAATTGATGCCAGCGTCACGCCTGGGGAGGCTCAGTTTTTTAGAGGATATACAAGGTCTCCTACCTCTCCATAGAAAACGGGAGAAGGCCCGAGAAAGCTCCTGAGCGTCTTTGTGTTTGATCAATAGAGGTAGAGTTTGAAGAAAATACAGGAGGCGAGCAAAGCTGACCATTTTTATCAGGTGGCAACTCCCCAAGAGAGACAGCGGCAGTTCCATGCAATTTTCCAGTTCCCCTTTAATTTTAGAAAACAACGGGGGATAGTTAAGAGCATAGATAGAGGAGGGAGTCCTCCCGATTTTGATACCAAGGTACGTGATGTGTGTGGTTGCGATTTTGAACGGGGAGTGTTTTTCCCATGCGCGGAACTTAGCTACCCCCAGTGGGAGAATCTTGCTCTTGGAATAATTAATTTTGAGGCCCGAGCATTTCCGAAATGCATCGAAGGTAGAGACGATCGTATGTATGTCGGCGGAAGGGTGAGAAGTAAAGAGAAGAACATTGTCCGCGAACAGGGAAATCCGAAGGTCTTGAGATCCCACTCGTATCCCATGCAGGGGAACTTTACTAGAGAGATAGGGGCTCTAACGCCAAATTGAATAGTAGAGGGGACAGGGGCAGCCTTGGCGTGTACCTTTATACAGACGGAAGTCGTCGGTCATGGAACCACCCACGCACAATCTAGCAGTCGGGGAGGTGTACATGGAGGTTATGAGATTGACAAATGGGCCATGGAACCCCATGGTCATCAGGACCTTGCGCAACCAGACAAAGTTGACATTATCAAAGGCCTTCTCGGCATCTAGGGTAACTATGGCCAGGTCGTGTGTAGGGTTTATCCATGCATGGTCAAGTACCAGCAACACCTTTCTGATATTGGCAGTGGCCGAACGGCCTTTGGTAAAACCTGACTGGGCCGGGTGTATCAGATGGGGTATGATAATTGCCAGGCGAGAGGCAATGATTTTTGACAAGATTTTTACGTCGAGGACTAGTAATGAGATAGGGCGATACGATCCCGGTTCTAGTGGGTCCTTGCCTTTTTTTGCAAGGAGTTTGATTATGGCCTGATTACCAGTTGGCAAGTAGGGCCCACCTTCCCAAATGTACGAGTAAACCACGACGAGCGTGGGGACTATGCTAGGTGTGATGGATTTGTAGAATTCGCCAGAGAGACCGTCAGGACCTGGAGATTAACCTCCAGAGAGACCGTCAGGACCTGGAGATTTATTAGATGTGAGGTGTTTAATCATTTGCGTGACTTCTTCCGCCAAAATTGGGGCGTTTAACATAGCTAAGTGGCCAGTGCTGATGACGGGAAGTCCCGACAAAAACAAACCCGCCACTGAGCTGTCCACCTCGTCAGGGCCATAAAGAGACAAGAAAAAGTCCTGCATAATGTGCTGCACGCCGTGTGATGTGGAATCGACGGCACCCATGGGGTCTCGCAGAGTAAATTACTAGGGGATGTCTGGCACTTGCACATTTTCGCCAACAGTTTGCCAGCCTTATTGCCAAACTTGTGCAAAGTCGCAGAAAGTTGTGCTTTGTGGATGTGTTCCACTTTGTCCGCCCAATCATCAAAATTTTTCTTGGCTAGGAGCCAATCTTCCCTAGCCACAGGGGAATCGGTCAGTACCAAGTTGCGCTGGGCCAGTCGCAAACGCTCGCTAGCCGATTTGTACCCGCTGTTCGCATGTCGTTTGAAAGCCGCCGCATAAGAGATGATACGGCCTCTCAGGAAAGCCTTGCCCGCTTCCCAAAACAGGTGGGGGGAGGTGGAGTGTGCTGCATTGGAATTTGAGTATTCCATCCATGCACGTTCCAGGAAAGTCTGGAAGTCAGCATTGTTAGCCAGGTAGGAGGGAAACCGCCAAATAAGGGGGGCAGCCAGAACACCAGCTAATTCTAGGGAGATGGAGAGTGGAGAGTGATCTGAGATTTCCATGTCATGAATGGTAGCGTCTTGCGTTAACGGGAGAGGGAAGTCCGAACAAAAAAAATAGTCGATTCTCGTGAAAGTCTTGTGAGGGTGAGAGTAGAAGGTATATTCGCGATTAGCCGGGTGGAAATGCCACCACATGTCAGTTAGTGAGAGAGATTCAATGAGCGTGGCTAAAGGGGTGGGGTTCCCGATCGCATGGGGCAACGACGCCGGGGGGAGAAAAAGATTTGTCAAGGACTAGATCCATAACAGCGTTAAAGTCGCCCCCTACCAGGCACGGGACATTTGGTAGGGCAAGTACACGGGCAGATAGCGCGGTATAAAATGACTGGTTGAGGACATTAGGGGCATATACATTGGACACGACAAATTCCTTGCAGTGAAGTCAGACATGAGCCGAAACATAGCGGCCATCGTAATCCGTATCCACCGAACGAATGTCCACTGGGAAGCGTTTGTGAAACAATATAAGTACCCCAGCTTTACGGCCTAGCGCTGCCGAGCCCACTACCTTTCCTACCCATAGCTTTTTCATACTTGCCATATCATCGGCCGGAAGGTGAGATTCCTAGATTAGAGCGATGTCTGCCCGGAGGCGTTTGAGATGCCAAGACTTTCATCCTCTTAGCCGGGGATCTGAGACCCTTAACATTCCAGGACACTATCGTCATGATTTATGGAAAGAGGATATGTGTGTGCAGAAACGTAGGTAGAGCTTACCCATAGTCAAATGAAGAGAGCGATATGTATATTACGTGTAGACCCGCCGAATAATCGTATGAACGCGTCAAGAAGGAAGCATTGCCGCTGTGTGATTGACCTCTGAGGGAAGGAAACCGGGAAGGGAATGGACAGGAAAACTGGATGGAAAAAAAAACCAGACAAAATAAACAAAACAATACAGTCTCACGGACTTCGCTTTTTTTCCGCATGTGTATGCAACGGAGCACAGCTCCCCAAGTGTGACTCCAGGGACAAGAAGGGACGAGTTAGGCACTCACGGAGTTCGTCACTGCAGTCACATGGGTCGCGACCCACGACAGAGCATAATGCAGCCATAGCATACGTATCAACCATGGGAAAAGGAGCATGTAAATACCAATAGAGCATCAGATCAAAAATATACAATAAACATATAGTTTAACTCTACATGGAGAGGACAAGCTTAAGAGTCATGCCGTCCTAGACGGCAGGGACCACCCGGGCGCTATGCCCGGAGGAAATCGTTCCAAGGGCCCGCCAGATAAAACAAACCAGAACCAGGGCCCAAGATGGATCAACGAGGGGGTCCAGAGCGACCAGAGCTAACCACATCTGAGTACCTTTGCCGTTTAGGGGATTCCTTTCTGGGGCTCCGTTGAACTGCGGGTCTGGAAAAAGAAAGGGCTTTAGCAGATGTGGAGTGACCAGGATCGCCGTGGTGGAGAGAGCGGACAAAATGTTCTGCCTCTTCGGGGTCTTGGAAAGATAGTTGATTGCCGTTTGGGGCACGAAGGCGTAGCGTCGCCGGATAGGCCAAGGTGAATTTCAAACGTTCCTGGTGAAGTTTGGAACAAACGGTCTGGAAAGCTTTGCGTCTTTTTGCGACATCAACCGAGTAGTCAGCAAATATAAGAATTTTCATACCTTCGATCTGGAAGTTGGGGGTTTGGCGAAATTTCTGTAAAATGGCAGATTTGTCCGCATAGTTTAAGTATTTCGCGATGATGGGGCGAGGGGTCTTGCGTTCTTCAGAGTATAGACCCATTCTGTGAGCCCGTTCCACTACGCATGTTCCCTGAAGGCCCAAAGCGGCAGGAATTTTTCAGCACGCACAGTTCAGGAATGGCTGAGGGCGCAACAGTTTCAGGTATCCCAATAAATCTCAGGTTGCTCCAGCGTGATCTGTTCTCCAAGTCTTCCAACTTCTCCATAATAACGCGGTTCAATTTGTCCTGAGATTGTTCCGTGCCCTGGAGCTGATAAAGTTTATCCTCAACATTAGAGATGCGACTTTCTGCCTCTTTGAGGCGTTGGGAGTGTGAATCCAGCTCCTTTTTGATGCATGCCATGCCAGCAGCCACGGCCTGCTCCACTGAGGCTGCAATGGTGGGGGTCAGCAAGGCTACTACAGCCTGAGCTAACTTATCGGTGGAGGGGTCCTGTGCAGAAGGGGATGCAGTGGGAGGCTGCAGGGGGTCATCTGCTGGCACCCTGGAAGTGTCCATCACTGCAGCGTCTGGTGGGGTGCCGATGTAGGCCGAGACCGCGGCCTCGATTTGCGCCGGGCCCGGCCGTGGCGCCGCTTTTTCCAGGTACCGCTCCATCGCGGCAGAAAATGAAGATCACCTCCGGGTCCGGGGGGTTCCTCGAGTCGGTGGGGGTGAGCGGAGGCAGGCTGGAGGCTTCGGGCAGGTTTGCAGGCAGGTTTATAGGGTCACACCGCGGGAGCTGTTAGAAGCCCAGCTACTCCATGCGGCGCCGGAACTGGAAGTCCCTACTTTACCTTTTTTAATGTGACTTGAGGGTGACATGGTAAAAACACCTATACTTTCAGTTACATACTTGGTAGATTCCTTTAGGCTGTATCTGGTGTTACAAAACTGTAAACAGTGACACAGCATTATGCCATCATTTAATTTGGATGTGTAATTGATTTTCAAAATTTTACATTTTTTTTTAGATTAAATACAGCAGCATTGCCCATATAATAGAATTTTAAAAAAAAGGCTTTTTTTTTTTTGATAGTTATAGCTAAAACTACTGTTTTTTTTTTTTTTAACCTGCACTAATAACCCTGAATTGACCAGTGGAAGTAGCAGCCACAATAGATCTATAAGCTAGGTAAACATTTACTAATATGTCAAAACAGTGCTCAAAAACATTTCAAAACCACAATTCCCTCTTTGTTTTTTTTTACATGCTGTCAACAGTCAATGTCCCTGATTACCACCACATCAGTTATATGATGACATTGTACTGCTCTAGTAACAGTATGTAAAGGAAAAAAAAAACATTTTTTTACTTTTCTTAATTTTCCAAAATATTGTAACAAAAAATGACAACATCTAAAAACTCCCCAGGCATATCACTAAATACCTTGGACTGTCCATTTTCTGTCTTTTTTCATGTATTTAGCAAACAGCAAAAAGCTCTATTTTTGGTGAAAAAAATGATGAAACTTTCATATGGGTACAGTGTTGCATTAAAGTGTGACAGCGCTGAAAGCTGAAAACTGGCCTGGGCAGGAAGTGGGTGAAAGTGCCCGGTATTGAAGTGGTTGAATAAAAAGATTGGTTATTATTCCAACAACTCTATTCCCTGAAGATGCTGTTTACAGTGAAACACGTTGGGAGGGGCCAAACACGTGACATCATTACGCAGGATGGCAGGAATCCGGTGGTGCTTATAATTTGTTACATGCCTGTCATTATCTTCTTATTGTAAGTACATTACCTTATTATATACCATGATTTTGAAAAGACTGCACTATGTTGGTCCCTTCTTGTTTTTAATATCTCTGTGTGAACACCTTTACACAGGATCATACCTAGATGGAGTAGTGTGTCTGAAAATTTGGTGCTGTGGGACAGCAAGGTGCCTCATGATCTCTAATGGCGCTTTTCCACTGCATGGAACCGAACGGTTCGGCTCGCTTTTGTGCTTTTCCCCTGCTGGTACCGCATGGTACGGTGTAGGAACGTTTCGGTACGGTACGGCTGCGCTTTTCCACTGCATGGAACCGAACGGTACGGCTCTCTAAAACAGTACCTACTCGATTGTGGTTCCAAGAGGTACCATACCGGTACCATATCCCACAATCCTTTGCATGCAGTCACTACTAGCCACTGATTGGTCAGAGAATCGTTGTTATCCCACCCACTTAACTTTAGTACTACTTTAGTGGAAAAGCAAACCATACCAAACCGTACCGAACCGTTCCAACACCGTACCATGCTGTATCAGCGCTGGAAAAGCAAACCGGGCCAAGCAGGGCCGAGTAGAGCCAAGCCGGTACTTGCAGTGGAAAAGTGCCATTAGTGGGATCAGTGTAGGATGGTGTGATTCCTTGGCACCCTTTATTCCTGCTGCACTGAATGCTCTTCTCCTTACACTTTAAAGTGTGCCTTTTTATCCTTTGGGATTATCTATCTTGAATTTGGACTGTTCACCAGGATATTTATCCATTTGTACAGACATTATACACATTTGCCTTTTTTTTTTTTTTTGCTTTATTCACTTTTCTAATCTTTGTCTTTGCCACTGAATCACACGCATTTGTACTGTATATGCTGGTTTATTCCAATTTGAATTGTCCATATGTACATGTGTCCATTTGTATGGATATATACATTTTAGTGTACATTTTTTGTGTCTATTTCTATGGATATATATTTTCATTTTAACTTGAGGGTTAATTATCATATTGTATAACATATATTTTAGGGCTTGTGCGTCTTTTGGCCTTTCTAAATTAATACATTACAGCAATATTGTATCTTTATTGAATATTTTTATTTATTTATGAATTTTTCACGTAGATTGTATGCACTAAGGCCCCTTTCACATCCCCCGCTGAGCAGGCGGATGGCAGCTGTGTCTGCGCGCTGTGTGCGGAGACACAGCTGTCAGGTCCTGCTGTTCTCTATGGGGGAATCGGATGTCCGTTCTCATCTAATCCCATCCGATCCGATCCGCTGGACAGATGGAAAATAGAGTTTCCATCCAGATTTGACGGATCGGATGTCAGCGGACATGTCTCCGCTGACATCCGATGCCTCATAGAGATACATGGGGCGTCCGTTCAGATCTGCGAAAAAAACTGACAGGTGGATCTGAACGGTCCGCCTGTGTGAAAGTGGCCTAAGTTTACACTTTAAGTGCCGGTTCACATATGTGCGGCTGCGGCGATCGCATGTAATGTCGGAGTGCACTGCTCCTTCATTACATGCGATCGGAGGTGCGGATGCGAATTCAGCCATACACTTTGTATGGCTAAATTCGCACTGCACCCGCACCAAAGTCGCACAGGACCCTTTTTTGCAGCCGCATCAAGATCGGATCGCACAGTGGTTCACACTTGTGCGATCCGATCCTGTGCGAACTGTAAAGATCGCACTGCGATATGCGATCAAACTGGGGGTGTCGTTAACATTTCATTGACACCCCCAGCGTATCGCATATGGCAGTGTGAACTGCCAGGGGTGCGTTTGCGATGCGGGAACAGGCTGCGAATTCGCAGCCTTCCCGCATCGCACAAGAGTGAACCGGCACTTAGTACCTTCTCATCGTCTGAGATGGACAGGCGCTCCCACTCCCCCAGGTACAGGTTTGCATAGGACGGGGCACAGCATGTCCCCATAGCAATGCCCTGCACCTGGAGGTACTGGTAGTGGGAGCCATCAAACAGAAAAAAATTGTGAGGCAAAATAAACTTCAATCCTGCAAACACAAATTTGTTTAGAGACCAGTCTTGTACCCCTCACTGTGAGAGAACTTTTTGAATGGCCTCTAGGCCCAAAGTATGAGATATCAAGCTGTAAAGAGATTTGACATCTATAGTGACAACATAAGCCTGTGAAGAAACTATTACATTTTCAATTAGCTGTAAAAAATGAATTGTGTCTCAAAGAAGGGTGGTGCTGTAATATGAGGTTGAAAGTAAGAATCAATGACCTGACTAAGATTCTCCGTCAGGCTACCTTTACTGGACACAATCAGTCTGCCATTGGGATTGGTAGGATTCTTGTGTAATTTAGGTAAACTGTAAAAAGTGACGTTCTTGGGATTTGGTGTACGTATGTATTCCCTAATGTCTCTGGAAATAGTCCCAACCTCAAAATAAGAGTCTACTAGTGTGTAAAATTTTTGATTGAATCAATTGACTATTAACCACTTCCGGACAGCCCACCGCAGTTTTATGTCGGTACTTTGACGTTAAATACCGGGGTTATGGCAGCTATCTGGTATTTTTTTAAACTGCGGGCGGTCTGCTTTAACATAAGGGTGATCCCAGTGGCGGATTCGCCATAAGATCACCCTTATGGGCGCCGGGAGAGGTGCCCCCTCTCTCACTGCTTCCGGGGTAGCGGGGAAAATTATCTGGTCTGTTGTCCCCTCAGGCAGTATGTCGAGTGAGGACAAGATGGTCCTCACTCGACTCTATGGCCTTGGAGGACCAGAGCACGTCATACGTCACTTCCTAGCAACCGATTTAAAGAGCCCATTTCTTTTTTAATGTAGATGTGAGATCTGAGGTCTTTTTGACCCCAGATCTCACATTAACCACATACCGACCGCCCGCCGGACCGCTCCTGGGCAAAGTGACGTAGTACTACGTCGCTCGCTCAGGAGGCTGTAGGGTCGAGTGCGTGCCGCCGGCGGGGCGCGCTCCCGCCCCACGCTCGTTCGCTGGGGAGCTAGCACATGTGACTGGTGGCTCCGATTGCCACCGGTCACTCACGATCTCCCGCAGCAGAGGGAGAAAGACAGAAGGCTGATGTAAACACAGCCGTCTGTCATTCTCCCTTAGATTATCACAGAGGCTATGTTATCCTGCTGTATAGGATCGCATGTCTCTGTGATGATCGCACTAGCCACGCCCCCTGACAGCTAAAATCAAGCCCCTAGGGACACACTTAACCCCTCGATCACCAGTAAAGTTAACCCCTTCCCTGCCAGTGTCATTTTTACAGTAACAGTGCATATTTATGGCACTGATTACTGCAGTAATGTCACTGATACCCCCAAAAGTGTAAAAAATGTCAGTTAGGGGTCCGATCTGTCCGCCAAAATGTCGCAGTCCCGCAAAAAAAATTGCAGATCGCCGCCATTACTAGTTAAAAAACAAAACAATAAAAATGACATAAATCTTTCCTGTAGTTAGTAAACGCAATTCATTTTGCACAAACCAATCAAAATATGCTTATTGCGATTTTTTTTTTTTTTTTACCAAAAATCTTTAGCAGAAAATAAATTGGCCTAAAATGTTAGAAAAAATAGATTTTTACAATTTTTTTGAGAATTTCATATAAAAAAATGTGAAAATTATTGTTATTTTTTCAAAATTGTCGCTCTTTTTTTGTTTATAGTGCAAAATATAAAAATTGCACAGGTGATCACATTCCACCAAAATATAGCTCTGTTTGTGGGAAAAAAAGGACGTCAATTTCCTTTGGGTAGAGCGTCGCATGACCGTGCAATTGTCTGTTAAAGTCACGCAGTGCCGAATCGCAAAATAGGGCTTGGCCATTGAGCAGCCAAATCCTCCGGTCCTGCTGGAAACACAATACTTTGCACAGATAGTTTTCATCCTAAACCTTTCATTCAGTCAATTCTCTATAGCCAATACTTACAATTAAGACGTAATTGTTCCTTGGAATCCACTTTCAAACTAGAAGCCGAAAATCTCAGAAGAGGGGGTATAGCAAAGCCTGTCTCCGTAAAGTATACAACAGGGCCATTAGACTCTGTCGAGATGAACTCTTATTTAAACAGAAGCAGGCCCGTAGATCATCTTCACTAATACGTATAATTTTCGTCATACAAATCAACAATTGGAAATTAATCGTATCCCTAACAAACACTAGCCTATCCTAGCGGAAGACACAATGTAAAACAATTTGTTAACACTAAACCAGCCATCACATATAGGAGAATAACCTCCCTGAGAGACAAACTGGTTGATAGTGAATTCAGGGATGACAGAAAATGGGACCCATGCCAAAAATTAGGCACCTTTCCATGTGGTGAATGTTCACACTCCCCCTATATGTTGAGTAGAAATACCTTAATTCTGCCTAATGGTGAACACTACAATCTGAATTATTTTGCCAACTGCCATACTAAAGGTGTAGTCTATATGCTGTCATGCGAATGTGGAGCATTCTACATTGGAAAAACCAAACAGGAATTCAGGCAACGTATGTATCAACACATCCACTGCATGAAAAAGTGCAATCCAGATTTGCTATTGGGTAGACATGTCATACAAGCCCATAATGCCAAATTTCCCATGAACAAATTCACAGCAATTGACAGAATCCATATTTTTTTCTAGAAAGGGAGATCGGAACAAATGCTTGCTACTATTGGAGCAGAGATGGATTTTTAGGCTTAACGCCACCTCTCCTCCTGGATTAAATGATGCAATAACATTTAAGCCTTTTCTCAAAGGGTTTTCATCAGGCAAAACAGACTAATGTATATTTTAATTTGTACATTTATTTACAATTTCTACATTTCTTACCTTTCTTGTTTTTTTTGTTTTTTGGTCTGTGTTTATATTATTATGTCTGTATTTAATATTATTTGTTGGGGGGATATCCCCTTCTGCTGCACCTCCCTTCTGTGTAGTCGGTCTGATGGGACACCTGTCCCATTTAAAAATGTCTCTCACCAGCGCGGACCCAGGGGACTTCTAGTTCCGCTGTCCCTTTATGTCCCTTCTTGACCGCTGCTCCTACTGGAATCCACAGGCTGGAGCTGCGGTGTCAGTGTGGGCTATTCTCATCCACGCTGTCGGCGTCTCAAAGCCTTGCCGTGATCTGCGCATGCACAAATGTCCGGCACATGCGAGGTCTCCTCAGTGATGCCATCTTGGTCCTCCATACCTGGTACCTTCGGCACAGTCATGTGATGTCATCAGATGGCAGCCGCACACCCTCTATACGTGGTGTCAGTACATGTGCTGCAGAAGAAAATGTCTACTGTGCAGTCGGTAACTGGACAATTTTGAACAGCAGTGAGGGAGTTTGGTTAGTGTGTGACTTAAAAAATGTGCAACCGGAGCACAAGTCAAGATAGAGAAGACAGATGTATGTGTATCTGTGGCAGGGAGCACAATCTGCATTGCAGTACCATTTGTGCAGGCTGAGCAGTGTTATGGCTGGAGCAAAGGGGTTACTGCACCTTGCGGGAGAGAGCACGTCAAAGAGAGCGTGCCTAGCAGGAGGAGCCACCGCCGGATAGTCAGCTAGTCTGGGGTAGTGGGTGAAGTCACCAACCACGAGCCACCATTTCGAACGGAGGAACGGAGCTGAGATATCACTTCCACCATCGGGTGTAGCTGAGGAGAAGACACGTTTGTATAGGAGCAAGATGGCGGATGCCAGAGTGAGCCAGAGTGCAGGGGCTATCCCACATGTTGGCAGAGAACCTGCAGAGTGGGCTGAATCACAGAATCCAACCCTGTTGGACACAGGGGTCTGATTGATGCCCAAGGGAAGTCTGGCATTGTTAAGTGGAGGAAACACAGAGCATCTTGGACTGGTATGTGTCAGATGCCTGAATGTGTCCATGCGGCTGCGAACGTGGGGCCAGTGCGGGCTCTGCGGTGACATGTTACTGAAGTTGTAGCAGAGTAATTGCCAGCCTAGAAGACTATGTGAACTAGGAGGTAGGAACCACATCTGAACTGCTGACACCTATAGTGGCTATTCCTTTTGGGAGAGGACAGGGAGTGCTGAGAGCACTGCTGGGGCCGGGATCAGTGGTGCAGACCCGCACAACCGTCTGCCAAACCAGAGACCCACATTTCAGAGGTGCAATGCACACAAGTTATGAAGGCCAAGCAGAGTTTATTGGTTGCGGCCAATGCAATGAACAGTTCAGCTCTTAAAAAGGCAGAGGGGCGTCATTGGGCCCAGAAGTTAAAGTCCTCCAGTTTGTCCAGTGAGTGCGAGGCAGGGGCCATTGAGGGGAGGTAATCCAGCTTTGAGTATCAATATGGATCCCTAGAAGAAGGAAAAGGAAGACTGAAGGAAAAATATGTCCTGCAAGTTCCAGTTCGCTTAGTGAAGAGACAGAGGCAGCAGTCCTTCGGGTGAAGTGTGCAAGGAATCTTGGGATCTGTGAGGCCTATGCCACAAGGGTCCCAGACCTATCTCCACCCCCCACCTATGCCCGGGCACAGAACGATGCCTACTCCAAACTGGTCTCAAAAGTAGAGACCCCTTACACCCCACCTGGGAGAGAAGACAGACAGAAACTTCCCAGGTTCTCTTGTTTTCAACAACTTGTCCAAAAGAAGGTGGCCGTGGAGTATGGATACGATTATCCATATGCTCCCTGGGAGAAAATGGAGGAAATCGAGAGCAAGAGGAGGGCTTGGTGTGAAGAAGCTGAACATTAATCCAGTGGAGGTCAACCACCCAGATGTAAAAGGCCAAGTCTAGGCCATCAGTATCCTGAGTCCTGAAGACAAGATCGTCCGCATACCTCATCCTGATTATTACTATTGAGATATGTTGAGTTCTTGATTCAACAGGAAGAGTTTGAATTACAAAGGGGCTAATGAGCCTGAAGAGTTCTAATGTTACAATGTTGCTGTTAGGGCTAGGAGCCTGTTTCCCAAATCCCCCTTCCCTTCTATCCTTGCAAAAGAAGATGGAGATCATCAGAACTGCCATAATTTCAACACCTGGGAGAAAGAACATTTGCCACAAAGGACTTCTCCTGTTAAAACCAAGGGCTGTTACCTGGAGGGGGTAAACCCCTAGTTCACAGAGACACCTTGCTAAAGGACACTTTGTGAAGATCTTTTGGGCCATGGGCCAGAGTAATGCTGAAGGAAAAATTGTGCGAGTTGCTACCTTGTGAGAAAAAGGTTGTGGCTTATTGTCTCTTCAGAGAGAGGGGTGCCAGAGTGAAAGGATTCCTTGAAGAGTTCTTACAGACAGTCTCAATAGGCAAGCTTTGCTAGAGATCCAGAAATAATAGCCTGCCACCATGAGAAGATGTGTTGCCTCAGTGTTGCAGAGGGAAGGACACTGTAAACACCAGTCGGGTGGACTCCGCACTTTTTTATTCTAACTTGCGGATAGGAGAGAGTCAGTGACCTGGTAATTGAGTGGGGACTGTGTCTATTGCTAGTCATATGGCTCCCAGAAGGAACAAGTACAGAAATGTTTAGTTAGTTACATTGGCAGGTTGTTCTGTTTGTCTATTACAGGAACACAACAGGACAACGAGTCAAGCAAGCCCTTGTGGGCCCAGATGCATCAGAAATCTCTTCATGAAAGTTAGTGTTAGAGATTCTTCAGGTGAGAAGGTTGCCTCTGTGGAGAGGGCAGTCTCACTGTGAGTATATAGGGTGTAAACGTTATTACATGCTTACCCTTTTTCCTTTGCAGGCTTGCAGGGGATCTTCATGCCTTTGAGTGGTTGCCTATTGTCTATTTTATGTATATATGTACAAGTGTTATTTGTAGCATAGTTAGTCAAGATGTTTAACCTTTTCCTGTCAGACAGTTTTTTGTTTGGTGGGGGTGCATTAATATAATGCACCTGGTGAAACCCTGTGTAAATTTTAAAATTTTGTACAGCAGATGTCTATATTTTTTCACGTAACTTATTGTATCTACTGGCCACATATGGAGTATGCCCAATGGCCCTGTACATATGTTATTTCCCTTTTCCCCATTTTCAAGTTTGTGGGATACTCCTTGTAAATTTTTGTACAGGTATTTTTTTATATACAGGTGCAACTCAGCTTGTTTGAAGTTTTTCAGACATGTCCAATAAGGAGGCATATTGGACAGATTGTCAGAGGAAAGTGCCACGGTGAATGCTGGGATACTGTGTAAATGCCAAGTGCACATGTGATCGGGGTCTTTTCAGCTGGAGAACGGGATCCCGGAGGGAGGGGGATGGCTGCTCCTTCTCTGTAGAAGCTGCCCTGTGGCCTCAGGTGGTCGATCTTAGGGCCGGAGGGTCAGAGAGGAGCTGAGCTTAGATGTCCAGCAGAGCTGACTAGAGGGAGGACACTGGAGAGGATCTGATTCTACCTAGTGTGAGTTCAGATCTCTGTCGTGGGGCCTGTTCTGAGAGGGCCACCCCTTCTGCTAGAAGAGTCAGTGGACGGTGTCAGTCAAGAGGATCCTAGAGTGTCATGAAGATAATGTAGTTGCATCAAGTCTGCTGCTAGAAAGAGCAAGAGGACTTAATTTTCCATACAAGTGGCAGTATGGTTTAAGCAGTGTGTCTGCTTCAACAAAAAACCTGGTGAGGCCAAATGAGAGTTGTCCTTATCTACTAGGAATAGTATAATCTGGAGTATCCCACTATTCCCTTCTGCTATCCAAGTTCCACAATAAATACCAAAGAAACAAAGAACCCCTGGACTGTTTATTGATCAACGAGCAACTGGGAGTAAGGATGGATGAGTGAACTATCCCCCTAGTGACTGTCAGCAGGTAAACAGAGGAGGCCCAAGAAGTCATCACACAGCAAGCCCTACAGGGACAGTTTACCAAGTTTACTGTGGCAGTACTGACCCACAAAAAGACCACTGAGACAGCTGCCTAGATAGCATTGAAGCATTTCCTTGTTGCTGTCTGCAGAAGATACATTCTGACAAGGAACCCATTGTGAACATTGTTCGGAGAATGGTGCCACTCACTAGACATTAAGAAGCTGCACAACGACCCCCGTACCACTGGCAATGCAATGGGGAACATGAGAGGTGTTATCACACGCTGATATCAATGTGCTTTGAGGCTTAGGTCATGGGAAGCAAAGGATATGCACCAACTACATAGCAGCAGTGTCCTGGAAATAAAACCATACAATGCATGCCTTGACAGGCTGCTCACCCTACCATGATATGTTTGGCCATTCTCTAGGGGAGGGTAGCAGACACCTATGGGCCACGTTTCCACAGAAACTTGAACACACTCTGATTTCCTTGATTCAGGAGTGTAAATAATGCTTGTATCAAGCCCAACAGTTTATTAAGACTTTCTGTGGGTAGAGCAAGAACTGTAACACTTTCATACATACTGACATACAATGCCAGTGTAAATAAACACACATACACACACTTGACAAGCCCTTTATTAAAAAAAAATAATAAAAATGCCCCATGGTGTAAATTCATCATGAATAATGTTGTCCAATGATGTATATTCAATGACAATCATGATGAATGGTGACCACCAAAACAAAAACACTGACCCACCTACACATGCATTCCCATCATGCTCCCAGCTGCCACTGACAAAACCCAGGGCAGCAGTTTGATTGTAAACACAGGGGCTATGGACATACTGTATTTGGTCAATGACATAATCTAGCATAGACACCACTTTGTTTAAAATCAGCTGCTAACTATGAACCTCCACTACTGGTTGCTAGGATGCAGCAGCCACTGGCTTCCTAGCAACAAGGAGCACTAAGTTGGAAGCTTTCTACTAAATATATAACTGCTGCAGCCAGTATGGCAGGCAAGTGAAAACCCTATTTAGTTTGCTTATTTGCCAAACAGCCGAAGTTTAAACCAAACCCTACTTTGGTCTGAACCCTCAACTGCAGGTTACTGCAATCCATGAAACACATTGAAATGCCATTTAATTTTGAATGTTACCCCAAAGCACCAAGTAGTGCAACACGCTTGCATTTTAGTCTATAAATGTAAAACATCCGTGTTTTAGGTGCACTGTGTTGGAAAATTTGTGACATGTCCAGTTTGAATGCATATTCATTAAAAAAAAAAAAAAAAATGGGCTGCTATAATGCAATCCAAAATAACTGACAAATATTGACGATTTTTTAAGTGTGCATTATCACAACACGCTACACGCTAGTCTGAATAGACCAAGTTAAAGCTAGGCAGAACAAAACTGGTTCAACTACCCAGAAAGTGGTATATTCAATCCAGATTAAAAGGGAGCAAGTAAGATAAGTTTATTATTAGGGTTTACATAAACTTGCATACACATATTTTTACACCATATAATAATTTATATCAAGAAAAATGACAATTTTTCCACTGTATATAAATGCACATAAAGACTAACCCCAATTAATTTACACATTATTGGGAATCTCAATAATCAAGTTCTGCCTCCAAAATCATTGTTCATATTTAGGAATGAATAATATTCCTACTCTATTAAACAAAATCACAACTACATTTTTTCTATTTAAATTATACCTTTCATCTAGATTATCTCTCTCCAAATTTAAATAGTAAAAACACTTTTTTGAAGTCTTATCTCTTTCCTGTTATCAGTCTCACGGTATGGAATATTATGCAAAATATCACACCTCTTTTTAACCTTCTGGCACTAGGGATTAGAAATAAGTAAGACTATAATAAAATGAGCTTGCCTCCAAGCATTGTCCTGATATAAATCTATCCATGACTAAATAATGATGTTATTTTTTTCTGAGCCGTGACTTTGAGTTTTAAAATAAATGACCAAGTAGTCTTATTGCTTACACACATCACTGTTTGGTGTTAATGGAATGTTAATTGCTTTTTAAATAACTCAGAATAAATGTATTGATCCATAAAAGCCATGTAAAATGAGTTCAATTCATCTCCAGCATGTGCTGTTTTCATAAGGATGAAGCATACTAAGAATGGTCTGTTAATATTTGATATAAGGTATCACATTCTTACCTATCAAGACCAAGGCTGTTAACAAGAATAAATCAAATCCATACCTTTAGGAGCAAAAGATCCTTAATGAGAGTCTGAATAACCTATTCACCAATAGCACAAAGGGTGGACATTATTCTTCTCTACAATGTCTGGAACAACAAACATACAAATATATAACCATAGCACAACTAAGACAGCATATTCTCACCTTTTAAAACTGTAAACTGTTAAACTGTAAATAAAAAAAAAGGCAGCAGTTTTCTTTGCATGTGATCGGATGTCTGAATTGCACTTTGATTTAAAGGAGAGAATAAAATAATAAACATTCATTTTTCTTATGATACTTTAGTGTCCTTGTGACACTGCAGTTGTCCTTCTCTGACTCTAGGAGTAAGAATCATGTGACCATTGATCATTGCCTCTTATGCTTTCTGCTCCTCTAGGGCTTGCTGGTCCTACAGGCTGGGAAAGGAGTGGGTGTGGCTTGCTCTAACTAACATCCATTCACAGAGGCAGAGCCACTTGTCAATTAGGCAGCATATATTCCTGTGACTGAAAAGAAAAGAATAGCAAAAAAAAAAAAATGAATTGGAAATATTTCTCTAGTAAGTAAGTACATAAAGTCTAAAACAAACCAGATCAAGCAATGTCATCTCATTTTTATGTGCAAATGTATTACTTTTGTCTGCTACCAATGCTTCTGCTATAAGCTGTAATGAAGCTAGACACCAAAAACATTCACTTGACCATAAGATCATCTGGCTATTGTTTTTCTTCAGCGAGGGGAGTTTCACCAAGACAGAAAAAGCTCCCCCCCCCCCTTCCCTTTTCTCTGCAGGGACCCTGACAACAGTTACAAGAGTTAGAATATGACACATATTAACTTTTCCCTATTTAAAACTATAGAAAAACATCTGGAGAAAATGACAAAATAAAATACCTCTCTGGTGAAATTACCATTCACTTACTCAATTACCAATGCATCTGTTCAGTTATGCTGACTGTGGTTAAATCCATCAACGTTTTCTGAAATTACTATTTTGCTTTTAAAGAGCCCATTTTAAGTAAATGTGTCATGAGATAAATAAATTGGCTGCCATTGCTAACCTTCTTCTAAAACAAAATTAATACCATTTACTATTATATTAAGCAGAGGCCCTAGAGCAGGGGTTTCCAAACTTTCTAAACATAGGGCCAGTTTACTGTTCTTCAAACTTTAACTTTAACCATGAGCAGTGGGAGAAGTAAATTTCCTAGCGTAAGTGGGATTAAACAATGCCCCATGACTTGTATTGGGGGAGTAATAGTGCCCCATCGTTGATATCAGTGGGAATAATAGTGCCCCATTGTTGGTATCAATAGGAGGTATAGTGTCCCTTTGTTGTTGTCAGTGGGAGGAATAGTACCCCATCATTGAAGTCAGTGGGAGGAATAGTGCCCCATCATTGGTGTCAGTGGGAGAAATAGTGCCCCGTCGCTGGTATTGGTGAAAGGAATAGTGCCCCATCGTTGGTATCGGTGAGTGGTGTAATGCCCCAATGTTGGTATCAATGGAAGAAATAGTGCCCCATCTTTGGCATCAATGGGAGGAATATTGTGCCATAGTTGGTGTCAGTGAGGACTAGTGACCCACTATTGGTGTAAGTAGTAGGAACTATGCCCCACTGTTGCTGGCAGTGTGGGGGGGGAAGAATAATGCCCCAAGGGCCACATAAAAGCAAGCAAAGGGATGCATGCAACCCCTGGGCCTCAGTTTGGAGTCCACTGCCCTAGAGAATAAAATGGTGGGTGTTGCAATTTTTTGTCACACAGTATCTTTGCAGCGGTTTTTTAAACACAATTTTTTAAAAAAAAAAATACACTTTAGTAAATTTTAATGCACAAAAACAGAATACAATCCCCAATTGTCTGGTAAGATCTAAAAGATGATGTTATAGCGAGTAAATAGATAACTAACATGTCATGCTTTAAAATTGCACATACTCATGGAACAGTGCCAAACGATGGTACTTGAAAATCTCCATAGGTGATACTTTATAAGGCTTTACAAATTACCAGTGTAGAGTCAAACAGGAGGTCTGATGCTAGAATTATTGTTCTCTCTATAACATTTGCAGCAATACATGTCTGTTGCGATCGCTATTTTTCATATGCGAGCGGGAGAAACATGTGTATTCGCCTTTCTGCGCGAGTGCTTTTAAATTTCTTCTTTTTATTTTATAATTTATTTTGTTTTCATTTTGTTTTATTCTATTACACCCCAGCTCTCTCCTCTGCCCTCCAAAGTGTCAGATCAAATCAAGATTGGTTTAATCGTATACCTGTACAAGCTGGTAATGGCCTGTTTACATAAGGCTCAAATCGGAAGTGACACTCTGACTGTCACTGTGTTTTAGGAACTGGATGAGGCCTGGTGCATCCTTGCTTGGCTCCCCGATTGCTTGGGAGAGCCCTGTAAAGGTTCTGCGTTGGGGGGATGGACGACCCTCTTCTGCCACCTGTAAAAGTAATTCAGCGGCTCTTTAGCTGCTGCATTACTTTTACCAGCTTCAGAATAGCTGACCAAGATGTCACCCTTCCAAACCAGCAAGATAGGGGTACATCGCTGGTTGACAAGTGGTTAAAAGGGATCACAGTATACCCTTTCATTTCATAACATTATCATTGTAATAACAACGCATTATATAGTTATTTTTGACAATCCAATATAATCCTACTTTAAAAATATACTTGGATGTTGTGAGCATCACCTGTCTGATGGCCATCTCTTTTCATAAATACCTGGATTCCCTGCATACATTGTTGATTCTCCTATGCTGTTTACTTTCAATTTCTAAGGACTACATATTCCACGGTACCTTGCTACCTGCAAGAAGTTGTTCCTGTAATAACTCCACCTCCTGAAACTCCTTCTCTTAGCACCTCTGTAGCTTAGAAGGCAAGCTCTGTGAATTCTGTGACTTAACAGTTCATTACTAAATTGTGGTTATGTGTCACAAAATTCAAGGAAGTAAATGTGTTGGGATCTTTACAAAGGAAGCAAACTTCAAGATCATTCAAATTATTAGGATGAAGCTAGAAATGAACTACAAAATGGAAATTCATATTTTATTTTACATTTTGTCCATAGATACACATTAAAGAGTTGCAAACACATAGGGATCAGAATTTCTTATTTCCCTCACTGTATACTTGTTCTTGTGCAGAAAATTTTGAAGCCAGGTAAATGGCGTTTCCAGAAGGAGGATAAATATGTCAACTAATGATCAACAAATTGGTTTGAATACCAGGCACATTTCAAATGTTGTATTTTATTTGAACATGTACAGTATGTACATGAATTTGCTATGTCTGTAAAGAATCATACTAGTCACAGATCAAAATTATCTGCATTCCTGAAGTGAATGAGTGTTCAACAATTAGACAAATCTGCATGTGAATACTTTGTAAAATAAAAAGGAGCATTTCTGTGAGTCTCCTCATTTAGACATCGCTTATGGCAACCCATGTATTTTTCTCCTGATAGGTTATCTTTGTACCCCCACTACTCCTGTTTCCAGCTTCTATTGTGAATAGCGATAACTTTGGATGGCCTTTTGGCTCTAATCCCACATCGTGCAATGGCTAAAGTTGTCCTGAACATATACAAGATACCTCCTATAGTAAACAGACCTTTGAAATAACCATAAAATCTGATCTGTATCATTTAAAGTCAAATATTTTATTTTGTATTTAGTATTCTTCCCCCACCTGCTCCTATCTTTTTTTTTTCATTCAGCATTGCTGTATGTGGCTCTAACCAACACAGCCACATCATTACTTCAAAGAAATCTTTAAAAGGAGAGTCTCATCTGCACACGGCAGTGGTGGGAATCATAGTTTGCATGGAGCATGTGGCATTGCACCACCTATAGTGCATTGATACTTCCTTCAGCCCTGTAACCAAAGGTCTGTACCTAAGTATGGACCTGCAGTGGGAGGAATAGTCTGCAGGAGCCTGTACATTGTATACATTGATTGTGTTTGCAGTTCTTTTTAGGAATTATAATAATAATAAAAAATGGATAACACAAATGTTTATCACGTAGGTGCATTTATTAGGTTTGGTGTAATATTTATGTTTGCAAAAGATGGAATATGCTTTTAAATTTTCTTTAGACAATGCATCTAATACAACTAATGTGGCAATCCTATGTTTTTTTTTTTTTACTGAATATTGTGATTTTCTGTAGCTCGCTTTTAATGTAAGCAGAAAACAAAGATACAACACTTTGTAGGAAACTTTAAGTTTTTTTTTGTCTCCTGACAGAATTGAACTCAGTTGGTCAATGTAACACTTGGCAAGCATACACAATATATTACTGCATCAAACTGGCAGTAACAGGGTTCATTATGGTACAAGGGAATACAAACCTCATCAGACAGAACAAAGTAAACAATGGTAAATTGCATTATTGCCAAAAAGCCTGCTGTACATATGTCAATATTCTGTGCAATAGAGTATTCAGCTTGACTCTTGTGTAGATGCAAGCTCCCCTAATTTATGCACGTAGAAGGTTAAAAATGTTTGTGAAGGCTCCCTGCTGGTGAAGTTACTAGTCTTCTGCTAGAACAATGTTTATCTAATGGAATGTTGTGTCCCATAGAGGAAAGAAAGCACCATCTGTGCTATGAACAAATAAAATAATGAAAACATAATTTCTGCTAGAAAGACTAAACAGAAGCTCCTGTCCTTAAACACTCATAACTTAGTTTTGATCCTCTGGATCAAACAATAATGTTCCGGTACAATAGTTAGGCCTTTTTTATAAATTCACAATTGTGAGTATACAAGGCTGCAAAGCTCCTCTAACCAACTTACAATTGATTAGTTTTTATGACTTTGCCACAGATCACAGCTATTTTGAGAGATTTTCATTTTGTACAATTGCCTTCAGAGCTCTTCTGAAATGCACTTCAAAATGATGAAAACGTCATGGTTGCAGGAAAAACTGCGCATGGAATAGGATCAATAGTTATTTAGGATGAAACTGGTAAGCAGTAGGGGCATCCAACAGTGCTATATAGCCCAGATTTATTTTAACAATTATAGTTATCATCTCTCAAGCCAACAAATGAATCTTCTACAAAGTAATGAGAACCTATAGTAAATACCAACTAGTCTTTGATATCAGTGGTAGTGCTGGTTTGTTTTATGTTATAGGTTAATGTCAAAACAGTCTTTTATGATATTTATTACTTGCACAGCACCCCTGAAAAAGTCAGAAAAAAATCAAAAGCTTTCTATTTGATTCCTACTGTAATGCAAACTTTGAGATACTGTAAAAGCCTGTGAACCTTTAGTTGAATTATGTGGAACTACAAACATCAAAATTCTGTAATGAAAACGATATACAATAAGCTCTTAGTGATTTGTATGTGTAGAGCTGGTCTATTCACCAAGTGCCAGGAGTATTTACTTTACTAAATCATAGGCCAAATGCATGTTTTTATCTTCAGCAACAAATAAAATATTGTCGCTCTACAGGGCAATGGGAAACTTTCATCAAAATATTTCAGACCCAGATGAGTGAAGTTTGATTTGCCATTTCTTGTGAAGTGTGCAAAACTGCACACTTATTTTTTGAAGTACAGCATTTTTTAACCAAAGTATAGAAACTGTCTCGTTTGCAGTTGAAGAAAAATTAATAGGCACTGCTAAGAAAACAAACCCATAGGTATAGAAAAAACTTGGTAATCTCTTTCTTTTTCTTCTTAAAGAAGAATTCCTGATGGAGCCAAAAATGTAATATACATATGAACAAGTTGGAAATGTGTGTAACTATGTGGTAGCAAAACTATTTTGTACATGCTAAAATCTGTCAAAACCCTTAATATGCAAATTACATCATCCTCTGGCAACCACTAATTAGTTATGTGTATACAGTATATCTAACTGCAATCCCATGGAAAACCAAGGTAGACAATTATGTAAACTTGGGAACTATGTTGCAAGATTTTCCTCTAGTGTTGCTGCTGATTATGTTCTTGCTTTATGTTTTAAGATGGCTACATCCCTTTAAGCAGGATCAGAATTGTTCATTCCTTCAGTGTTGCTCACAACCCCAGTGATTGACAGTGGTTTCAAAATCTTTATTGGGTACATACTGGCTGGCCACATCATTTAGGAGAGATGTAAATCTGTGTTCACAAAGTGAAAGCAGTCAAAGAGGGAGACAAATGTACCAAAGAGCAAAAGGTAAGTTAAAAAAAAAATGCTATAAATTAGCCACTTGAGCTTTCTAAGTTTTTACCCTCTTCATGACCAGACTGTTTTTCGCTATTTAGCATTGCGCTACTTTAAATGGCAATTGTGCAGGCATGCAATGCTGTACCCAACTGAATTTTATATTATTTTTTTCCCCCACACAAATAGAGCTTTCCTTTGGTGGTATTTGATCACCACTGGTTTTTTTTATTATCTCTTGTGATATAAATGAAAAACGTCCAAAATATATATGTATATATATATATTTATATATATATATATATATATATATATATATATATTTTTTTTTTTCTGCTACAAAATATATCCAATAAATAAATTGAAAAAATCAAATTTCTTCAAAAATGTGAAATGTATTCTGCAGTAAGTGATTGGTTTGCGTTAATCACTTACAGCACCTATAAACTATAGTATACACACTGGAATTTTATTTTTTAATTACTACTAATGGCGGTGAACATCAACAAATAATGGGACTGCGATAGTGCAGCAGGCAATTTAAAAGCTACCTGACGCTAGGAGGTAGGGAATTGACTAACTGCCACTGACCTCACCAGTGATACTGATACAGTGATCAGTGCTAATTCTCTACACCAGGGGTCAACAAACTTTCTTAACAATTGGCCAGTTTACTCTTCTCCAGACTTCACAGGGGCTGGACTGTGGCCAGTGGGAGTAGAAAATGCCCCAGCTTTAGTAGGAATAGACTATGTTGCAAGTTTGGTGGTCATGAGGATTAACCACTTACCCACTGGGCACTTAAACCCCCTTCCTAACAAGGCCAATTTTCAGCTTTCAATGCTCTCATATCTTGAATGACAATTACTCATGCAGTCATGCAACACTGTACCCATATGATTTTTTTTCTTTTTTTCACACAAATAGAGCTTTCTTTTGGTGGTATTTAATCACCACTGGAGTTTTTATTTTTTGTGCTATAAATTAAAAAATGATGAACATTTTGTAAAAAAATGCTTTTTTTTTTGTTTCTGTTAAAAAATTTGGAAATCAGTAATTTGTCTTCATAAATTTTGACTAACAATTATACTGCTATATTTCTTTGGTAGAAATAACCCAAAATGAGTGTATATTATTTGGTCTTTGTGAAGGTTAAAGTGTCTACAAGCTATGATGGCAATCAATGAAAATTGATCACACCTGATCACACCTGATGTACTGAAGGCCTATCTCATTTCTTGAGACACGAATAAGCCAGGGAAGTACAAACACCCCCAAAATAACCATTTTTTGGAAAGTAGCCATTTGAAGGTATTTAGTAAGAGGCATGGTGAGTTTTTTGAAGTTGTAATTTTTTCACAATTCTTTGCAAAATGAAGATTTTTTTCACAAAATTGTCCTATTAACAGGTTATTTCTCTCACATGGCATGTGCATACCACAAATTACACCACAAAATACATTATGGTACTCCTCCTGAGTATAGTGATACCACATGTTTGGGACTTTTTCACAGCCTCGCCACATACAGAGGCCCAACACGCAAGTAGCACCTCCAGGCGTTCTAGCAACATAACTTATACATATAATTTCCTGATAACCTATCACACTTTTGAAGCCCTGGAACACCAGGACAATGGAAATGCCCACAAAATTACCCCTTTTTGGAAAGCTAACACCCCAACATATACTCTATGAGGCATTGTGAGTCTTTTGAGCATGTCATTTTTTTCCACAAATTTTGGAAATTGTGAAAATAAAATGAAAATGCATTTTTTTTTTTTTTACAGTTTTCCATTTATAAAATTTTTTAAAGACACAGCATGTGCATAGCACAAATCACATCTCAAAATACATTCTGCTACTCCTGAGTATAGCAATAACACATGTGTGAGACTTTTACACAGCCTGGCCACATACAGAGGCCCAACATGCAAGTAGCACCTCCAGGCGTTCTAGAAGCATAAATTACACATATAATTTCCTGGCAACCTATTACATTTTTGAAGGCCTTTCATATTTCTAACACATAGATTGTACATACCAAGAATTACACTCCAAAATACATTCTGCTAAGCAAAGGGTAAACAAAAGATTAACTGTGGTTTTAGTAGTGCAGTTGTCCACAGAAGAGCATTGATCCAGGCAGCAGGCAGGGACGTGGTCAGCCAGAGCGAAGGGAATTGTCCAGGCAGCAGGCAGGAATATTGTCCATAGTCAGTACAGGCAGGGATACTATCCATATACAGTCCATGGTCCATACAGGTAGAGATATTGCCAGCAGTGACCAAAATATTGGTTCTGGTAGTAGGTAGGAGCATTGTCCATAGTAAAGGTAGCAGGCCAGGAAAGAATGGGGACAGGAGTATAGGCTATTCCCACCCAAATCTCCTTGAAGCCTCGGGTCTCCAGAACCTAATCCGGGAATGAGAAAACCAAAAAATGAGTTTTCTTCATCCAGTAGCAGGGTAAAAGATCAATCCAAGAGGCAGGCTAAAACTGGGGTCAATACACAGTCCAGGGTCAGTTCCAGAAAAGGCAGAGGTACTGTATGTACAGTTTAACGTTAGTCAGAAACGTGGTCGTTAGTGTTGAGCGAACACGGACTGTATTATTCGTGTTCGTACCGAATAATTGGATTTTTTGTACCCGAACACGGACACGGACACTTTACTGTATGTTCGGGTAAAAATCCGTGTTCGGTCGTTTTATTTCCGGGTTTTGCATGCTTTGGCGCTCTTTTCATGGTGGGCTTTCAACAGCCAATCAACAATCGTTTAACTGGTGTGCCTTAAGCCATCCCAGCCATGCCTGCAAATGTCTCAGTAGCTGTGATTGGCCGTCTGAAGCATGTGACCAAGTCTTTATAAGTTCGAGGCAGCCGCAGCGGCGTCATTATGCTGCTTAGATTCAGGGACAGAGAGCACACATCAACGTGCTGGCTGCTGATTAGGGAAAGATAGGCAGGAAAAAACCATTTGTGTCCGGATAGAATTGAGGGACAGGTCGGAGTGTTTAGGCAGGGCGAGTTGTAGGCATTTTAGGGATAGAGTCTGCTGAATTATATAGGGTCAGTGTCTTCTACAAACTACAATCGATATTGCTGTGTGGGGGGTGGGGTGAATCTGCACTCAATCCTGATCTACGATCTCTTCTCAATCCTGTTAGGGACAGAGTCTGCTGAATTTTAGGGAAACTGTGTTCTACAAACTACAATCGATATTGCTGTGTGGGGGGTGGGGTGAATCTGCACTCAATCCTGATCTACGATCTCTTCTCAATCCTGTTAGGGACAGAGTCTGCTGAATTTTAGGGAAACTGTGTTCTACAAACTACAATCGATATTGCTGTGTGGGGGGTGGGGTGAATCTGCACTCAATCCTGATCTACGATCTCTTCTCAATCCTGTTAGGGACAGAGTCTGCTGAATTTTAGGGAAACTGTGTTCTACAAACTACAATCGATATTGCTGTGTGGTGTGGGATTGGAGATAGGCAGGTGTCAGTGATCCACATCCATTTTTCTGTGTGTGAGCTGCAGTGAACACAATCTTTTTGGGCTGCAGTGAACACAATCTTTTTGGGCTGCAGTGAACACAATCTTTTTGGGCTGCAGTGAACACAATCTTTTTGGGCTGCAGTGAACACAATCTTTTTGGGGTGCAGTGAACAAAATCTTTTTGGGGTGCAGTGAACACAATCCTTTTTGGTGTGCAGTGAACACAATCTTTGTGGGGTGCAGTGAACAAAATCCTTTGTGGGGTGCAGTGAACACAATCTTTTTGGGGTGCAGTGAACAAAATCCTTTTTGGGGTGCAGTGAACAACATCCTTTTTGGGGTGCAGTGAACACAATCTTTTTGGGGTGCAGTGAACAAAATCCTTTGTGGGGTGCAGTGAACACAATCTTTTTGGGGTGCAGTGAACACAATCTTTTTGGGGTGGAGTGAACAACATCCTTTTTGGGGTGCAGTGAACAAAATCCTTTTTGGGGTGCAGTGAACAAAATCATTTTTGGGGTGCAGTGAACACAATCTTTTTGGGGTGCAGTGAACACAATCTTTGTGGGGTGCAGTGAACACAATCTTTTTGGGGTGGAGTGAACAACATCCTTTTTGGGGTGCAGTGAACAACATCCTTTTTGGGGTGCAGTGAACACAATCTTTTTGGGGTGCAGTGAACACAATCTTTGTGGGGTACAGTGAACAGAATCTTTGTGGGGTGCAGTGAACAAAATCTTTGGGGGGTACAGTGAACACAATCTTTGTGAGGTGCAGTGAACACAATCTTTGTGGGGTGCAGTGAACACAATCATTGTGGGGTGCAGTGAACTCAATCTTTGTGGGGTACAGTGAACACAATCTCATACTGAAGGTTTGAGGGTGCTGCCTGTTCCATACTCCCCCTACTCCTCATCTAGCCTTTTAGGGGTACAAACAATAGTAATTGGGGCCTAGTGTGGTTGTGTACGTGTGATATACATACACTTTTTTGGGATCATATTTTCTATTCCGCTATTTAATCAAAAACCTTTGGGGATCAGTTAAATTGGGGGATAGTCTGTGTTGGTACGTGTGAGAGAGATCCACCTTTCCAAGTTGTTGGGGTTCATCTCATACTTCTGAAGGTTTGAGGGTGCTGCCTGTTCCATACTCCCCCTACTCCTAGCCTTTTAGGGGTACAAACAATAGTAATTGGGGCCTAGTGTGGTTGTGTACGTGTGATATACATACACTTTTTTGGGATCATATTTTCTATTCTGCTATTTAATCAAAAACCTTTGGGGATCAGTTAAATTGGGGGATAGTCTGTGTTGGTACGTGTGAGAGAGATCCACCTTTCCAAGTTGTTGGGGTTCATCTCATACTTCTGAAGGTTTGAGGGTGCTGCCTGTTCCATACTCCCCCTACTCCTAGCCTTTTAGGGGTACAAACAATAGTAATTGGGGCCTAGTGTGGTTGTGTACGTGTGATATACATACACTTTTTTGGGATCATATTTTCTATTCCGCTATTTAATCAAAAACCTCTGGGGATCAGTTAAATTGGGGGATAGTCTGTGTTGGTACGTGTGAGAGAGATCCACCTTTCCAAGTTGTTGGGGTTCATCTCATACTTCTGAAGGTTTGAGGGTGCTGCCTGTTCCATACTCCCCCCTACTCCTAGCCTTTTAGGGGTACAAACAATAGTAATTGGGGCCTAGTGTGGTTGTGTACGTGTGATATACATACACTTTTTTGGGATCATATTTTCTATTCCACTATTTAATCAAAAACCTTTGGGGATCAGTTAAATTGGGGGATAGTCTGTGTTGGTACGTGTGAGAGAGATCCACCTTTCCAAGTTGTTGGGGTTCATCTCATACTTCTGAAGGTTTGAGGGTGCTGCCTGTTCCATACTCCCCCTACTCCTAGCCTTTTAGGGGTACAAACAATAGTAATTGGGGCCTAGTGTGGTTGTGTACGTGTGATATACATACACTTTTTTGGGATCATATTTTCTATTCCGCTATTTAATCAAAAACCTTTGGGGATCAGTTAAATTGGGGGATAGTCTGTGTTGGTACGTGTGAGAGAGATCCACCTTTCCAAGTTGTTGGGGTTCATCTCATACTTCTGAAGGTTTGAGGGTGCTGCCTGTTCCATACTCCCCCTACTCCTAGCCTTTTAGGGGTACAAACAATAGTAATTGGGGCCTAGTGTGGTTGTGTACGTGTGATATACATACACTTTTTTGGGATCATATTTTCTATTCCGCTATTTAATCAAAAACCTCTGGGGATCAGTTAAATTGGGGGATAGTCTGTGTTGGTACGTGTGAGAGAGATCCACCTTTCCAAGTTGTTGGGGTTCATCTCATACTTCTGAAGGTTTGAGGGTGCTGCCTGTTCCATACTCCCCCTACTCCTAGCCTTTTAAGGGTACAAACAATAGTAATTGGGGCCTAGTGTGGTTGTGTACGTGTGATATACATACACTTTTTTGGGATCATATTTTCTATTCCGCTATTTAATCAAAAACCTTTGGGGATCAGTTAAATTGGGGGATAGTCTGTGTTGGTACGTGTGAGAGAGATCCACCTTTCCAAGTTGTTGGGGTTCATCTCATACTTCTGAAGGTTTGAGGGTGCTGCCTGTTCCATACTCCCCCTACTCCTAGCCTTTTAGGGGTACAAACAATAGTAATTGGGGCCTAGTGTGGTTGTGTACGTGTGATATACATACACTTTTTTGGGATCATATTTTCTATTCCGCTATTTAATCAAAAACCTCTGGGGATCAGTTAAATTGGGGGATAGTCTGTGTTGGTACGTGTGAGAGAGATCCACCTTTCCAAGTTGTTGGGGTTCATCTCATACTTCTGAAGGTTTGAGGGTGCTGCCTGTTCCATACTCCCCCTACTCCTAGCCTTTTAGGGGTACAAACAATAGTAATTGGGGCCTAGTGTGGTTGTGTACGTGTGATATACATACACTTTTTTGGGATCATATTTTCTATTCCGCTATTTAATCAAAAACCTTTGGGGATCAGTTAAATTGGGGGATAGTCTGTGTTGGTACGTGTGAGAGAGATCCACCTTTCCAAGTTGTTGGGGTTCATCTCATACTTCTGAAGGTTTGAGGGTGCTGCCTGTTCCATACTCCCCCTACTCCTAGCCTTTTAGGGGTACAAACAATAGTAATTGGGGCCTAGTGTGGTTGTGTACGTGTGATATACATACACTTTTTTGGGATCATATTTTCTATTCCGCTATTTAATCAAAAACCTTTGGGGATCAGTTAAATTGGGGGATAGTCTGTGTTGGTACGTGTGAGAGAGATCCACCTTTCCAAGTTGTTGGGGTTCATCTCATACTTCTGAAGGTTTGAGGGTGCTGCCTGTTCCATACTCCCCCTACTCCTAGCCTTTTAGGGGTACAAACAATAGTAATTGGGGCCTAGTGTGGTTGTGTACGTGTGATATACATACACTTTTTTGGGATCATATTTTCTATTCCGCTATTTAATCAAAAACCTTTGGGGATCAGTTAAATTGGGGGATAGTCTGTGTTGGTACGTGTGAGAGAGATCCACCTTTCCAAGTTGTTGGGGTTCATCTCATACTTCTGAAGGTTTGAGGGTGCTGCCTGTTCCATACTCCCCCTACTCCTAGCCTTTTAGGGGTACAAACAATAGTAATTGGGGCCTAGTGTGGTTGTGTACGTGTGATATACATACACTTTTTTGGGATCATATTTTCTATTCCGCTATTTAATCAAAAACCTCTGGGGATCAGTTAAATTGGGGGATAGTCTGTGTTGGTACGTGTGAGAGAGATCCACCTTTCCAAGTTGTTGGGGTTCATCTCATACTTCTGAAGGTTTGAGGGTGCTGCCTGTTCCATACTCCCCCCTACTCCTAGCCTTTTAGGGGTACAAACAATAGTAATTGGGGCCTAGTGTGGTTGTGTACGTGTGATATACATACACTTTTTTGGGATCATATTTTCTATTCCGCTATTTAATCAAAAACCTTTGGGGATCAGTTAAATTGGGGGATAGTCTGTGTTGGTACGTGTGAGAGAGATCCACCTTTCCAAGTTGTTGGGGTTCATCTCATACTTCTGAAGGTTTGAGGGTGCTGCCTGTTCCATACTCCCCCTACTCCTAGCCTTTTAGGGGTACAAACAATAGTAATTGGGGCCTAGTGTGGTTGTGTACGTGTGATATACATACACTTTTTTGGGATCATATTTTCTATTCCGCTATTTAATCAAAAACCTTTGGGGATCAGTTAAATTGGGGGATAGTCTGTGTTGGTACGTGTGAGAGAGATCCACCTTTCCAAGTTGTTGGGGTTCATCTCATACTTCTGAAGGTTTGAGGGTGCTGCCTGTTCCATACTCCCCCTACTCCTAGCCTTTTAGGGGTACAAACAATAGTAATTGGGGCCTAGTGTGGTTGTGTACGTGTGATATACATACACTTTTTTGGGATCATATTTTCTATTCCGCTATTTAATCAAAAACCTCTGGGGATCAGTTAAATTGGGGGATAGTCTGTGTTGGTACGTGTGAGAGAGATCCACCTTTCCAAGTTGTTGGGGTTCATCTCATACTTCTGAAGGTTTGAGGGTGCTGCCTGTTCCATACTCCCCCTACTCCTAGCCTTTTAGGGGTACAAACAATAGTAATTGGGGCCTAGTGTGGTTGTGTACGTGTGATATACATACACTTTTTTGGGATCATATTTTCTATTCCGCTATTTAATCAAAAACCTTTGGGGATCAGTTAAATTGGGGGATAGTCTGTGTTGGTACGTGTGAGAGAGATCCACCTTTCCAAGTTGTTGGGGTTCATCTCATACTTCTGAAGGTTTGAGGGTGCTGCCTGTTCCATACTCCCCCTACTCCTAGCCTTTTAGGGGTACAAACAATAGTAATTGGGGCCTAGTGTGGTTGTGTACGTGTGATATACATACACTTTTTTGGGATCATATTTTCTATTCCGCTATTTAATCAAAAACCTCTGGGGATCAGTTAAATTGGGGGATAGTCTGTGTTGGTACGTGTGAGAGAGATCCACCTTTCCAAGTTGTTGGGGTTCATCTCATACTTCTGAAGGTTTGAGGGTGCTGCCTGTTCCATACTCCCCCCTACTCCTAGCCTTTTAGGGGTACAAACAATAGTAATTGGGGCCTAGTGTGGTTGTGTACGTGTGATATACATACACTTTTTTGGGATCATATTTTCTATTCCACTATTTAATCAAAAACCTTTGGGGATCAGTTAAATTGGGGGATAGTCTGTGTTGGTACGTGTGAGAGAGATCCACCTTTCCAAGTTGTTGGGGTTCATCTCATACTTCTGAAGGTTTGAGGGTGCTGCCTGTTCCATACTCCCCCTACTCCTAGCCTTTTAGGGGTACAAACAATAGTAATTGGGGCCTAGTGTGGTTGTGTACGTGTGATATACATACACTTTTTTGGGATCATATTTTCTATTCCGCTATTTAATCAAAAACCTTTGGGGATCAGTTAAATTGGGGGATAGTCTGTGTTGGTACGTGTGAGAGAGATCCACCTTTCCAAGTTGTTGGGGTTCATCTCATACTTCTGAAGGTTTGAGGGTGCTGCCTGTTCCATACTCCCCCTACTCCTAGCCTTTTAGGGGTACAAACAATAGTAATTGGGGCCTAGTGTGGTTGTGTACGTGTGATATACATACACTTTTTTGGGATCATATTTTCTATTCCGCTATTTAATCAAAAACCTCTGGGGATCAGTTAAATTGGGGGATAGTCTGTGTTGGTACGTGTGAGAGAGATCCACCTTTCCAAGTTGTTGGGGTTCATCTCATACTTCTGAAGGTTTGAGGGTGCTGCCTGTTCCATACTCCCCCTACTCCTAGCCTTTTAGGGGTACAAACAATAGTAATTGGGGCCTAGTGTGGTTGTGTACGTGTGATATACATACACTTTTTTGGGATCATATTTTCTATTCCGCTATTTAATCAAAAACCTTTGGGGATCAGTTAAATTGGGGGATAGTCTGTGTTGGTACGTGTGAGAGAGATCCACCTTTCCAAGTTGTTGGGGTTCATCTCATACTTCTGAAGGTTTGAGGGTGCTGCCTGTTCCATACTCCCCCTACTCCTAGCCTTTTAGGGGTACAAACAATAGTAATTGGGGCCTAGTGTGGTTGTGTACGTGTGATATACATACACTTTTTTGGGATCATATTTTCTATTCCGCTATTTAATCAAAAACCTCTGGGGATCAGTTAAATTGGGGGATAGTCTGTGTTGGTACGTGTGAGAGAGATCCACCTTTCCAAGTTGTTGGGGTTCATCTCATACTTCTGAAGGTTTGAGGGTGCTGCCTGTTCCATACTCCCCCTACTCCTAGCCTTTTAGGGGTACAAACAATAGTAATTGGGGCCTAGTGTGGTTGTGTACGTGTGATATACATACACTTTTTTGGGATCATATTTTCTATTCCGCTATTTAATCAAAAACCTTTGGGGATCAGTTAAATTGGGGGATAGTCTGTGTTGGTACGTGTGAGAGAGATCCACCTTTCCAAGTTGTTGGGGTTCATCTCATACTTCTGAAGGTTTGAGGGTGCTGCCTGTTCCATACTCCCCCTACTCCTAGCCTTTTAGGGGTACAAACAATAGTAATTGGGGCCTAGTGTGGTTGTGTACGTGTGATATACATACACTTTTTTGGGATCATATTTTCTATTCCGCTATTTAATCAAAAACCTTTGGGGATCAGTTAAATTGGGGGATAGTCTGTGTTGGTACGTGTGAGAGAGATCCACCTTTCCAAGTTGTTGGGGTTCATCTCATACTTCTGAAGGTTTGAGGGTGCTGCCTGTTCCATACTCCCCCTACTCCTAGCCTTTTAGGGGTACAAACAATAGTAATTGGGGCCTAGTGTGGTTGTGTACGTGTGATATACATACACTTTTTTGGGATCATATTTTCTATTCCGCTATTTAATCAAAAACCTTTGGGGATCAGTTAAATTGGGGGATAGTCTGTGTTGGTACGTGTGAGAGAGATCCACCTTTCCAAGTTGTTGGGGTTCATCTCATACTTCTGAAGGTTTGAGGGTGCTGCCTGTTCCATACTCCCCCTACTCCTAGCCTTTTAGGGGTACAAACAATAGTAATTGGGGCCTAGTGTGGTTGTGTACGTGTGATATACATACACTTTTTTGGGATCATATTTTCTATTCCGCTATTTAATCAAAAACCTCTGGGGATCAGTTAAATTGGGGGATAGTCTGTGTTGGTACGTGTGAGAGAGATCCACCTTTCCAAGTTGTTGGGGTTCATCTCATACTTCTGAAGGTTTGAGGGTGCTGCCTGTTCCATACTCCCCCCTACTCCTAGCCTTTTAGGGGTACAAACAATAGTAATTGGGGCCTAGTGTGGTTGTGTACGTGTGATATACATACACTTTTTTGGGATCATATTTTCTATTCCGCTATTTAATCAAAAACCTTTGGGGATCAGTTAAATTGGGGGATAGTCTGTGTTGGTACGTGTGAGAGAGATCCACCTTTCCAAGTTGTTGGGGTTCATCTCATACTTCTGAAGGTTTGAGGGTGCTGCCTGTTCCATACTCCCCCTACTCCTAGCCTTTTAGGGGTACAAACAATAGTAATTGGGGCCTAGTGTGGTTGTGTACGTGTGATATACATACACTTTTTTGGGATCATATTTTCTATTCCGCTATTTAATCAAAAACCTTTGGGGATCAGTTAAATTGGGGGATAGTCTGTGTTGGTACGTGTGAGAGAGATCCACCTTTCCAAGTTGTTGGGGTTCATCTCATACTTCTGAAGGTTTGAGGGTGCTGCCTGTTCCATACTCCCCCTACTCCTAGCCTTTTAGGGGTACAAACAATAGTAATTGGGGCCTAGTGTGGTTGTGTACGTGTGATATACATACACTTTTTTGGGATCATATTTTCTATTCCGCTATTTAATCAAAAACCTCTGGGGATCAGTTAAATTGGGGGATAGTCTGTGTTGGTACGTGTGAGAGAGATCCACCTTTCCAAGTTGTTGGGGTTCATCTCATACTTCTGAAGGTTTGAGGGTGCTGCCTGTTCCATACTCCCCCTACTCCTAGCCTTTTAGGGGTACAAACAATAGTAATTGGGGCCTAGTGTGGTTGTGTACGTGTGATATACATACACTTTTTTGGGATCATATTTTCTATTCCGCTATTTAATCAAAAACCTTTGGGGATCAGTTAAATTGGGGGATAGTCTGTGTTGGTACGTGTGAGAGAGATCCACCTTTCCAAGTTGTTGGGGTTCATCTCATACTTCTGAAGGTTTGAGGGTGCTGCCTGTTCCATACTCCCCCTACTCCTAGCCTTTTAGGGGTACAAACAATAGTAATTGGGGCCTAGTGTGGTTGTGTACGTGTGATATACATACACTTTTTTGGGATCATATTTTCTATTCCGCTATTTAATCAAAAACCTCTGGGGATCAGTTAAATTGGGGGATAGTCTGTGTTGGTACGTGTGAGAGAGATCCACCTTTCCAAGTTGTTGGGGTTCATCTCATACTTCTGAAGGTTTGAGGGTGCTGCCTGTTCCATACTCCCCCTACTCCTAGCCTTTTAGGGGTACAAACAATAGTAATTGGGGCCTAGTGTGGTTGTGTACGTGTGATATACATACACTTTTTTGGGATCATATTTTCTATTCCGCTATTTAATCAAAAACCTTTGGGGATCAGTTAAATTGGGGGATAGTCTGTGTTGGTACGTGTGAGAGAGATCCACCTTTCCAAGTTGTTGGGGTTCATCTCATACTTCTGAAGGTTTGAGGGTGCTGCCTGTTCCATACTCCCCCTACTCCTAGCCTTTTAGGGGTACAAACAATAGTAATTGGGGCCTAGTGTGGTTGTGTACGTGTGATATACATACACTTTTTTGGGATCATATTTTCTATTCCGCTATTTAATCAAAAACCTCTGGGGATCAGTTAAATTGGGGGATAGTCTGTGTTGGTACGTGTGAGAGAGATCCACCTTTCCAAGTTGTTGGGGTTCATCTCATACTTCTGAAGGTTTGAGGGTGCTGCCTGTTCCATACTCCCCCCTACTCCTAGCCTTTTAGGGGTACAAACAATAGTAATTGGGGCCTAGTGTGGTTGTGTACGTGTGATATACATACACTTTTTTGGGATCATATTTTCTATTCCGCTATTTAATCAAAAACCTTTGGGGATCAGTTAAATTGGGGGATAGTCTGTGTTGGTACGTGTGAGAGAGATCCACCTTTCCAAGTTGTTGGGGTTCATCTCATACTTCTGAAGGTTTGAGGGTGCTGCCTGTTCCATACTCCCCCTACTCCTAGCCTTTTAGGGGTACAAACAATAGTAATTGGGGCCTAGTGTGGTTGTGTACGTGTGATATACATACACTTTTTTGGGATCATATTTTCTATTCCGCTATTTAATCAAAAACCTTTGGGGATCAGTTAAATTGGGGGATAGTCTGTGTTGGTACGTGTGAGAGAGATCCACCTTTCCAAGTTGTTGGGGTTCATCTCATACTTCTGAAGGTTTGAGGGTGCTGCCTGTTCCATACTCCCCCTACTCCTAGCCTTTTAGGGGTACAAACAATAGTAATTGGGGCCTAGTGTGGTTGTGTACGTGTGATATACATACACTTTTTTGGGATCATATTTTCTATTCCGCTATTTAATCAAAAACCTTTGGGGATCAGTTAAATTGGGGGATAGTCTGTGTTGGTACGTGTGAGAGAGATCCACCTTTCCAAGTTGTTGGGGTTCATCTCATACTTCTGAAGGTTTGAGGGTGCTGCCTGTTCCATACTCCCCCTACTCCTAGCCTTTTAGGGGTACAAACAATAGTAATTGGGGCCTAGTGTGGTTGTGTACGTGTGATATACATACACTTTTTTGGGATCATATTTTCTATTCCGCTATTTAATCAAAAACCTCTGGGGATCAGTTAAATTGGGGGATAGTCTGTGTTGGTACGTGTGAGAGAGATCCACCTTTCCAAGTTGTTGGGGTTCATCTCATACTTCTGAAGGTTTGAGGGTGCTGCCTGTTCCATACTCCCCCTACTCCTAGCCTTTTAGGGGTACAAACAATAGTAATTGGGGCCTAGTGTGGTTGTGTACGTGTGATATACATACACTTTTTTGGGATCATATTTTCTATTCCGCTATTTAATCAAAAACCTCTGGGGATCAGTTAAATTGGGGGATAGTCTGTGTTGGTACGTGTGAGAGAGATCCACCTTTCCAAGTTGTTGGGGTTCATCTCATACTTCTGAAGGTTTGAGGGTGCTGCCTGTTCCATACTCCCCCTACTCCTAGCCTTTTAGGGGTACAAACAATAGTAATTGGGGCCTAGTGTGGTTGTGTACGTGTGATATACATACACTTTTTTGGGATCATATTTTCTATTCCGCTATTTAATCAAAAACCTTTGGGGATCAGTTAAATTGGGGGATAGTCTGTGTTGGTACGTGTGAGAGAGATCCACCTTTCCAAGTTGTTGGGGTTCATCTCATACTTCTGAAGGTTTGAGGGTGCTGCCTGTTCCATACTCCCCCTACTCCTAGCCTTTTAGGGGTACAAACAATAGTAATTGGGGCCTAGTGTGGTTGTGTACATGTGATATACATACACTTTTTTGGGATCATATTTTCTATTCCGCTATTTAATCAAAAACCTCTGGGGATCAGTTAAATTGGGGGATAGTCTGTGTTGGTACGTGTGAGAGAGATCCACCTTTCCAAGTTGTTGGGGTTCATCTCATACTTCTGAAGGTTTGAGGGTGCTGCCTGTTCCATACTCCCCCCTACTCCTAGCCTTTTAGGGGTACAAACAATAGTAATTGGGGCCTAGTGTGGTTGTGTACGTGTGATATACATACACTTTTTTGGGATCATATTTTCTATTCCGCTATTTAATCAAAAACCTTTGGGGATCAGTTAAATTGGGGGATAGTCTGTGTTGGTACGTGTGAGAGAGATCCACCTTTCCAAGTTGTTGGGGTTCATCTCATACTTCTGAAGGTTTGAGGGTGCTGCCTGTTCCATACTCCCCCTACTCCTAGCCTTTTAGGGGTACAAACAATAGTAATTGGGGCCTAGTGTGGTTGTGTACGTGTGATATACATACACTTTTTTGGGATCATATTTTCTATTCCGCTATTTAATCAAAAACCTTTGGGGATCAGTTAAATTGGGGGATAGTCTGTGTTGGTACGTGTGAGAGAGATCCACCTTTCCAAGTTGTTGGGGTTCATCTCATACTTCTGAAGGTTTGAGGGTGCTGCCTGTTCCATACTCCCCCTACTCCTAGCCTTTTAGGGGTACAAACAATAGTAATTGGGGCCTAGTGTGGTTGTGTACGTGTGATATACATACACTTTTTTGGGATCATATTTTCTATTCCGCTATTTAATCAAAAACCTTTGGGGATCAGTTAAATTGGGGGATAGTCTGTGTTGGTACGTGTGAGAGAGATCCACCTTTCCAAGTTGTTGGGGTTCATCTCATACTTCTGAAGGTTTGAGGGTGCTGCCTGTTCCATACTCCCCCTACTCCTAGCCTTTTAGGGGTACAAACAATAGTAATTGGGGCCTAGTGTGGTTGTGTACGTGTGATATACATACACTTTTTTGGGATCATATTTTCTATTCCGCTATTTAATCAAAAACCTCTGGGGATCAGTTAAATTGGGGGATAGTCTGTGTTGGTACGTGTGAGAGAGATCCACCTTTCCAAGTTGTTGGGGTTCATCTCATACTTCTGAAGGTTTGAGGGTGCTGCCTGTTCCATACTCCCCCCTACTCCTAGCCTTTTAGGGGTACAAACAATAGTAATTGGGGCCTAGTGTGGTTGTGTACGTGTGATATACATACACTTTTTTGGGATCATATTTTCTATTCCGCTATTTAATCAAAAACCTTTGGGGATCAGTTAAATTGGGGGATAGTCTGTGTTGGTACGTGTGAGAGAGATCCACCTTTCCAAGTTGTTGGGGTTCATCTCATACTTCTGAAGGTTTGAGGGTGCTGCCTGTTCCATACCCCCCCTACTCCTCATCTAGCCTTTTAGGGGTACAAACAATAGTAATTGGGGCCTAGTGTGGTTGTGTACGTGCGAGATACATACACTTTTTTTGATCATATTTCCTATTCCGCTATTCAATAAAAACCTTTGAGGATCAATTGAATTGCGGGATAGTCTGTGTCGGTACGTGTGAGAGAGATCCACCTTTCCAAGTTGTTGGGGTTCATCTCATACTTCTGAAGGTTTGAGGGTGCTGCCTGTTCCATACCCCCCCTACTCCTCATCTAGCCTTTTAGGGGTACAAACAATAGTAATTGGGGCCTAGTGTGGTTGTGTACGTGCGAGATACATACACTTTTTTTGATCATATTTCCTATTCCGCTATTCAATAAAAACCTTTGGGGATCAATTAAATTGCGGGATAGTCTGTGTCGGTACGTGTGAGATCCACCTTTCCAAGTTTTTGGGGTTCATCTCATACTTCTGAAGCTTTGAGGGTGCTGCCTGTTCCATACTCCTCCTCCTCCTCATCCATCCTTTTAGGTGTACAAACAATAGTAATTGGGGCCTAGTGTGCTTCTGTACGTGTGAGATACATACACATTTTTTGATCATATTTCCTATTCCGCTATTCAATAAAAACCTTTGGGGATCAATTAAATTGCGGAATAGTCTGTGTCGGTACGTGTGAGATCCACCTTTCCAAGTTTTTGGGGTTCATCTCATACTTCTGAAGCTTTGAGGGTGCTGCCTGTTCCATACTCCTCCTCCTCCTCATCCATCCTTTTAGGTGTACAAACAATAGTAATTGGGGCCTAGTGTGCTTCTGTACGTGTGAGATACATACACATTTTTTGATCATATTTCCTATTCCGCTATTCAATAAAAACCTTTGGGGATCAATTAAATTGCGGAATAGTCTGTGTCGGTACGTGTGAGATCCACCTTTCCAAGTTTTTGGGGTTCATCTCATACTTCTGAAGCTTTGAGGGTGCTGCCTGTTCCATACTCCTCCTCCTCCTCATCCATCCTTTTAGGTGTACAAACAATAGTAATTGGGGCCTAGTGTGTTTCTGTACGTGCGAGATACATACACTTTTTTTGATCATATTTCCTATTCCGCTATTCAATAAAAACCTTTGGGGATCAATTAAATTGCGGGATAGTCTGTGTCGGTACGTGTGAGATCCACCTTTCCAAGTTTTTGGGGTTCATCTCATACTTCTGAAGCTTTGAGGGTGCTGCCTGTTCCATACTCCTCCTCCTCCTCATCCATCCTTTTAGGTGTACAAACAATAGTAATTGGGGCCTAGTGTGCTTCTGTACGTGTGAGATACATACACATTTTTTGATCATATTTCCTATTCCGCTATTCAATAAAAACCTTTGGGGATCAATTAAATTGCGGGATAGTCTGTGTCGGTACGTGTGAGATCCACCTTTCCAAGTTTTTGGGGTTCATCTCATACTTCTGAAGCTTTGAGGGTGCTGCCTGTTCCATACTCCTCCTCCTCCTCATCCATCCTTTTAGGTGTACAAACAATAGTAATTGGGGCCTAGTGTGTTTCTGTACGTGTGAGATACATACACTTTTTTTGATCATATTTCCTATTCCGCTATTCAATAAAAACCTTTGGGGATCAATTGAATTGCGGGATAGTCTGTGTCGGTACGTGTGAGAGAGATCCACCTTTCCAAGTTGTTGGGGTTCATCTCATACTTCTGAAGGTTTGAGGGTGCTGCCTGTTCCATACCCCCCCTACTCCTCATCTAGCCTTTTAGGGGTACAAACAATAGTAATTGGGGCCTAGTGTGGTTGTGTACGTGCGAGATACATACACTTTTTTTGATCATATTTCCTATTCCGCTATTCAATAAAAACCTTTGAGGATCAATTGAATTGCGGGATAGTCTGTGTCGGTACGTGTGAGAGAGATCCACCTTTCCAAGTTGTTGGGGTTCATCTCATACTTCTGAAGGTTTGAGGGTGCTGCCTGTTCCATACTCCCCCTACTCCTCATCTAGCCTTTTAGGGGTACAAACAATAGTAATTGGGGCCTAGTGTGGTTGTGTACGTGTGATATACATACACTTTTTTTGGATCATATTTTCTATTCCGCTATTCAATAAAAACCTTTCTAGGGCAAGATCTTAAATTACAGAAATATGAGGAGACCGTCAAATAAGGGCCGTGGCCTGGGTCGTGGTGCTGCTGGTAGAGCTCCTGTTGCAAGGAGAGGACATGGTCGATCTGTGCCAGCTACACGCACAAGTGAAACACCTTCCTCAAGTGTGAGTAGGCGACAGAACCTGCATCAGTATTTGGTAGGGCATCAAACGCCCCTAGAAGTGATGAGGCCAGAACAAGTTGAGGCGATAGTAGATTGGTTTGCTGCTGACAGTGCCTCCAGTTCCTTCACATTGTCTCCCACCCAGTCTACTGCAGAAAGGTCAGAGTTGGCACCTGCAGCCAATGTCCAACCGTCTTTTACCTCACCCCCTTGCAAATCAGGCCAGCAGTCTGAGCCCCAAGCCATACAGCAGTCTCTTATTCTTTTTGAGGACTCTGTCAGCAGGGTTTCCCAGGGCCATCCACCTAGCCCTGCCCCAGAAGTGGAAGAGATTGAGTGCAGCGATGCCCAACCACTTATTCCTCAAGATGAGTACATGCAAGGATCATCGCAGCACGTCTCCGATGATGACGAAACGCAGGTGCCAACTGCTGCGGCGTTCAGCATTGTGGAGACCGACAAGGAGGGCAGGGGTGAAGACTGGGTGGAAGATGATGTGGAGGACGATGAGGTCCTCGACCCCACATGGAATGAACGTCATGCAGGTGAACTGAGTAGTTTGGAGGAAGAGGCGGTGGTCGCACAGAGCCACCAGCACAGCAGAAGAGGGAGCAGGGTGCAGAAGCGGAGCGGCCGTGCCCTAGACACTACGCCCGCTACTGCCCAACGCAGCAAGGGAACGAGCGCACCAAAGTCAGCTCAAAGGAGTTCTCTAGCGTGGAAGTTCTTTAGAAAATGTGCTGATGACAGGACACGAGTGGTTTGCACCCTGTGCAATCAGAGCTTGAAGCGAGGCATGAACCTTCTCAACCTGAGCACAACCTGCATGATCAGGCATCTAAGTGCAAAGCACGAGCTGCAGTGGAGTACACACCTTCAAAACCAAGAAACGTCTCTGGCTCATCCTGCTTCCTCTTCTGCTGCAGTCTCGGCCGCTCCAGCCACATCTGTAGTGATACCGGCACCTGCCACCCCGCAAACAGACGATCTGTCAGCAACACCACCACCTGGGTCACCAACAACCATCTCCACAATGTCCCGTGGAAGCGTTCAGCTTTCCATCTCCCAAACACTTGAGAGGAAGAGGAAGTACCCCCCTACCCACCCGCGATCCCTGGCCCTGAATGCCAGCATTTCAAAATTATTGGCCTTTGAAATGCTGTCATTCCGTCTGGTGGAGACGCACAGTTTTAAAAACCTTATGTCGGTGGCTGTCCCACAGTACGTCGTGCCCAGCCGCCACTACTTTTCCAGGCAAGCCATCCCTTCCCTGCACAACCAAGTGGGGGAAAAAATCAGGTGTGCACTGCGCAACGCCATCTGTGCCAAGGTCCACCTAACTACGGATACGTGGACCAGTAAGCACGGTCAGGGGCGTTATATCTCCCTAACGGCACACTGGGTAAATGCAGTGGCGGATGGGCCTGAGGCGGATAGCAATTTGGCGCATGTCCTTCCACCACCGAGGATTGCAGGGCGCTTCAGTTTGCCTCCTGTTCCTAACTCCTCCTACTCCGCTTCCTCATCCTCTACCGCCTCCTCATCCGGACAGCGTAACACCTTCACCACCAACTTCAGCACGGCCAGGGGTAAACGACAGCAGGCAGTTTTACAACTTGCCTGTTTGGGGGACAAACCACACACCGCGCAGGAGTTGTGGAGGAGCATGGAACAGCAGACAAATGAGTGGTTGCTGCCAGCGAGCCTCAAGCCCGGCCTGGTGGTGTGCGATAACGGGCGAAATCTCATAGCAGCTCTGGGCCTAGCCGGTTTGACGCACATCCCTTGCCTGGCGCATGTGCTGAATTTGGTGGTGCAGAGGTTCCTTAAAAACTACCCCGATATGTCAGAGCTGCTGCAGAAAGTGCGGGCCGTTTGTGCGCACTTTCGGCGTTCTCACCCTGCTGCTGCTCGCCTGGCAGCGCTGCAGCGTAACTTCGGCCTTCCCGCTCACCGCCTCATATGTGACGTGCCCACAAGGTGGAACTCCACCTTGCACATGCTGGAAAGACTGTGCGAGCAGCAGCAGGCCATAGTGGAGTTTCAGCTGCAGCACGCACGCGTGAGTCGCTCTGCGGAACAGCACCACTTCACCACCAATAACTGGGCCTCCATGCGAGACCTGTGTGCCTTGTTGCGCTGTTTTGAGTACTCCACCAACATGGCCAGTGGCAATGACGCCGTTCTCAGCTTAACTATCCCACTTCTATGCCTCCTTGAAAAAACAATTCGGGCGATGATGGAAGAGGATGTGGCACAGGATGAGGAGGAGGAGGAGGATGAAGAGGTAACATTTCCAAGGCTTTCAGGGCAGTCATTCGCAAGGGGCTCCGAGGGTGGGTTCCTGCACACGCAAACGCCAGGGACGCAATTGTCCAGCAGGGGCACAGTTCTGGAGGATGAGGAGGATGAGGAGGAGGAGGAGCTGGAGGAGGAGATGGAACCATGTTCACAGCAGGGTGGCACCCAGGCCAGCTCATGGCCATCACTGGTGCGTGGCTGGGGGGATACAGAGGACACGGACCATACACCTCCCACAGAGGACAGCCTTTCGTCGCCTCTGGGCAGCCTGGCACACATGAGCGATTACATGCTGCAGTGTCTCCACAACGACCGCCGAGTTGCCCACATTCTAACTTGTGCTGATTACTGGGTGGCCACGCTGCTGGATCCCCGTTACAAGGACAACGTACCGTCCTTAATTCACTCACTGGAGCGCGATCGCAAGATGCGCGAGTACAAGCGCACGCTGGTAGACGCCATGCTGCTGGCATTCCCATCTGACAGCGGGGCCACAGTGGAAGCACAAGGCAGAGGAGGAGGAGGAGGAGGTCGCCAACGCAACCAGGGCACCGCCAGCACCTCAGAAGGCAGGGTTAGCATGGCCGAAATGTGGAAAAGCTTTGTCAGCACGCCACAACAAACAGCAGCACCAGCAGCTCAGATGGAACGTCTTAGCAGGAGGCAGCATTTTACCAACATGGTGGAGCAGTATGTGTGCACACGCCTACATGTAGTGAATGACGGGTCTGCCCCCTTCAACTTCTGGGTCTCCAAATTGGGCACATGGCCTGAGCTTGCCCTTTACGCCTTGGAGGTGCTGGCGTGCCCTGCAGCCAGTGTATTATCTGAACGGGTATTTAGCACGGCTGGGGGCGTTATAACAGACAAGCGCAGCCGCCTGTCCAGAGACAATGTGGACAAGCTCACGTTCATTAAAATGAACCAGGCATGGATCCCACGGGACTTTTCCGTACCTTATGCAGAATAGCAATGGATACCGACCTTACCCACCCATTGTTCCATTTTTGCTCTTTCTCACTCTTTTGGGGTGTACCCTCATTTAAAATTTGTGAAAAGAAGCAGTGTTGGCTACCTCGTCCTCCTCCTCAGGGCCAGATTAATGTAGGGTCTATTGGAGCTGCAGCTCCAGGCCCCTACCTTTTATATAGGCCCCGGGTTGGCCATATTCACTGTTACCGCTCTTCTGTCACTTGTAAACACAGAAGTCTGGCTTCTATGCTCGCTTCCCCAGGCAGCACCCTCAGAACCTCCCCACACAGCGTGAAGGCCGGACAAGGAGGGACAGTTGGCGATGCATGGATGTGTTTATGGGCTTCAGAGACAGCATCCCATGTTGAATTAGGCATGCATGGCTGCACCCTTCCTCCTCTGGGTGCATGGCAAGGCACGGCCCTAAGGCCCTTCAAAATCCTCAGCACCAAGCCCATGATGCTGTTAATCCGGCCCTGGTCCTCCTCCACCGCCGCTTCCACCTACACCGCCCATAGGTGTGCGCAGCCTATTGCATTAAGGTGTGCACCCCAAAGTTGAAATACACATGCATGTGTTTGCCAGCAGGGAGAGTAATGTATCGGGGCCATGTACCTGTAGGCAAGGAGAAATAGAGCAGAGCAGGTCCCAGGGAGATCTTTCCCATCTCCTCACTGGCAATGCTATGTGCCCTAGGTGATTAGGGTGTGCCCAGGCACACCCAGCACACCCTGTGCGCACGCCTATGTCACCGCCACATCCACCACCACCTCAACCTCCCTCCTACTCCATATGGGCCTCGTCCTTCAGAGATGAAGAAGAACATTGTTTTATTTTTCTGTTTTTTTTTGTTGTTTTAAGTTATTTCCCTATCCACATTTGTTTGCAGAGCACTTGCCATGCTCTTAATTACGTTTTGCTGCCATTTGCAGCACTCTAGCCCTTTCCTTTGGTGTTTTAGAGCCATTTTAGTGCCTTAAAGTTCGGGTCCCCATTGACTTCAATGGGGTTCGGTGTCCGGGAAAAGTTCGGTAAAAGTCCGGGACACGGACCCGGACTTTTTTTTAAAGTTCGGCCGAACCCGTCGAACACGGACATCTAGGTGTCCGCTCAACCCTAGTGGTCGTATAAGAGGCCAGGGTCAGTTCCAGAGTGGGCAGAGGTATGTACAGTTTAGCGTTAGGCAGAAGTGTGGTCGTATAACAGGCAAGGGTCAGTTCTAGAGAACTGAGAGGTATGAACAATTTAGTGCAGTGGCGTAAGTGGTGTGGAGGTAAATGACAGGAATTGGGAATTACATTTACCAAACTTCACTAATAATGCAGAGAAGCATGGCACTACTTCTAACTGTTAGTCTCTTCTAACTCCTCCTCTGGAGCACACCTGGCATTTCTTTTGACATCTTTGGCCTGTTTCACGGAGGGGGGGGGGGGTTTCTCAGGGAAAATGGCAGAAAATGACAGAGTCTGCTCACTGAATCTGAGCGAATGCTTTCTGGTGGGCATTCGGGGTACAAAAGGGTGGTGATAATTTCTTCTTGGTAATGAACATAGGATGGTGGTTGATGCCGCTGCGCTAATTGTGGTAGTCTGCTCCGCCCCAGAAGGCCTTCGTTTCATTGGCACACTTTCCTCTTCATCTGATTCTGTAGCAGACCCACTACTTAAAACGGGTTCAAATGCTGAATCAGAATCGGACTCAGACTTCAAGAGTTTTCTGCTGCTCTCGTCGCTCAAGCTAAGAAGCTAGTATGCCTCCTCACTGGAGTAAAAATGTTTTGCCATACTGGTGACTGTGGGCTGTGATGCGATAGGGACTCTAGGACAGATGTGGCTGCACTGATGGGTGCTGATGAGGCTGGTCTAATGAGGCTGCACTTCTGGGTGCTGCAGAGGCTGCACTGATGGGTTCTAATGAGGGTGCACTGATTGGTGCTTATAATGGTGCATTGATGTGCACTAATGCACTGCACTGAGGCTGCACTGATTAGCTGGCACTGATGGGCGTTGATGAGGATCCACTGATAGGGTGGCACTGATGAGCACTCACTTATGGGCACTGATGTGCACTCTTGGACACTGTGGTGGCACTGGTGAGCACTGTAGTGGCACAGATGAGCACTGATGTGGCACTGATTGGCACTGTAGTGGCACTGATGGCACTGTAGAACACTGTAGTGGGGCAGATTAACACTGCTGGAACTGTAGAGCACAATAGTGGCACTCATGGCACCGTAGGGCACAGATGAGAACTGTAGTGGGACTAATGTGGCACTGATGGGCACTTTAGTGGCAAGGATGAGCTCTGTAGTGGCACTGATGTGGCACTAATGTGGCACTGATGGCACATATGAGTACTGTAGTGGCACTTATTAGTCACTGATGGGCACTGTAGTATCACAGGTGGCCCTGATGGGCACTGTAGTGGCACAGGTTGCTCAGGTGGGCACTGCAGTGGCACTGTAGTGGTACTGATGGCACAGATGAGCACTGTAGTAGCACTGATGGGCACTATAGTGGCACAGGTAGCACTGATATGGCACTGTAACAGCACAGGTGGCACTGATTTGGCACTGATGTTGCACTGATATGGCACAGGTGAGCACTGTAGTTGCACTGGTGTGGCACTGTAGGGCACTGCTGGGTACTGTAAAAATCACTGGACTTACAGTTCTGAGAACGATCTCTCTCCTCTCCACACACACTGTATCAGTGTGAGGAGAGGGGAGAGCTTGAACCCCTGCATGACCCCTGTTTGTTTACATTGTGTTCGATCTGTCATTTGAAATTATGTGGTCCTTTACCACGATCCGTGATGCGCCGGGTTCGACAGACCCAGTGAGCACAGACACTTCCATGTGCACGCAATTCTAGCAGGACGTCATTGTATGCACTCCCAGAAAAAGCCAACTGGGCTGTAGTGGTTAAAAAATTACATAACGCCTGTGCCCAGTAGGCAAAAGAATAGTGCCCCATCATTGGTATTAGTCTGAAGAATAGTGCCCCATCATTGATATTAGTGGCAGAAATAGTGCCACATCATTGGTATCAATGTGAAGAATAGTACCCATTCATTTATATCAGTGGGAAAAATAGAGCCCTGTCATTGGTGTCAGTGGGAGGAATGGTGCCCCACTGCTGGAGTTAGTGAAAGGATTGGTGCCTCATCAACAGTGTCAGTGGGAGCAATTGTGCATCATTAATGGTGTCAGTGGGAGGAATAATGTCTCATTTCAGTGGGAAGAACAGTGCCCCAAGGGCCAGGTAAAGGCAAGCAAAGGGCCACAGTTTGGAGACCTCTGCTATACACTGTCCCTGTGCTGAATACACTGGCTGGGAAGGGTTTATCATCTGGGCGGTCAAGGGCTTAAATGTGTGCCTAACCATGTGTAATGTTTTTAATGTGTGCTTTTTAATACAGACCTCTTTGTTTCTTATCTCTGCTTTGCATGTGCACACCCCAAACCCCAAAGCAGACAGTGATGTACAGGTATGTCACTTTGCCTGTGCGGGCTTCCCATCCACAGTACACTGCGGGCTGATGGTCCGCAAGTGGTTAAAAATGCTTTCAGAAATAGAAGTGTTAATAGTTCCTTTTTTATTAATGAACACAATGGAAAGTAAATGAACAGAAGATAAATCCAAATTGAATCATTATTTGGTGTGACCACCCTTTGTCTTCAAAACAGCATCAATTCTTCAATCCATCTAGGTATACTTGCACACAGTTACTGAAGGAACTCCACAGGTAGGTTGTTTCAAACATTTTGGAGAACTAACCACAGATCTCCTGTGGATGTAGGCTGGCTCATATCCTTTTGTCTCTTTATGTAATACCAGATAGACTCGATGATGTTGAGTTCAGAGCTCTTTAGGGGCCAAACCATCACTTCCAGGACTCTTTGTTCTTTCTTACACTGAGGATGGTTCTTAATGACTTTGGCTGTATGTTTGTGGTCATTGTTCTGTTGCAGAATACATTTGGGGCCAATAACATGCCTCCCTCGTATGACGTGATGGATGAGTGCATGTATTTCTCAACATTGAGGACACCATTAACCTGACTTAATCTCAGACCCCATTTGCAGAAATGTAGCCCCAAACTTGCAAGGAACCTCTGCAATGCTTCACTGTTGCCTGCAAACACCTATTATTGTACCATTTTCAAGTCCTTTGTGTCAAACTGCCTTTTGCTACAGCCAAATCTTTCATATTTTGTCTCATTAGTCCAGAGCACCTGGTGCCATTTTTCTACACCTATGCATCCTATGTTTCCATGCATAGAACATGGAAACAAGGCTAAGTGTCTCAACTCAATGCATTTTTTGTGAGAAGGTTTATGTAAAATAAATATATATTAGATAAGTGCTTAAATTGAAAAAAAAAAAAAAAAAAGAACAGCCTCTTGCATTGTGCAGTCTTTCTGCCTTATAGTCAGTGTTTTGTGTCCCACAAGGAACTCAAAAAAGAGTTTTTTTATTACAAATTCCAAACTTTTTATTGTCTTCCACTGTAAATATATGGTTTAATAAAATGACTGTCAAATGTTGTGTAAAGCTATGCAGTTCCTGTTACTAAGTACATTCTGAAATTAAATATGACATGTAAAACGCTGATCAAGGAAAGGCATATTTTGCATTCTTTCCCACCAATGGTATTTACTTGTAAAGCTCCAAAGTAAAGAAAGTGATTTGAAGAATTTTCCAAGTGAATGAACAGATGAATGACAGCTTTACAGTATGTAGATGTTTTCATTGCAGTATTTTTTTTTTTATAAAAGAAAGCTCATAGTTAAAGGAATTTATTATATTCCCCTGTGGACAAAATGTACATGATAAACATCTGTTTCCTCACACTTAACAGCTTAATAATAATAGCTATGATATGTATTATGTTCACTTATGTTTCTGAGAGCTGGTAGCAGGAATGTTACAGAATTATATTTGCTTTCCATGTCGCTTGCACCTGGAAACACTGCAAAAAGCTGATTTCCCTAAGGTTCATATTGAGAGGTATCATATTCTTTATCACTGAAAGTGGAAAGCCCCTTAAAACGAATTCCAAACCTCTGTTTTTTTTATTTATATATCATTAAAAGTGACAAATAAGTACATTTTGAATGGCAGTTGGCTGCATTGCTAGGAGCACATGTAGACATGTCCTATAAACATCTGTATATGTGGATATATTTTGTTAATTGCAGTAGATAAAAGAATGATTGTCGATTTTACCAACTACATTGTACAATATTAAGTTGAAATTATAGATTGTGAATTGAGGACACTGATTGTTTGGGAACTTTCACTTATGCTCTTTAAATACATGCACCTTTTTTGCATGTGTCAGTATCAATTCCTTATCAAGGTGTAAATTATTGTAATTTATTTATATTGAAAGGATTTTTATTTTATTCTGCTACAATTTAACTGCACAATATACTATCCTTTGTAGAAAATATTGCACAGGGTAATGCTGTTACATTTGGGACATATGTTTGCTATAATATATGAGAACAATGTCCACTAGTGAAATATGGTAGGCCAGAGTTCATAGCCAAAGGCATCTGAGATGACTAAACTTGCTAAAAGATACCCAGAAGCAGTCAGTATGTGACCCACTAACTGGGTATTTGAAATTGGACATTTGAAATTATTTGGAAAAAAATCAGTCCATGACACAGCCAAGGCACAGGTGATTTAAAGAAAAGAGTCTACTGGCTCAAAGTTTCATATTCTTAACCACACATCTCTAAGTGACCCATACTGTCTCCCTTCTGTCTGCAACTGGAAATCTGGAAATGCCTTGTGTTTACCTGTTTGTTATTTAAAATACTAATTCACAAACACACCTAGTTTAAAATACTTGCTTTCTCTCACATACAGAAAGCTTCATGTATAAAAATGCCCAAGTCACATCCAAACATACCTTGAAAGGTTAAATCTGATACATGAAGTTAAGAACCCTCCTTCTTATGTGTTCCAAAATGTTCCAAATGGCATTAATAGCTGATTAATTGCTCTTGCTGTACAGAATTATCTTTTGTTACAAAAAATGTCTAGTTCAATATGTAACACTGTAGAATACCACACAAGGCAAAGCATCAGTTCAAAGAGATATTCAGATGTTATGGTCCAAGAAATCAGACGTATCGATCTTAAAGGAACAGGTTAAGAAGCAGTGTAATTGAACACGGAATGAGCAACCTTGTAGCATTACTTGACAGCAGAGCTCACACCTTGGTAATACTTCTTCATCCAGTTAATTGTTTCATCAACAACAAAGGTAGCACTCGTGCTTCCATATCTAGCCATTTCAATAATATTTAACTCCATAAGAACAAAAATTTGAAAATGTGGATAGCTGGCCTCATATGGATTTAGAATAGCAATCCCCAAACATTGGACTAATTGCACTGGATTCAGATTTTAAGACATGGATAAATATGCCTGCAGTCTCCGATGTTCAGCACTAAACTCCCCCCCCCCCCATTTTTGTGTCTCTGAGCTGAATCATTATGTCTCCATTGCTACTTGGACTGATCGGGAGAGGCAGAAGTTTGGACAGTTTTTAAACTCTCCTTTGAGGCTTCTCCATATATTACACACAAAGGAAGGCCTTAGTTGGTTACTGTGACTGATGTGGATCCTCTGTGTCACTAACAGCTGCCAGAAAGCTCCCACTTATGAGCAGGAATTGGCATTATCAGATCTTCTTCATAGTTTCTGGTGGTGTGAATGTTGTATTGCAGATGATATCAAAGCAAGATCTTTGAAATGGCTGACAGTAACAGCAGACAGTTCAGGCAAGACCTGAACAAGGTAGGTACCAAATCACTAATCAGAGATAAGAGGAGAACATGGTGTAGTATAGTGATGAGCCGAACACCCCCCTGTTTGGTTCGTGCCAGAATGCACTGCTCAGGTGCAGTGAATAAATTACTGGCATAATGTAATTTATTCACTGCACCTGAGCATTGTGGGGATGCTCGTAAAAGAGCTGGCAAACTCAAAACACGCGGAAAGTGTCCGTAGAAGCAGGAGCTTCTTTTTTTTTTTTTCGGGCAGCTGGGTGACTGATCATGGGGGGACACTATTTTTTTATTTATTATTAAAGAACTCTTCCAAAACAGGCTTTATTCTTTTTTTTTGTACACTTTTTTGGTGAATGGGTAGGGGTACGATGTACCCGATATCCATTCACATGGGGGGGCGGGATCTGGGGGCCCCCTTGTTAAAGGGAGCTTCCAGATTCCAATAAGCCTCCCCCCTGTAGACCCCCAAAACCACAGCCCACGGTTGTCGGGAAGAGACCCCCTGTTCCCATCAACATGGGGGCAAGGTGCTTTGGGTGGGGGGCAGATATATGGTATACACTGCACTATCTGATCTCAACAAACTGTAATAAGCAAACAAAAATCTCTCTCCCTGCCAGCAATGTATTATTTACTATAGAATTCCACTTATAAATCACCCGCTGGCCAAGGGATTCAAACCCGCAACCTCGTAATTGCGAGCCTTGTATTCTACCAGCTACACCACCGTCAAGCACGCTTAGGCTGAGCATACTCTGCCTGCGTAACTAACTAACTCCTATCTCACCCTACACACAGTAGATGAGATAAAAGTTAGGGAGAGTGTGTGTACAGCTTATGCAGGCTTAACAGTGGTGTAGGTGGTAGAATACCAAGCATGCAATTAGGGATGGCTGTGGGTTCGATCCCCTGGCCAGCAGGTGATTTATTGGAATCAGAGGTGATGATAATGCAGGAATTATTTGAGAAACAAGCCAAAGGTCATGGCAGGCAGATGGCAGAATCCATTATCCAAAATCAGTCTGAGTCATAACCAGAAGATGCAGAGACTGAAAGTTAAGGCAGGAGGATAAATGCATAAACCAAAACCAGTCATTACCAGAACAAACAGAAGATGCAAATGTCAAGGAAGAGCCAAAAGACAAATTCTAACAACAAGCTGCATCTTAACAAGTAATCATACTCTAGTACATAATAGTAGCTTAGCAGGTAAAGATTCAGACACTGAACACCTTTATATCTACTTTAAACACTACTGATTAAGGTCAGATGTGGAGGTGCAGCATGGCAATGCCATTTTCCTCAGGAAAACCGCAAGAGGTACACATCTATAAATTGATCATTACAGTTAGGCAAATAGTGTCACGGTCTTACCTTGCCTTCCTGTTGGCAGCCATCTTGGACATGTGCAGACCGCTGTCTTTTATAAACTCTGTTTGTATCATGACTTGCCTGCTGTCTGGGTGTCGCTCAGTGATGATGTTGCACACCTGATTATATATATAATATATATATAATATATATTATAATATATATATATATATATATATATATATATATATATATCTGGTTGGCTTGCAGTCCTTTGCCCTTGTGTTTGTGCTCCAAGGTGCTAGCAGTCTTCTGTTCTTCGTGTTCCTCCGTGCATGACCTGGTTTGGCTGATGACTTTCCTGGCTCTTGATTCTGCATCGGCAGACTACCCGCCTCTGGACTCGACTCTTGCTTGAATGACTACCTGCTTCTAGACTCGACCCCAGCTTGGATGACTACCCGCTCTGGACTTCACCCTGACTGTTCCTGATTTTGCTCTTCACTGTTGATGTGCATTTATTGTTGTTGCTCTAATAAACTGCTTTATTTTACTTGCATCTTCGTGTGGTCTGGTTTCCTGGCACCCTGACAAATGGCTGTTATGAAACAGTCTGAAATGAGAAACAAAGACATTTTAACATTTTTCTGTTTGAATATCTGACAGTTACAAAAAAAAGTACATAAAATATGTTAAGATGGCCAATACAATGCCAGTAAACTACTCCACAATTTATGAAAAGTGTTCTGTGGTATCTCCTAAAACCTTAACATTGCCCTTAGACATGAACTTGCTTACTAAATGTATGTCTTGTTTATATATTCATGCTGGAAATTTATTTCAGAACAATGTAGCTGCTAGCCAGACCTATGATTTTAAGAATATTGTTAAAATAAAACTTTTGTTCTGTAATTCTCAACCCAGCTTACATCATCTATGTCTGTTTTCTGGGATACATCTTTCTTGCAAAGACTTTATTGCAGCGAAATATAAAGAAAATTCTTGTTAGTCCATTTTTGTTGCTATGACATAATACAGAGAGCAGTTCATAAAGTCTCCCAGGATTGCAGTGCTGTGCTGTGTAATCATAAATCTTTTGTGGATTCATAATTTGTATTACTGTGTCACTATATGTATAGCTTGTCCTTGACAATATTCCTTCCTTTCACAGACATATATCACAAAAAGAAGAAATATGTTAGCTTGACTGTTGAGATACTAGATATAAATGTAAATTACTTTATACAGAATAAAGAATGTTGTGTTTATAAATCTAAGTGACTGATTCTGTTCTCTCATGTATTAATATACAGTATAAAACTTCAATTGTATGTTCTGTATTTACACTGTAAATGCAGAACACAACCACAATCGGTACTTATAAAATGGTGAAAATTCAAATATATATATATATTCTTTGTCCTTTGTACAAAAGAAGCAATATCACTTGCAATTAGCTTTTAAGAACAAAATACCTTAAAGCGGTTGTAAAACGCTGGACATTTTTAACTTTTTTTTACCCTGCAAGGTAAAGCCCTAATGTGCTTGTATGCATCGCTAACTAGCACATTGTGTTAAACTTAGCTTAAAACGAAGCCCTCCCACGTCGAGATGTCAGAGCTGGAGCTTGCTTTCATCTTCACCTGTCTTGCTTCCGGGTTCATGGACTCTGTGACTGACTGGAGTGATGATGATGGCACACCCACACATGAGCGTGGGAGCCACAGTTTACGACACAGGGCTCTGGGGGGAACGGTCTGGATTGCCATTCCTTTATAGCGCATGCACCAGTGATGTCACTGGCTGCATATACAGTAAATATCTCCTAAACAGTGCATGTTTAGGAGATATTTACACTACCTATTGGTAAGCCTTATTATAGCCTTACCTATAGGTAAAAGTCAGTGATGGAAGTTAACTTCTGCTTTAAGTGTTAGAGTTGGGCGAGCGGTTCAGGCCGAGGAAAAGTTTGGGCCGAACATCGCCAAAGCTTTGCCCAGTCAGAGCACGGTGAATAGCTGGTTGTTAAGGAGTGGGTAGGAAAGTCGGCTGTGATGTCCTTAACAACCGATGAGTCATCAGCTGTCAATTGGCTTCCCCATTGACTGCCGAATAAAAAAGGAAAAAAAAAACATTGTGGGGCTCCCCCCTATCCATACCAGGCCCTTTAGGTCTGGTATGGATTTTAAGGTGAACCCCATGACAAAAAAAAAAGGTGTTGGGTCCCCCCAAAATCCATACCAGACCCTTATCTAAACATGCAGCCTGGCAGGCAAGGAAAGGGGGGATGAGCAAGTGCCCCCCTCCTGAACCATACTAAGGCCACGTGCACTCAACATGGGGGGGTGGGCGCTTTAGGGCAGGGGGAGCTCAGCCTCGCAAAGCACCTTGTCCTCATGTTGATAGGGACAAGTGCCTCATCCCCATAATGCTGGGCTATTGTTGTGAGGGTCTGCAGGCAAGGGGCTTATTTGAATCGGGAAGCCCCCTTTAACAAGGGGGCCCGCAAATCCTGACCCCCCTATGTGAATGAGTATGGGGTACACAGTGTCCCTAGCCATTCACAAGAAAAGTAATAGAAACACAGAGACAGTTTTTGACAATTCCTTAATTAAAAAATAGAAAAACAATGTCCCTTGAAGTAGATCCATCAACAATCACGATGCCGCTGTTTGATTCAAAAAAGAAAACAAAAAAATTGTTCTGCCATCAACTAAGGCCGACAGTTCTTATGTAGGTAAGAGGCGTAGCCACCGACAACGTCACCTGCTGGCATTGCCCTCTTTGTGACATCACTGATTGGTGTATGCTGGGTCATAGATGTTACAAGAGGGCGGTGCCGCCAGGTGACATCGCCAGGAAGCCCCATCCTTAACTATATTAGAAATGTCAAATGGCAAGCCAGGCATTTAGCGGTTTGCCTTAGTTGACAGCGAAGCAACTTTTTTTTTCTTTTTTGGGTCCGGATTTCATGGCAGCATCATGATTGACGATGGAATAACATCAAAGGACACTGTTTTTTTTGATTTTTTAATGAAGGAATTGTCAAAAGCTGTTTCTGTGTTTTTATTACTTTTTTGGTGAATGAGTAGGGGTACTATGCCCCAAAGCATCCCCCTCCAGGTGAGGGCATGTGGCCTGGTATGGTTTAGGAGGAGGGGAGCTGGCTCACCCCCCTCCCCACCTTTCCTGGCCTGCCGGGCTGCATGCTCAGATAAGGGTCTGGTATAGATTTTTTTTTAGGGGGGGAGACCCCACGCCATTTTTTTTTAAATTTTTCCTGGATCAACAATCCCTGGTCTTATTACCTATAAATGTTATTTTCCAGTTATATTTTGTGCATTTAGGAATGCATCCAGCTGTCAGGACTTGGGTCACCTGCTGGTGGCACTATGGTTCCCAGAACTGAAGGGTGCAGTTCTAGTGGCCATCAGCAGGTGTCTATCAGCTGGGAAGGTATATAACCCCTCCTTTGCATCAGTGCTTTAGTGTTTTGCATGTTAGCCATTGTAATGCACCTGGTGGTGGAGCCTGACGTGTGGAGATAGGCTTATCTGGCTTTGGCACAGAAACCCTGGTAAAGTGACAGGAGGGCCTGAGCACAGAGTGAGCACAAGTGTCTGAATGTTCTTCTGTTGCAGGATGCCGAAGAGCAGTGCGTGCATTGATGAAGAGCAGGCTGTACTGCCTGGAAGACCAGAATGGGGAAGGGGCAAAGGTCAGCAGGTTCAGATGCAGGTAAACAGGGTCAGTCAGTCCAGGTCAGCAACAGAAAGGAAGATCAAGTACAAGTGGCAGGCAGAAGAGTAATCAAATCAGGCCAGGATCAGTAATGGCAGGCAGATGGGTGGATGAACAAAAGGAGCAGGCAGAGACAGGGTAGGTACAGGCAGCAGTCAGGCAGAGTCAGGAGCGGATCAAGTCAGTAACAAGGAGACAAGACAGGAACAGGTAGGGGTATTCAGAAAATGTAATAGACCAAACAGTAAGCACCCAAGGCCATAGTGCAGCTTAAATAGCCCATTTATGCATGTGTGCATGCAAATTGGCCACACACCAATCTTCTGTGCACAGGAATGCGCCTTTCCTGACAGCTGATTTCTGATCATCTGGAACCCTGCCTTATCATGAATCTTGCATCTCATTCCCTGTATCCTGTTACTGTACCTTATGTCTGCTCCCCTTGTTCCCAATCCCAGTCTTGGTCATGTACTGTTATGTCAATTTCCCTCTATTTCTATATAGTGTATCATAGTTATGATCTGGCCAGAATTAGTATTTGAGATTTTTATTTCCATAGCTCTTACTGTGAAGAAGCCTTTCCGTATGGAGAGGTTTAATCTCCTTTCCTCAAGAGTTCACCTTTGTCCTCTTTAATGACCTGAAAGTGAATAACTCTACACCACGTTCACTGTATGGACCACCTATGTATTTATACATGGTGATCATATCCCCCACATGATCTTTTCTTCTCCAGAGACAATAAATTCAGTTCAGCTAATCTTTTCTCATATCTGAGCTCCTCCATGCCTCTTATAAGTTTGGTGGCCCTTTTCTGCACTTTTTCCAGTTCTTATTCTTTCTGAACAGACAGGTGCCCAAAACTGAACTGCATATTTCAGATGATGTCTTACTAACGACTTGCACAGAATGCAAAATAATGTACTGTATTTCTCTTTCTCTTGGGGTCTATGCCTTTTTTAATACAATAAATTATTTTGCTATCTTTAGAAACTGATGCTTGAAATTGCATGCTTTTATTATGTTTATTAAGTCTTTGGTGAAATGAAAAAATGTAATGCACTCCCAAATCACATCAGTGCCTAAAGAGTTATTTACATATATAAGAGTGCTGAAACCATAGATTGGGATTCCGCAGAAAAAAACCCAGGGATAATACACTCTAAATAAATAATAGACAGCACTCCAGACAGCTGACTTTTCAAGTTTCTTATATTTATCAAATTAAACACCATGTAAAAGCATAACATTAAATTGTAGTACATGAAACGAAAATAAAAGTATTTGTTAACTCATAATTACTTTATGTTTGAAAGGGACTGCTACCTCCAGAGATGAGGGGCCTCTATGGGAGCCAAGTTGTCCCCTTCCCTTACCAACCTTTTCATGGGCTGGTGGGAGAGGTCCTACATGTTTGAGGATGGCTGTCCCCATCAACCGTTTAATACATTTTATTTTTATTTTATTGATGACCTACTGTTCATTTGTTCCGGAGAGATAGGCAGTTTGGAAGATTGTCTTATTTATGGGTCATGTGGAATCTAAGTCAATTTCCTTTCTGGATGTCATCCTGGTGACTGAGGATGGCCAGGTAACTTCCAAACTTTATTGGAAACCATCTGCCTGCAATGCATTGCTGAGCTGATTCTGGGTGTCCTCGTCATGCCATAAAAAAAAAAAAAAAAAAATCCTTGTTGGATAATTCTTGAGGCTTCGTTGGGTTTTTAGGGACATTACTAATTTTGAGAAGGAAGCGGGTTTAGTGTTATAACAATTTGAATCTGGAGTCTATTCTACACCTTTGTTAAATAGAGCTTTGGACTTTGCCAAGGGAACGTCAAGAACTGACTTGTTAAAAGACAAAACAAGGATCTCCCAGAGTAGCAGTGTCCCTGTTTTTTTTCGCCTCATACAGTGTTGAATTCAGAAAAATAAAACCATAGTAGATACATATTTACCTGTTTTGTTTAATGACCCCATTTACAGTATGTGAAAATATTGGTGAAAGGCAAAAAAAACTGTATACCATAGAGCAGTGGTCCCTAACCTCTTGGTCGTGGACCTGTGCCAGTCTCTAGTCTTTTTGGGGGCTGGGAAGCGGGCAAGCGAACAAAGCTTAAATTGTACCATGCACAATGTGGCACACTACCTTCCCTGTCAACATACTGCCTTCCCATCCAGTCTCAGACTGGCGCCCCCTTCTGTCGGTAAATCAGTACGGCAGACCATGGAACTAAGTGCTGATGTACTGTGTTTCCCATTGGACCGCTTATACAGCAGCACCCAGTGTGTTTTGTATGAAGAATTGGCAATAAAACAGCAATATAAATTGTGTCAAAATATTTAAGTAAACATCAACCTGGCTTGTTTGTGTCTGCAGTTGGCGAGGGGGGGGGTTAGTAATACGGACTGAGGCTGGGGCTCTGCACTGGTGGGGTTACATGTCCTAGCATTCCCTGCATGGCAGCGTAAATAGCTGAATAAACTCCTCCAGGAAGACTACAGGTCCCAGGATGCTTTGTATGGTAGTATGCATAGTTGAGCAGGCTCCCCCAGGATGACTACATGTCCCAGCATTACCTGCTAGGCAGTGACTTCCCACTAGGAGGACTACATGTCCCAGCATTACTGTCAGGCAGTATACATCTTGGTTGCGTACATAGAGGTTTGGCTGCATGGAGACTCCTAAGAAGGCCATTGAGGCCATATCGGCGAGCAGGTGACAATTGGACCACAACCACATACTCCATCCAACCCTCCGCCCGCTTCTTGGAGGGATTGTCTTCTACGAGACCAGTCCCTGTTGCTGGGGAGGTTGGGAACCACTTCCGTAGAGCTTCCAAGTTAGGTAGATTTCTATCGCCTAGTTTATACTCCCAGTTTAAAAAGGTAGAACCCCTTCTCACTGGTTTCAATTTAGGGGCACTTTTCAGTGTGGAGCAAATAGTTGTCCATGTTGCTCACATATGAATAGAAGGGATGTTATCCATTCTATCAGTACTAACAAAAAACACAGGATTTCCTCTTTAATTGCAGCACTAAATACAGTATTTGGTGTATGTCATCACTTGTACCCTTTGCTTTATACAATATGTGGGCCACACAATCCACAGACTGAGAGATCATCTGCATGACCCTTTATATGATCTAGAAAAAATCATTCTACTTATGTGGTTAAACATTTTATTATCTTGCTGGAGACTTGGGCATACAGGGTGTGAAGAAAATTATAGCCCCAAAAGGAGGGTGATAAATTCAGACTGCAATGTAAAAAAAGAAGTATTATGGATCTTCATTTTGGGTTCTAGGAAGCCGTTGGGACTCATCAATGGAATGTTTCATACTAATATAAATAATGTGTTGGCTTGCAATTGATAATATCCAATTAAAATTATACTGACTTTTCCTACTTTTGTTTTTGGATTTTTCAGATTACCAATAGTTGTCGGGAGCTGTGTCTCATTGTTCCCCACAAGGTTTTTTGCAATTAAGAGACTATCAAATACATCTGTGCATATATATATATATATATATATATATATATATATATATACTATACATATATATATATATATATATATATATATATATATATATATATATATATATACATATACATATATACATACACTATATTGTCAAAAGTATTGAGACACCTGCAACAAGGTTTAGGAGTGTGTCTACGAGAATGTTTGACCATTCTCCCAGAAGTGTCTTTGTGAGGTCAGGCACTGATGTTGGATGAGAAGGCCTCGCTCGCAGTTTCCACTCTAATTCATCCCAAATGTGTTCTATTGGGTTAAGGTCAGGATTCTGTGCAGACCAGTCAAGTTCCTCCACCTCAAACTCGCTCATCCATATCTTTTCTGGTCTGCAGTCATGTTGGAACAGGAAGGGGCCATCCCCAAACTGTTTCCACAAAGTTGGAAGTATGGAATTGTCCAAAATGTCTTGGTATGCTGATGCTTAAGTGTTCCTTGAACTGGAAGGGGCCGAGCCCAACCCCTGAAAATCGATCTCACACCCTAATCCCCCTTCCACCAAAAAATTTGGACCAGTGCACAAAGCAAAGTCCATATAGAAATGGATGAGCGAGTTTGGGGTGGAGGAACTTGACTGGCCTACACAGAGTACTGAACTATGCCCTTTAGGATGAATTTGCGTGGAGACTGTGAGCCAGACCTTCTCGTCTAACATCAGTGCCTGACCTCACCAATGTGCTTCTGGAAGAATGGTCAAACATTCCCATAGAGACACTCCTAAACCTTGTGGACAGCCTTCCCTGAAGAGTTGAAGCTGTTATAGCTGGAAAGGGTGGGCCAACTCAATATTGAACCCTACAGACTAAGACTGGGATGCCAACAAAGTTCATGTGTGTGGCAGATTTCTCAATACTTTTGACAATATAGTGTATATACTTGTGTGAACATTATAGTATCAGCTATAACTAAGCACTAATGATGGCGTGAAATGCATTAGCTGGTGTGATGTATTCCCATGATTGTACATTGCGGAATGACTATTTTGAACATGTCTAAATAAAGGTGATTTTATCAGATGAGTGGGCAACCAGACTCTTTTCCTCTAATGTAATCGTACTGCTAAATATACTATTTTTAATTTGTGACATGTGACTTTACAGCTTGATGCATCAAATCTATTGTATTTTTATGCCTGATCAAAACCTAAAGTTTCCTGTTACCTTTAACTACAGATCGATTTGAGCATGCTACCTTTCTGATTTCTAACAGTTTACAAGGTTGATTTATTAATACATTTTCATATTGTGTTTTATTAACAGTTGATAAGATTGATGTTACATTGCTTTCACTGTATACTGTCCCTGAAGATCCAATGTAATTGTTTTTCCCCAACTGTTTATCTGTAACAGATAGGTATCATGAGAGACAGTTACCATGGTTACCACTGAGGTCTTGTATTAACAGTTGCAGTTATTTGAATTCATGCTGTTTTCTGCATTTCAGGAAAGGTATTTTTGCAGGAATATACAGTTTTTTCCAATTTGCATATTTAGTGAGACTGAAGAAACTGATGTTTCATTTTAATCAAACAGGAGTCAGTTATCTATCCAAACAATAGATCTGCATACACTAAACATCAATGTAGCAAGATAGTATGTATGAATATAAAAATGTAAAACTTATCATACTGTGTTTAAAAAAAAAAAAAAAAAACACTTTTTAAAAATGATAACTGGAATATTATTTGGAGAATCTTTTAGGAAACATGGTCTACTATGAGCTCCTCCAATTTAAAAAGATGAAGCATAGGTTTAACAAGCAGATTATACTAACTTTGCAGTTTTGTAGATGTTACACTAGTTTGTGGTTTACCAAAGTCATCTTTCTGACCTCTGCTCAGGACCTATAGGTCACTGTTCCTTCAAATGAAGGGATATGTTAAGGTGGTTTGGACATCAGCCATGATACCCACTGGAATCAGCCTCAGTATGTGTCTGCCCCAACCACCCAAGATCCAGTGCCACATTTGCTTTTATGGTCATGTGAACCTCTGGTTTGTAACCAAAGTGTTGAAGCTTCATCCAATAAAAGTGCACCCTCTTTCTGACAAACAATCAAAGTTGCACTTTTTCACCTAAATGACTGGTACAAATCAGAAAGGCACCCTTTCTGTACTGTCCATCCTTCTGTTATGGCATAGCCAATTAGCATTGTTTCTTTTTCTTACCCAGTCCATTTAAATTTTTTGCAGCTCCTAGCTGGTCTGGTATCAGACAGCCCTGACCCAGTGGCGGCTGGTGCTCAAAATTTTTTGGGGGGAGCAAACAGAAAAATGTAATAGGCATTGCTTCGCGGCAAAAAACGCTGTAAAAAATTGTGTGACTTTGAGGCCACACAAGTGTGAAAGGGGCCTTCAGTAATCAAGGTACAAAAATATGTAGCAGAAATCAAATTGGCCTAAAATGTTAAAAAATTTAGATTAAAAAAAAAAAAAAAAATTGTGAATGTCATATAGCAGAAAGTGAAAAATATTGTTTTTTTCTTCTTCAAAATTGTCACTTTTTGTTTATAGCACAAAAATTAAAAATCGCTCAGGTGATCATATACCACCAAAAGAAAGCTCTATTTGTGGGAAAAAAAAAGGACATACATTTCATTTTGATACAGTGTCCCACGACTGTGCAATTGTCCGTTAAAGTAATGCAGTGCCAAATCACAAAATAGGGCCTGTTCAGGAAGGGGGCAAATTCTTCCGGTGCTAAAGTGGTTAAAGTGTATTTAAACCATGGGTGTCCAACCTTTTGGCTTCTCTGGGCCACATTGAGTTTAGAGAAATTTTCTCTACTATAGTTAAGGTATATAAGTAATAAAATGCCGCCGCGCCCTTCCCGCGCAGTCACACCCCCGCACTAATTTAACACAACTAGAGGATGATCAAATGAAATGGAATCAGTATACAGAGGTTTACTTCTTCTGAGAGATATTAAAGGAACACTCTACCCCTGTACCCCTGAAGAAGTGGATCACACCGCAAAACATGTAGGGTAGTGGGCAGTTGTATACCCGAGGAAGCACTTTGGAATTCACCAGATTACTCTGGCCCTTTGGTACTTCCCTGTGGTTCAAAATACAACTTTAATATATGAGGTTTACAACTCTGCTTGATCTGTTTTTTATATTGGATGTCTAATTGTCCTCATTGTTTTTTTCATATATAATTTGTCCTCCTGTCTCTTTTTCTTTTGTTAATGACGTTTAATAAAATAAATGTTTTTATATTAAATATATCATACTAGTGTCATACTATCACTATTGGTCATTGACGGTACCTTGAAAATCCTGACTTTTGCCCCATACCTCCTCAGTTTGTTTCCTTCAAATAATATTGGGATGTGGTACCTTTATTTCAAGATCGTCTTCTTAAAGTGAGCCAATTTAGATTTGAAGAAGTGGTCATGGTGGTAGGAGTCAGAAACACTGCACCTCCCCCCCCCCCCGCCTCCCCTCCGAGGCAGCCTCTGCCTACTATTAGTTGGAAGCCACTGTGGCCATGCCCCTGACCCGACTTCCTTCCTCTCCAGCAAAAAAAAATTGTCTGGGGGCAGTGGGCCGCATTGCCTAGGATTCCGGGCCGCATATGGCCCCCGGGCCGCAGGATGGACATGCCTGATTTAAACACTAACAATACATTTCTCTTATTTGCTACTCTAAAAATACAATTAAAAGCATTTTATTTTGTTGGGCAAAAAAATAAATAAACTGTTCATACAGCCAGGAATCTTGTGAGCTGATTTTAAATGCATCCAATTATTAGGACCTCATTTACAAAAGAAAATTGTTTGATTAAAATCTGTGAGTTGAGGTAAGGCCTCCTTCTCTTCTTCATAACAGGGGGAGGTGTTTTGTAGTTTATGGGGATAACAGGGAACAATGCTAACTGATAACAGTCCAGAAAGCTCATAGTCATGTAATGGCCCATACTGGAAGGATTTAGCAGGAGTGGTAACAAACTCCTGCTAAATCCTTCCAGTATGGGCCATTACATGATCCATTCCCTCCCTTCCCTGGAAAGCTGGTGATGGGGAGTTGCCTCCACTCACCTTTTGTTTTTGCAGAACTGAATTCGGGGATCGACTGGGATGAGGGCTCCTCCCGCTCCCTTGCTGTCCTGACCTCCTGGCTGGCTGGATTTGTAGCGCTGTCCTGTGATATATATCAGCTTCATTTATTATACTGATTAGGTTTAATGTACTTTTAGAACGATCACCGGTAGATAGAGGATGGTGTGGATCAATACTACTTTTTTCAAATATGTCTTACTAATATACATTGGGAAACAAAATAGTTAAGCATTTGGTGTGTAGCATGCTAGCAAACAAGCAACTTACTTAAATGATTAGCTTCATGTGAACCATTGACTTTGCCATTCGGGTGGATTTGGAGGTGAAAGCCAATGCCTGCTCTGCAATACAAGCTGCCAGTCCTTCGCGCCCTGCTGTGCTCCACAGGGAAATCCTGGGCTCTGATGCCAGGAAACTTGCTGGAGATAGGGAGGAAAAAGAGGTTGCAGGGGAGGATGGCATGGTTCTCTTGACATTGCTGGAGCCCTTGGCAAGCTGTCCTTTAATTTTCTTCTGCTTGGGGGCTGCTGCTGATTCTGACGTCCAGAGGTTGGTGGTGGCTAGTAAAAATAATAGGACAAAACAGAAGGAAGGAAAGTTCATTCTTCCAATGAGGGGTATCCCAAGAGCATTTTGCTGCCCCCGGTGGCTCCTGCAGCAGCAGCCAGTTCATGAGTGAATGGCTATCTGGCACTGAGCCAGAGGCTTGATGTGTGCATGCAGAGATGGTAGGCATGGCTCAGTTCTAGTGAGAGACCCAACCTGCACACTAGCACTGCTTGAGATATTTTAACACTGGTGATCTCACAGCTAGGATGCCTGTCTGCAGCAGCCAGATCAAGGAGGTTTCTTCTTCTACACAGCTGCCATCGCAGTGTAGTCCATGCTCAGAGAGCCAGAGGACTGAGCAACTGAAAGGTTGTTTCCTGTGCTGGGACCAAAGATGGAGGGACCTGTTACTGTGTGTGCCTACAGCCAGGGAGAACCCGTTAGAGTCTGAATGCTGGTGTTGAGCCTTGACCAAATTCCTGAGGACAGCAGACTGCCAAGCACTCTGGATGACATGCGCTGTATTCCAGGATTAAATAGTGATATAAAGAATGCAGCACAACCCTCCACTCTCTATGTAAAATCCTAACAGGTGCAAAATATATACAAGTGTAAATGTGTAAGTATATCACCTAATGAATAGTGGTGAAAACCTCCTCAACTCCCAATCTTATCCTATACCTAAAATGTTATATATTATGCATAAATACAAACTCAAACAACAGTGTATGAGTAAATATCATTAAGTGAATAGATCAGTGGTGGCAGAACCCCCTAACTTACCTACTAACATGTACTGATTTTGTGATACTGCTCTGAAGACAGTGCCTTCTATCTTCATGTGTGCCCTGCAGATGAGATGACGTCTGCATGGGGTGAGGCTCAGAGAGACGCCCAAGCACTGCCCCTATGGCGTCCGACGTCCTGGACCAATCACAGGACAGCAATCGCACAGTGGGAGTGTTCGGGGCGCAGAGCAATGCGCCCCGAACACTCCCACTGTGCGATTGCTGTCCTGTGATTGGTCCAGGATGTCGGACGCCATAGGGGCGGTGCTTGGACATTCTGGAAGGATGCCAATCAGCTTCAAAGGAAGAGACACATGATGCCAAATCCCCCACCCCTCTCCATAGCCAGCAATGTGTCCCCGCTCCAATTAAAGGTAAACATTTTTTTTTTAATGCTGATAATACGGATGTGACTAGCCTTGGGGCGGCGCCCCTGCTCCCCGTATTGACCAGCCGCCACTGCCCTGACCTTCAAAATGTAATCTGGTGACAGATTCTGCTTTACCCTTACCTGTAATTCACATAAATGTTCTATTACCTACTTCCTGATGTTTTCTAACTTGTTCTCCATTGTGTTTAGAGCAAGAAGAACCCCTGCTAATGGCTATCCCATACAGTGTAGCTGGAGATTCCACAAAGGTGCAGTAATCATCCTGACAGTTTGCTCAGGTCAAGGACAACACCCTACTGCCTCCAGATGACCAGATCCAGGACTTATCCTGGAGACTCAAAGCTCTGCAAATCATGTAAGAATTGGTCACATGTTTTAATAACTTCAGATGTCTATAGAGTTGTGTAGCCTCTACCACAACCTTCTATTGCACCTGCTCAACCTCTCATTATGTTTGGCTATTCCTTGAATTTACCGGATCCACCAAGCTACTCTGATGCCTCTTGTCCTGAATGGGGTTCATTAGACAGTGTACAATCCACTTTGAGCTTCAACCCCATAATTTTCTACTGAATTGGGCCAAAGTATCCTCTCTCTTTTGGGTGGAGAAGCTTTAGCTTGGGCTTTGGGAGAGAAATCGTCTGGTTACTTTCAACCTCTCTTAATTCCTAAACTTTTTTCCAGTGCATCTTTGAGGAACCTGGGTAAATATCTTCTGTGGCCAGTGCCCTCTTACATACTGTATTTGTCAGGGATCCTCTGCATTGGGGCAATACTCTCTCCAGTTTGGCACCCTCATTGCAGGGTTAAATTAGAACAATGAGAAGAACAAAGAGAACCAGTTGCTACCTTTTTGGCAAGAAGAATAAATTCTGGTCTGCCACACATGGAAAATATGTCTAATTGCCTCCACTCCTAATAAATGTAGAAAAAAGAGAACCAAAATAGTGGGACTTTGAATGAGGTCAATTAGACAAAGATTTTATTCATGTTTCTTGATGGATCAGTAGAAATATATGTAAACACCATTAAAAATTATTCATATAGATACAGACATATACAGAAAGATGGCATACAACAAAATATACAGTTCATATGGGAAAAATGAAAAAATAGGTACAGTATTAGAGGATCTAAAATAGGATCTCTGGGGATGAAATATTCCAATATAAAATCTTTATGTCAATTCATGGTCTATTTGAATCAGTTAAAATAGAACATCTGAGTAGGCTCAACATGTTTCCTGGACCTCCGTCCATTCATCAGGAGCTTTGGATACATATAATGTATCTAAAAAGAAAGGGGATTTACATTGAAATACATTGTTGTATCAGAACATCGGAAATGAATAGGGAATATCTAATTCAGAATTTACATAGAAAATTACCTTGACTATCTCAAAGGTTAACTCTCAAGGGACAAACCAAACCTGGAAAGGGAAAATGGAGGCATCTCGGGCATAGCCACCCCGGGGCTGAGGCACAGATAATTGCCCAGCACAGAGGGGATGAAGTAACCCACAGTCAAGGCAAAAAAACGGATCTCCAAAATAACACTCCAAAAGGTGAAAGTGAGGCACAATTGAACCAGAAGGGATCAAAAAGTATACATGAAAGATATTAAGTATGGGTCAGTCACAAAATCTGTGTATATAAGGAAATGTAATAGGAAAGACAGACTGATCCAAGGGGAGTACCCCAAAAAGGTATAGACTAAGTTAATCATGTGAAAAGTGTCAATTAGGTTATGAAAGGGAAAAGGAAGGAAAACCAAGTGACAAGTACTAAACCAAGTGCACTAGCAGCAGGGTGCTCAAATGAAGTGAGAGAGTGAGAAAGAAAAAGATTGAAAGACATATCCAAAATAAGCATATACATAGTAGAACCGTATGATCACTGTTCTTACACAGGGGAGAATGACAGGCGGCTTGTTTACATCAGCCACCTGCCTTTCTCCCGCTGTCACGGATGATCGCGAGTGATGTCCGCCGGGCACACGCGCGGGGAGGTCCGTGACCGAGCGGGAGCGCGCCTCCGGCGGCGTGCGCTTGCTCCCCAGAGCCTCACAGGCTAGTGACGTACCCATACGTCACTTTGCCTGTGAGGGGCTGACCGCCGCAGTATATGTACTTGCGGTGGTCGGCAAGTGGTTAAAGTGTAATATATTTTTGCTGCCTTAGGCCACTACAAGTGTATGTTGCCCACAAATCTAGTGCTGGCAGCAGGCTAAATTCTCTATTTATGTCAAACTTCCACAATACTGATATGTTATTGCTAGATCATGTTATCTGTGCTGCCTATGTTTAGGATCATATGGTGTTGAAAATGTTTGCTCAAATGCTCAGGCAGACACAATAGAAAATGTATGATAAAACATGCACATTCATTTCTAAAACATGTATTATATGACCTTTATTGAGATTTATGTAAAGTAAGCTGGATTCCCAGCACCAGAAAACCAGTACGAGTTTATGCTCATATTTATATGTGTGTTTATTGCACACATGCTTTTACTTCTAAGTGAATAGGCCATGTTAGATGTACTATTCCAGTTTGTCATGCATGCACACTAGGCGCCCAGAGGCCTATTTAAACTGGTCTGTCACCATGAGCAGTTGCTGAATAGTCTTCAGCTTGTACTTTTATTCCTGAGACCTGATCCTCTGAACCTGCTTACATGTGTATGACCTGGACTTTGCCTTTGCTCCTGCCTTAACCTTGTTCATCTGGTCACTCTGACCTAAGCTTGTTTGCTGGACTTGTCTTTGCCTGCTGATTCTGTATTGCACTACCCGGCATTTACTGACCTTGGCCTTGTCCAGCTGTCCTTGGTTGCTGCCTGCCTACTGACTCTGCTACCATCTCCTGCTATGGTGCCAAGCTGCTTCAGCATCCTGTCCTGAGGACTGTGACCCCCAGCTTCATCCACCTAAAGAGGGAAATTCGCCAGCTTGTTGCTTCAGCACTCGTGTCACTCCATGCCCTCACTTTCTGTCCCCACCTTCAGGAGTGTTGGGCAGGAGGTGCAAGCAAGGCCTCCACAACATTCCAGTCATCACTAGGTACATGATATATTATCATCAATGTCTGGAGTTCACCCTTAAAACTAACGGCTTTACATTTGTAGCACTGTCCCAGTTGTGCTTGCTGTATGATGACTTCTTGGCCTCCTCTGATTGACTGCAGTCAGTCACTTTGGGACAGTTCACACATCCATCATTACTCCTAATGGCTCATTACTCAATAAACAGTACAGGGGTTTTAGGTTTTGATATTTATTGTGGAACTTGGATGGGAGAAGGGAATAGTGGGATACTCCAACTGAAACTAAATACAGTTGATAAGGACAACTCTTACGTGGCCTCACCAGGTTACTTGTGGAAGCAGTCACACTGCTTTAACCTTACTGTCACTTGTATGGAAGGGGTTAAGTCTTCTTGCTCTCTCCAGCAGCAGAGTTCATACAACTACATTATCTTCAGGACACTCTCTATCATTCCCTTTACTGACACCCATTCACTGATTCTTTTAGCTGAAGAGATGGCCCTCTCAGGACAGGCCCCTTGACACAGATCCGTACTCACTGTATGCAGATTCAGATCCTCTCCAGTGTCTCCCCTCCAGTCAGCTCTGCTGGACATCTGGGCTCAGCTCCTCTCTGACTCTCTGGCCCTCAGGTTGACAGCCTGAGGTCGCATAGCAACTTCTACAGAGGAGGGGCAGCCGCCCCTCCCTCCCGGACCCTGCTCTCCTGCTGAAAAGACCCTGGCAGAGTAGAGCAAAGTGGCTGGGTAAGAAAAATGCAGCTTGCTCTGTCTCTCTAACTTGTATGTATTGTTTCATCACGAACCTGTGATAGTTTACATTTTCGGGGTTGTATTTGATACATGCAAAGAGATCACATATCACATAATATATCACACAAATATAAGTATAACATTTCTGACTTGTATCTTAGTGTAGACTTCTGGTAAAATCAGTAAACCAATCACATAAGCAGGAAATAATGTTTCTTGAGGGCATTTTGTACACATTCTGTGTACAGAACACCTCCAGGTAGCCATATTGCATTGCATTTTACAGAAAATTACAGAGCTGCAGGTTGAAAAGGTAATTTTTAATAACATTTATTTACAATATGATGTGTGTTGCAATTGTAAATGCTATATTATTTTTTCTTTATTTGCTATTTTTTTCTCTAGGAAAGTGGAAGAGCCTTTTAAGTCCCCCAGGGGATAATGCATTCAGCGTGAAAATCCAATATGTTTCTTGTTGGCAGTGCTTTTTAAAATACCTTTGGAAGCAGTATTGGGAATATTTTTTTAATAATCCAAACTTTTTAAACTTTTGTGGATTTTTCATGCTTTCTATAATGTGTTTGTGAACACTACAGTCAGAGCTACCTTTTTCGATGACACATTGGTTTCTGCCAAATCTGGCTCTTAAGATTCGAATTGTTCTTCCCACATGCAGCAGTCTGCATAAGCAAGTAAAACAATATATGACAAATTCCGTAGAGCAATTGAAGAAACTTTAAATAGGTAAAAACTTCTAATTTACAGAAAATACTTTTTGGCCATGCATGACAAAGCTGCATGTGACACATTTTACATTTACAACATTGGAACAAACCTTTTAGGTTTCCAAAAAGGTTGGGACAAGTTGTTGGATTTTTAGTGATTTTGCTAGGAGCCAATTGAATTTTGATGTCATAAAGACTAGCTATAGGTACATTTAGTTTTTTTAGGCAAAATCAGGCCTAACAGTGGGTCCTGTAAGAAGATTCCTCAATGTTTTTCAAAGATGTTTTCAATGTTTTTGTACCTGGCTTAAAGTTGCTTAATGAATCAGATTTGGAATCACTGCTTCTTCCACGAGTAACCTTTTTTGATAAATTTATTTTTAAGTACCTCACTTATATAATCTCTCAGTGTAGTTTTTTGGAGTCCACAAACTTGGCTCTTGGGGATATTGTGTTTTCCACCTGGAGTGGTGACACTTGGAGGAGGGAACAGATGAATTACCTGCAGTAGATTGGAAGTGGTTTTTGGAGAAGATTTTTTGTCCTAATCAGCCCAACTCTCAATCAATAAAAACGAGAGATATGGTATCACACACATGTGTAAATGATAGCCAAAGGTACTATTGTTGCAATAGTTGAGGGGGGGGGGGGTCCCTCCAAATTAATGACTATGTTGTCTATATAGTAGTCACCCTTAAAGTAAAAGTAGTTGTGTTCTAACGTGTGTTTTCATGGTTGAACTGGGCCTGCTTGTGATGAAGTTCAGATTGAGTAGAAAGGTAATGTTCCATTTCTCAGTGGCCCATCTGATGTTGAATGGAGGTTAATGTTGTGCTGACATCTAGGGACAACCAACAATAGGTTAGTTCCCATTGATAGAGTTGGGGAATCTCCATCAGGTAGAGTCCCTGTGTATGATGGTAATTACATGACTGGTGGATGGAGATAATTGTCAATATACTGAGATAATTAATAATAATACATCCTATCGAGGCTACAATAGGCTTGCCAGGGGGTTTAACAGGGCCTTGGTGTGCCTTGAGCAGGTAAAAAAAATAGGGGACCTGGAAAAATCCTTCAGATAAAATGCTGTTTGCTTCTTGGTAAAGCGTTTATTACCCCCAACACTTCATATTCCTATGTGCCTGCTGTAGCATGTACTTGTATGAGAAAGTATACTGTTCTCTATGTATTGTTTTCTTTATGTGAAATCCCTGGTGTTCCTGCCAGTCTTTCTGCTTTCCTTATTAAAACTGACCAAACTAAGCAGGGGAGCACACTGTGGTCAGTTCGCTAGCTGTGCTAGGAACTCGGTGTTCTCTCCTCCAATGATCAGACTTGTCCTGACATGCCCCTGCTGAACAGCCATTTACTGGGGAGTTCAGTGTGCTTCTGCTTCTCCTCCCTCCAGCTCTTATGCAGCTGAGAACAGAGGGAATGTGATCGCTTATAAAAAGGGAAAAAAAGATATTGATAATGTTATACTGTATCTGTACAAAAAATGTTTTGCCTTTCATTTCTATTTTAAACTGAAGTTGTTTTATAAGGTAATTGTTTACAGTCACTTGCCGACCACCTTATAGCACATTTACTGCTAAAGTATACAGTATATACGGGATCTTGCATTTCCAGGTATCAGGCGTGCATGAGCGCCGCTGGAGGCTTGCTAGCCGATCAGTGGGCCCGGCAGACTCGATGTCCTCCGGCACCCAGCAATCTTTTGTTACACAGGCAAAAACGGCAGTCTGCCTATATAAACAAGGCAGATTGCTGTTCTGTCAGTATGGAATGCATTGATCCTGTGTTCCTGCAAAACAGTGTCCCAGCCAGTGTCATTAGTACAGTGACAGTGCATATTTTTAGCACTGACAAGTGTATTGGTGTCACAAGTTCCAAAAAAAAGAGTCAAAAGTTTCAGTTAGGTGTCCCAATTTGTCTGCTGAAATATCGTAGTCCTACTATAGGTTGCTGATTGCCACCATTAATAGTAAAAAATAAATATAAATTCCATAAAAAACATCCCATAGTTCATAGATGCTATAACTTTTGCACAAACCAACCATTATACGCTTATTGGAAATTTTTTTTAGGCCAGAATACATATTGGCTTAAATTGATGAAGACATTTGTTTTTTTACATTTTTTTATTGGATGTTTTTTTATAGTAGATAGTAAAAAATATATATTTTTTTTCTTTTTTCAAAATTGTCGGTCTTTTTTTTATAGCACAAAAGATAACAACCCGTAGAGGTGATTAAATATTACCAAAGGAAAGCTCTATTTGTGGGGAAAAAAGGATATTGAATTGTATTTGGGTACAGCATTGCAAAACCCTGCAATTGTCAGTTAAAGTAATGCAGTGCCATATCCCAAAAAATGGCTTGGTCATGAAGGGGGGTAAATCTTCCAGGGCCAAAGTGGTAAATGACACCCTTTCCTTGGGCTTTACCTAGTAGCTCTTTGAATTCACTAATATAGCCTTTTACTGGATCTTTAGTTAGTTTCACTCAAGTATCACAGTCCAATAATCATTGATTAGCTTCTTGAATATAATCAGATATGTTTAGAATAAGTATTCCCAGCTTGATGATGATGTCACAGTTGTTAAAATGGCTTTTAATGGGCCTGCTTCTTGTTTTTACTAAGGGCCTGAATTTTGGACCAAAGTTTAGAATTCTCTAGTGTACACAAGTTGAGTAATTCTGCATAAATTATACTGTAAAAAGTGTCAAGGACCCTTTTGCATAGGTGGGATAAAAAACAGAATTGGGTTTAAAAGAAGTGCTGAAAGGGAAGAGTGTGGTTTGTGAGAACTTCAACAATGTTTCCACCTTCAGGTAGAAGGTCCTCTAGCATAGCCCCAAATTGCCACGCCACGCACAACACGTTCTTGTGCGATTCATGTGCGGGCATGGTGTGGACCAGCCCTTAAAGTTTAGAACAGTATATGCCCATGCCAAGAGCACAAGAATTCTGCATTCTGGCCATTCATCCCTGGGCACAGACTGCCCTAAACTCTAGTACCCACTCGGTGCATCATCCAGCCCCATCCAACAGCAGCTGTCAGTCTCTCATATAATTTTACAAGCTACCGGCAGCAGAGCTGGATGGTGTGCCTGTTCCTTCCACTTGCACCTAAATGCCAGAGTCTCAAGCACCAGGGCTAAACCCCCAGTGTGCATGAGGCTTAATTGTAAATACTAAAATACTTTTAATATCCATATATTTTTAAACAGTGTTAGAAAATGTTTCCATGCAAATATTATATTTGTGATATTGATAGTTAAGATGCAGTTTTATGATCAAATATTTAGAAAACTCTAAATACAACTGTAGTAATATTTTTACTTCTAACTTTTTTCTATCTTGTAGTCATTTTATCTACTGCCTAAAATTTTTATCGCTGCATTATTACTTGGATAACCTTAGAATATTCAATAAAAACATTTTTAATAAATGATAACCTTTATTAATGGAGCAGAGATGGGGAAAGAAATTTTAAAGGTAAGTTCAAACATATTAGCTAGGGCTATCCATCAAAACAGACATCAGTGATTATTGCAGCAGCAAGGATTTTCATTAATACATCTGTTTTATAAATGTTGTTTATAGAGGTTCTCAGAGACACATTTAAAGGATAACTCCACTTTTATGTTAAAAGAAATAGCAAATAAAAAAATAATATTATAGCAAATGTAATTGATAGATAGACAAGCCATATTTTAATTTAATGCTATTAAAAATTACCTCTTATCAATCTGTAACTGCTATAATTTTCTGTAAAATTCAATGTAACATGAAAACTTAGAGGCATTTTGTAGACCATTGGTGTATGGAACACCACCAGAAATATAATTGCCTGCTTGAGTGATTAGCTTACTGGTTTTACCAGAAATACAGTATGTACTATGATACAGGTCAAATTTTGGATATCCCCTGCAATAGGAATTTCAGGTTTGGTGAGATACTCCCCAATGGCTAAACACTTTTAAACAGATGCTGACACTGCAGCTCAGGGGCAGACTGGCAACTTTTAGCCCAAGGGGCAAGTACAAACCAGAGGCCATTGTGCAGTGACTCGGCCCCTCTCCCACTTTCCCTCACCCCCCCCTTCCACTCTCCCAATTCTCCTCGTGACCTCCATTCCAAGCTGATGGCCTGCTACTGATACTCTCTATTTACTGGCTGAATTTGGGTTCCCGAACCTGGCCAGCAGGGGGAGGTTGGGGGGAGCTGTGACAGCTTGGTTGGGGCTGGCCGGGGCAGAAGAGTCTCCAGTGGGGCATGGAACCGGCTTCTGCTCAGACACAGTTTACACCATCCATGCTGGTGGAGGCCTGTGCTTTGTCCTTGTCTTCAACCCGCACTCAGTATGTCAGCGGCAGGGACTCTTTACTTCTTTTCACCAGGAATCCTTTAGGCATGTCTGTGGCAGAAGCAGGCAGCCTTTTTACGCGGAATCAGAGCGGCCCAGGGGGCAATTGCCCCCCTGCCTCCTGGCCCAGTCCTCCCCTGCTGCAGCTTTATTATTAGAACACTGCAGTGCAAGTACACCAGATGTTTATTATGAACCAGACTCCTCCCATTCAGAATCAGTCTACAAAGGACATAGTCAAACAAACAGCTATTTCTTCAGAGCATAAAAATGTAGCAATTTGCAACAAGTTTTTTTTTTTTTGTTTTTTTTTTAAATCCTTGCAAATGGCACAGATCACCAAGAGGGGTTTTTTTTTCTGAACAAAAGTGGAATAAAATTTTAAACTTAAACTGCAACCCACATCACCATCCCACTGGCCTACCCACCCAAATCAATTAAAATCATAAAAGCAATCAAAGACATGAAATACAGACCTTGGCTTTGGTAATCAGGGATTTAGTCTCCTGTGGTACCTGGTATATGACCAAATGCTTGGGTATTTGGGCACATGATCTACATTTTAAGAGAAGGATTAGAGGTCAGACTTGCTAATTTCCCCTTCAACACAACTCATATCACCCAAGGATGCCTAAGGATGCTGCAGGTAAAGAACTAATTATAAATTATAAAGCACAATAAAAGATTTCTCGTACATTATTAGCTAAACAGCATGTCAATGGTCAACACAATAATCTAGAAATCTAGAACTCTGAAATAATCTATGATCTGTAACTGTTTTTGTTCAAAGGAAATTAAATGGTTAACGCAGGTGTACACCTAGATGTTGTTTTGCACAAAATTTATGAAAAATCTTCCCTCTAAAAGTAATGAATAAGTCATGTTTAAAAAAATGCATTAAATTCATTAATTCATTTTTTTTTTTTTTTTGCTCTTTTGCTGCATCATGTAACCATCATGCTCTTATTGTAAAGCCCATGCAGTGTGCAAGATCCAGCTGTATGTCCCTCCAGTGTACATAGTGTAGTGGAAACAACGCAGTTTGCCCTGCCATGAACAGCTATTGTATTTTTTTTTTGCGGGGGGGGCTACAACCATTTAATGATCATTTAGGAAAAAAATCTGAATTGATTTTCAGTTAATTCAACATACTAATAAAAGTGAGTGTGCTGCAGGTTGGTGGTCAAAATCTGAGCAATCAGTAGTGCCAACAAATTCAGCTTTGGTAAGAGTAGGAGAAGGATATCAACCCTTTCAGGTTTTCTTTGCTGTCCATGACCTTGTTGTTGCCAAAACTGTCTGATGATATGAATGAATGATATGTGATGAATAATCTGTACCCCATTGCTTTGTGAAACTTTAGGTCATCCATAGTTAGTAGGGATATTAAGGCTTCAAAGCTTAATGTACGTACTTTAGACATGAACAACTCCTGCAAATTAGGCAGAGCTATCTGAATGCATAAGACAAGCTTACCTCCGTGCATTAGCATTGTATAAAATGATAAATGCACAATTATAAAGCCTTTGAATTTTGGTCTTGCTGCTGACAAGCTAAAACAAATTGAGACTTTTTCCCCAGTAGAATAATACAAATCATTTGCATTCCGCTCTATACTTTACCCATTACAAGCTCGGGATAATTTTCAGTTTCTCAAATTGCAACGCAACTTTGAGAGATGGGCATTTGGAAATGGGATCTGGTTCAACTTGGTCGCTGTAATCTTCCCCAAGGAAAAGCATAGTAAAGAAGCAAAACCCTAAAAATCTTACCAGGCAGTAGGAAGTAGAAAGTAAAAACTTTCTGCAGTCCTCATATTTAGAACACTAAATGCAATAGAAGCATATTTTATCTACAACACTACCACCAGCACGAATATCACTTTATCTTTTACAGATAGCTTCATGTAAAGAAGAATAAATAAACCTTCCCCTCTTTTATACCCTATTCCTCTCTCATTCACAGAGAAAAAAGAAAATGTATTTAATTTTGTGGTGCGGGGGAGAGTTCAGTCAGACAACAATGCACATTAATTGATTTGTTAATATTAGCAAAATGAACCTGCACCGCTAAAAAGGGCTATTTCCAAGGTTAAAATTAACATTTATAGCTGGGAAATGTTAACTAGAAAACTAAGTGTATGAACGTCTTTCACAGTCTGTGCATCATGGAAGGTTTGATTGACAGCAGAAGGGAAGAAATCAAGCACTTGCAGCACTCGATCTGTTTTTTTTTTCCCAAGCAGCTGTGAAACTGTAATTTCCCTGGCTTTGTTCACTGGAAAAGGCTCCTAAAAAAGGTAGCATAGCAGATAGGGGGTTTTGTCAAGCTATCCTATCTTGCTTTTAATACCTTTGCTGGGTAAATAACATTTCTACCAAAGTGAAATAAACAATAAGTGGACAGACATTGTTCCCTGACCTTTAATTTTCCATCTCAGAATTTGCATACAGCTGGCTTTTCAGTAATTTTCCCATAAGAGTGGCCTTTGGCAAATATCCCAGCTAGTTATTTTTACCTAGTAAATCCATTTGTTAATGTAAGCTTTAAAAGGCTCCGTGCTTCTTGAAATTAAATAGCAAAGGAAAAAGGAAATAGCAAAGGAATAGAAAGGAAAATGAGGGGGGGGGGGGGGGGTTCTGATTATGTTTTTAGCACTGATTAATTAACAAAATATAAATTATTCTTTAAAGCTAAATTCCAGGTTCATTCATTAATATTATACCATAGGTATGATTAGTAGCATAGGATACCTTTAAATACAAACAAAATATGTATATTTATGGGCACTGCGATCTGCCTTTCTCCTGCTTTCTAGGGTTTGTCTTCACCTGACAGCCCAACTTCTCATAGTCCCATGAAAGCTAAGAAGCCCAAACAGGGGGGTCCCTCGAAGGCTCAGAGTAGCTGCAGCCAGGTTCTCTCTTATTTATGTAGCAGCCTTAACTGGAACAATATCCAGCTTTTGCACAACCAGTCTCTGTTCCTGACCTTAAAGACCTACTCATAGCCTTTAAGATTCCCTACACATGGATATGACTAACATGATCACTAAAGTGAAATTCTCTGTGCAAGATCTACAGCAAAGAGTTTCCCACATTGAATTCAAAATGTCAGCTGTGTATAATGCCCACAATGATCTTAGTGATGCATATTCCAATCAGCCGCCTGATATTTGCACCATGCTATCCAAAGTAACCGACCTTGAGGACTGATCACGACAGAACAACATCAAATTTCACAGCATCCCAGAATCTGTCCCATCTGGGAATCTTAATGGCTTCCTGTGACAGCTGTTGGTGCATCTGGCCCTGATGCCTAAGATTTTGAGCTAATTATAAATAGAGCACACCGACTGCCTAAGCCTTCCTTTTTGCCGACAGAAATCTCACGTGATGTATTGGCTAGAATCCATTACTATCAGATTAAGGATAAAGCTATGTCTGTGGCCAGGAAAAATCCCCAATTCATGGGGCAATTAACTGCAATATTTCTGTTTGCTGACTTATCTCAGGTTACTATGCAGAACAGGAAAATATCCTCAGTTCTCTTAGGAACCATAAAATTATCTACATGTTGGGTTTCCCCACAAAGTTCTTGATTAGGTGTCAGGGTACCAATGGCAGGGGAAGGACTCTAGGACCCAGCATCCGTCAGGGTACCAACGGTAAGAGAAGGACTCTAGGACCCAGCATCTCCACCTGCACTTCACATGGGTCTTTATAAGGAAGTCTGCCAGTGGTTGAGGTTGCTGATCTTCAGCTTGTTACCTGTGTTCTTATGGTTCCTATGGTCCCTTGCTCCTGTGATCCTCATTTACAGACCCTGGTCCTTCCTGACCTGTCCCTTGCCTGCTCCAGTCCTCGACCCCAGCTTTTCTTACGGATACCCTCTGCCTGCCTCTTCTGTTTAACCTCAGCTTCCCACCTGACTTTGTCTGCTAGGTTACCCACCTGGCTCCTGATCCTGGCCTGTACCGACTATCCTTCCGACACAGTGATTCTACAGACCCGTCACACCTCACAGGCGCCATCTGCCTGCAGCCTCTGCTCAATACATCAGCAGTATCCCTGAGTCCTCCTGCAAGCAACTCCGCAGGCGACCTGTGCTATTTTGTGCCTGACTCTTCCTGTTTCACCTCCAGTCTGGAATTTGGCCGCAAGGGAAGCCCTCTTTCCATTGGCCTCCAGCACCCAGTACCTGATATCAAGCACCAAGGCAAATCAATCTCTGTCTACTCTCCTGAAGCTGCCATTAGGCTCCATAAAAAGTGGCACATTCTTCCACTGGATACTCCAATCCACATGAAAACTGGAAACTCAGCGATGATTGGTTCTGAAGTCCTTTCAGAGTAAATTCTCCAGAGGCTTCTTCTCTACAGCTGCGCTTGCAGGTGTCTCATTACAGTCCTCCCTACTGATTTCTCTCCTTTTTAAATGCTTCACTACTGGAAAAAGGTTTTTTTACCCCATTTTTTAGCAGCTGATGCTACCCATGGTAACTGCAATTTTTTTCTTGGCAACAAGAAAGTCCCGTTTCTAGTACAAGAAAGTCACAATTTTTTAATTTCAATTTGCCTTTTATAATGCATATGTTATCTACATCAAATCCACTGAAAGCCCTATCTCCTTCCTAAAATTCATTGAAGAAACTGTCATGTCCCTCGTCTACCAACAAGGACCCCCCCCCCCCCCCCCCAGAAAACCTTCGCTCTGATGCTGTTAGCCGACTTCATGAGCGCCACTTCCCAGACAATATTCCACCGTCTGTAGCAGGATGAAGACGCCAAAAAAGATGCCGTGTATGCAGCAAAAGAGTATTTTGTAAAGATACCAGCTACCATTGTCCGGACTGTCCCTCCCAACTTGGCCTGTGTATTGGAGAATGCTTCAGATGTTATCATACATCCATACAATACTAGCCCATATTTTAATAATTTCCACGTTTTCATCTGTGCTGACCATGTTTCCTCATAACCATGTCATTGCTTCCACATAAACTGACCCTGGCCTGTTTTTCCACTATGCTTCTACCTACTGTTTGGACTGCTTTTATGTGAACTGACTCTGGCTAGTTTTACCGATTACGCTTCTGCCTACCGTTTGGACTGCTTCCCTGTGAACTGACCCTGGCCTGTTTTATCAACTACGCTTCTGCTTACCGCTTGGATTACTTCACCAAGAACTGACCCTGGCCTGTTTGATCAACTACGCTTCTTCCTACTGTTTGGATTGCTTCCCTGTGAACTGACCCTGGCCTGTTTTATCAACTACGCTTCTGCCTGTCGCTTGGACTGCTTGCACGTGAACTGACCCTGGCCTGTTTTATCAACTATGCTTCTGCCTACCGCTTGAACTGATCTGTTTCCCTGCTACTGTAGTACACAGTGGTCTCACATATGCAAGGGGCTCCAGAATTGTTTTTCCAGATGGAAAAAAACTATTTTTTTGTTCTCTCCGGGTTTTGTAAATTCCGGATTAGGGTCTGGAGTCCGGAGGCTTGAGTTGTCTGCAGATAACAGTGTATCGGGACCAATATTATGGCTGTGCTGACCATGTCTCTGACTGGACAATTCCTTTGGACACATGCTGTGACTGTGCTGACAATATCCCAGTATTGACTATAGACTATATTCCTGCCTGCTGCCTGGAAAAATACTATTGTAGTCGCTAAGCATGTCCCTGCCTGCTACCTGGACCAATGCTCTCCTCTATGGACAACTGCACTACTAAGATTAAGTTGGGGGATGCGCTACCAGAACACAGTAAATCTGGGCGCAAAATAAATGGGGAAGTGCCACATCCTAGTAGATTAGAAAGAGATAATTGGGGAAATATGGACTTTATAGGCACTAGTAGCTTAAAAAATACAATTTTATTGATTGACAGTTTAAAACAGGAGATTTCCAATCAAAAATAAAAACAAGAATAGAAATATATTGCCTCAGTAGGCATATGTGACATAGATGTAACAATCACAGTTGTGGTACAAAGCAAAAGTACATATCACGTATTAGAGAAAGTGACAAGATATATACATCACATCTTATAGGTCTCATAGACGATGACAATGAGGTTGTTCTATCGTCCCTGAGTTCCACTTGTGCGACAATTGGCATGTAGACATTCCATGTAGCCAGATTGCCCTACATGTTTCACTTGAACAAAAAGCTTCCTCTGGAGCTACTGGTACATATATTTCTGTATAATGAGATAATTACATGTTATTTAAACAGAAATGCGACAATCTGCATACACCACAAAATTTGATAAAAAACACAATCCCAATGTTTATAGAACAAAAGGAGATAGACCACATAAAAACGGAAAATTGTATCATACTGTAATTTTCCTTTCCTGGTGCCTATCCATGGCAACATATCAATGATAGAGCTCTGCCTCTACTCCTCCTTCAGGACTAGTAAATAGCATAAATTAATAACTAATCCCCTGTCCCAGCATTCTCTGTGATATAGAATACAGTGGGTGGGATCGTATGCTGCCATGGATAGGCACCAGGAAAGGAAAATTATGGTAAGTATGATACAATTTTCCATTTTCCTGGTGCCACCATGGCAGCATACCAATGATAAAACACTAGCATAACAAGGGTGGGTAATGCCAAATAAGTGAATCTTTAATTGGAAAAGGACATCGCCGATTGAAAGGTTCTTCTTCCAAACTCAACGGTTGTGAGTGACCCAGGATCGATACGGTACTGCTTGAAGAACGTGTGTTGAGAAGATCATGAGGTGGCCCTGCAAACTGTCTCCAAAGACACATTAGCCCTTGCCGCCCAAGAAGCTGAAACCGCCCTGGTTGAATGAGCCCTCACTTGAGAAGGAGGAACCAAGCCCCTGATCTTGTAGGCCTTTTGGATTAACTTGATTATCCAGGATGACAGAGTCCTGCTAGTAGACTCCTTGCCTCTGTTTCTTCCGAAGGGAACGATGAACAGCCTTTCTGAGGATCTGAAAGATTCTGTTGCTCCTAAGTAAGCCTGAATAACTCTGGAGATGTCCAGATTATGATGGGTGTTTAACTCTGGGTCCAACAGAACTGGTTGTGCCCAAGGTACGAGAAGATGGCTTGAGGATGACACTTTGGGGACGAAGCCTCGCAATGGACGAAGCTCAACCCTTTTAGGAAAAAAGGTAATATGCTCCTCGCCTATCCCTAAGGCATGTAGCTCGGAAATTTCCAGAGGGGATGGCCACAAGAAAGACTGTTTGTAGGGTCACATTCCATAAGGTCGCCTGCTCCACAGGGGCAAAGGGGGATCCGGAAAGAACCACCAGAACTAGAGATATATCCCACTGAGGAAAAGGGTGTCTAACGGGAGGGCGGATCTTTCGTACCCCTTTAAAGAAAGTGACCACCAAAGGATCTTCCGCCCATTTTTTATTGGTTGCTGCTGAGATAGCTGTGACTTGTACCTTCAGGGAACTTAGACCTAACCCTAAATCCAATCCCGTTTGGAGATAAGATAGCAAGTTGGAAGATGAGGGGCTGATAGGGTTGAAATCCTGTCCTGTCGCAAATTACAGAAATTGACTCCAGATCTTGGAATAGATTGTGTTTGTAGAGGGTTTTCTAGCCTTCAAGAGCGTGGAAATGACTCCGGGAGCACATCCTAAGGATTGAAATCTCCTCCTCTCAGCCTCCAAACATGAAGATCCAGTCTCTGCGGGTTTGGGTGGCATAGGCCTCTCAGAGAGCAGATCGGGAAAAGGAGAAATCTTGACAGGGGATCCGACACTGAGACATACTACCAGAGGGAACCAGGGTCTCTTCGGCCAGAATGGAAGAATCGCTAAGATCTGAACTGATTCTCCTGAGGAGTTTCAAATCAATGGGCGTGGAGGAAAGGCATAGGCCGTGGAAAAGTTCCAAGGGCACGTCAGGGCATCTACTGCCTCCTCCTGAGGGTGGGGGAGACGAGAGAAGAACCTGGGAAGTCTTGAGTTCTCCGGGGTAGCGAACATATCCAGTTGTGGGGGAAACAAGAGGTTGGAGATCTAAAGAAAAATGTGTGGGTGGAGACACCACTCATTGTCCAGAAAATTCCTGGACAGGGAGCCCACTATTGTGTTGAACTTGCCTGGGAGGTAAACCGCTCTGAGATCTACCAGGTTTCTCTCGGCCCAGAGCATTATTGGTTTGACCTCCAAAAGGAGGGATCTGCTGCGTGTTCCCCCCTGTTTCTGCAGGTAAGATACCGCTGCTCTGTTGTCCATCCGGAGACGAACTCTGTGTCCTTGGAGAAGTGGTGTTAAGGATGTTAGGGCTAAGAAGGCCGCTCTCAATTCCAGCACATTAGATACTATCCCCCTGAATGAACAAGACAACCTTCCTTGGAGTCTTGTATCCCCGCAATGGGCGTCCCAACCGTGTCCGCTTGCGTCCATTTTTTATTGGTTGCTGCTGAGATCGCTGCAACTTGTACCTTCAGGGAACTTAGACCTAACCCTAAATCCAATCCTGTTTGTAGAAAAGATAGCAAGTTGGAAGATGAGGGGCTGATAGGGTCCAGGAGAACGAGCCTAGATAATGAGGCTTTTCAAGGTTCCCCTTCTCTGTTCACCAGTGTAGGCTCCTGCGCATTACTGTGGTTATTTTGATCCTCTGGCAAAGGTGTTCTTTCTTCCACTGTGCTAGGAAGCCTGTCTGGAAGAACCGTAGATGCCAATGAGCCCATGGCACCATGGGGATGCAAGATGACATCGTACCCACTAGGCTCAGACACTGGAGGCCGTCAGATGGGAACTCTCGATGACCTTGAACATCTTTTGAATTACAATGTCCCTCTTCTTGGGGGGTAAAGATACCGTCCCCCGCCGGGTATTGAACAAAGCCCCAAGATAGACCATCTGTTGTGTTGGGGATAGATGACTCTTTTTGAGGTTTACTAGCCATCCAAAATCTTCCGAGGACTGAAGAAGAATCTCCCTGTGGCACATGAGTCGTACTGGATTGTCTGCGAGGAAGAGGGTGTCGTCCAAATATTGAAACACTCTCAAACCCTTCTCCCGGAGGGGAGCGAGAACGGATATTAGGACCTTGGTAAATACCCGGGGTGAAGTGCAGAGGCCAAACGGAAGAGCTTTGAATTGTAGATGTATTCTCTCTACTGCAAACCTCAGGAACTTCTGGAAGGATGGGAGGATTGGGATATGCAGATAGGCATCCTGGAGGTCAAGTGATATCAACCAGTCGCCTGGTTGGATTACCTGGATAATTGTGTTTAACCACTTGCTGACCGCTCACTCGAGCTCTACTGCGGCAAAGTGGTTAGTTATCGTCCAGCGACGTAGACCTACGTCGCTGGACTCCTCCCCTTGTGGGCGGCGCACGCGCGCCGCCGGAGGCTCGCTCCTGCTGTATTCATTCACAGCGGGACTCGGGCCAGGAGAGGAGCGGCGGCGATCGCCGCTGCGCTTCCCCGATCGTCGGGGAATCGAGTTTGGAGATCCGCCCACTTGTGTAAACAAAGCGGGCGGATCTCCTAAGTGACAGACAGTGACAGATTGCAGGGTTCAGTATAGCTGAACATGCGATCTGTCCTCGTGTCACTCAGTCACCTCCCCCCACACATGTTAGTAAGCACCAGGCATACATTAACCCCTCCCTCTCCAATACAATTAACCCCTTCCCTGCCAGTGTCATTTTTACAGTAACAGTGCATATTTATAGCACTGATTACTGTAGTAATGTCACTGGTACCCCCAAAAGTGTCAAAAATGTCAGTCAAGGGTCCGATCTGTCCTCCGCAATGTCGCAGTCCCGCAAAAAAAATCACAGATCGCCGCCATTACTCGTTAAAAAAAAACACCAAAAATGACAGAAATCTTTCCCTTAGTTAGTAAACGCAATAACTTTTGCGCAAACCAATCAAAACACGCCTATTGTGATTTTTTTTTACCAAACATAGGTAGCAGAAAACAAATTGGCCAAAAATTTTAAAAAATTTAGATTTTTACATTTTGGGGGGGGGGGGGGAATTTCATATAAAAAAATGTGAAAAATATTGTTATTTTTTCAAAATGTATGCTCTTTTTTTGTTTATAGCGCAAAAAGTAAAAATCGCACAGGTGATCAAATACCATCAAAAGAAAGCTCTGTTTATGGGAAAAAAGGGACGTAAATTTAGTTTGGGTATGGTGTCGCATGACCACGCAATTGTCAGTTAAAGTTGCACAGTCCTGAATCCCAAAAAGTGGCCTGGACGTAAGACAGCAAAATCCTCCGGTGGTAAAGTGGTTAATGATTCCATCTTGAAGCTCTCAATAGTTATGTAACGATTTAGCTTCTTGAGATCTATCATAGGTCTCCATCCTCCTTTCTTTTTCCTGACCAGAAAAAGTGGGGAATAAAAACCTGTATAGCGTTCTGCCGATGGGACTGGAATGAATGCTCCCTGGAGCTGGAGTTCTGTCAAAAATTGCAGTAGGGCCGACGACTTTGCCAGAGAGGCTGGGATCCTTGTTCTCTGAAAAACTTGAGGCGGTGGATAGGAGGATTCCCAATGATGCCCTAGCTTTATCGTTGATAGGACCCAAGGGTCCTGGCAGTGGGCAGCCCAAACCGGATAGAAAGGTTGAGGTCTGGCTCCGACTGGGAGGGACTGAAGCCTCCTGGCATCAAAAAGACTTTTTCGAGTCTTGGGGCGCTGTAAGTTTCTTGTTTCTGCGTGCCCCTAAAAAGGAGGCCTGTGTGCCCCTCCAGGGTCTTCTGTTCTCCCTTTGTTGCCTCGGTTGCCTGTAGTCCCTGAACCGCGACGGGCGGAATCTTGAGGAAACCACTCTAGACCTCTTAGGTTTCCTATCCTGGGGGAGTAAACCGGACATCCCTCCTGAGACTCTGGAGATTGCTTTGTCTAATCTTTTCCCAAATAGATTTTTCCCATCAAAGGGTATCCTAAACCAATTCTGTTTAGATGATAGGTCAGCTGTGCAAGACTTTAGCCAAAGAGCCCTTTTAGCCATCACTGCGTGAAGCATTGATCTTGCTGAGCAGCGGATTGTGTCGATTGCGGCCTCTCCGACAACGTCTGCTGTATATTCTAAATTCTTCAAGAGCCTTGATGATATCTTTCCTGGGGACATCCTGGCACAAGGCTGTTTCCACATTATCTGTCCAAACTCTGATGGCGTTAGACACTGATGTGAGTGCAATGGCCAGCTTGCAGGCAGCGCCTGAAGCCAAGTAGCTTCTCTTTAGATCAAAATCAATACGGCGGTCTAAAGGATCTCTAAAGGAAGTTGAAGTCACATTTTTGGCAAGGTGTGCCACTGCTGCATCAACTACCGGCATTGAATTTAAAGATTGTGCATCCGATTCAGCCAGGGGGTAAAGGTTATTGAGGCGGCCCAGAGAGAATTTCGTATTGTTTTTTTTCCACTCTTCCTCTATGATCTCTCTGATCTCGCCCATTAGTGAGAAGAAAACCTGCTTCCTTTTGAGGAAGGGGAAGTATGTTTTGGATATTGCCGGGGGATCCTCCGTGTCTTTCCAAGAGATGGCTGTTTTAACTGCCTGGATGAATGGTTGCACCAAGGCATAGCTGAAGCCTGAATGATCTGCCTCATCTGAGGACTCCTCTGAGAGTGGATCTGAGGAATCGTCTCTGGCCGGTGGGTCTGTGGAAGGCCGAGAAGCGTTGAGGCCTGAAGGGCCTGGTTCCTCAGGGTCTCTGTCTGGCGCTAACACCCTAGGAGGGGCTGTCTGTGCGGGGACCAGGGTTGCCAATTCTGCGAGAGAGTCCTTCATTGTCTTTTTGAGCAGAACTACCACTTGGTTATTCCCTACCCTCCCGGTTGGAAGCATACTCGCGGAAGCAGTCTCTGCAAACCAGCTTGCGTGGCAAGGGTATTGCTCCATAGGTCAAACACTTTTTGGGAGAGCGAGGAGGTGTAGAGGGAGAACGATGATGCCTTGATCTTGATTTTTCTGAAGATCTGCGGCGGGATCTGCGATCCGAGCTGTCATCTTCGCGGTGTCTTGAAGATCTTCCTGATCTTCTAGAATGAGTACCTATTGCGAGGATCTTGTCCACGGGATGAGTGGCTCATTGCAGGCGTTACAGGAGGACCGACTGGAAAAAAAAAAAAAGGTAGAATAGATGAAGAAAGAGAGAGAGAAAGAAGGCAAGAAAAAAAGGTGATTAAAGAGAAAGAGAGGGGAAGTGGGAGCAGGGGTCCTTAAGGAAGAAGACGGGAAAACAGACAAAAAACGAAAAGGAAAAAACATTTCTTCGTGTTTTTTTTTTTTTATATCTCTCTCTTTCTTCTCTTTTTTTAAGAACCAAAAAAGGTTCTTTCTTCTTTTATTATATATATTATATATATATATATTTTTTAAATAAAACTTCCCATAACAATAAAAAAATTCTTTCCCCTCCCCCTATGCTGCCCTGCAGAGTGCAAGGCATTACCTATGGCTTTTGAGGAGAGGAGGAGGCAGGGAACCATCAGCCTGAATAACTCCAAGGCTAATGGTCCCTTTAATAAGGAAAGGAGGAGAGAGGGAGCCCGAAATCCCTTCTCCTCCACTAATTGTAATGTCAAGTGAAACTGTGGGCAAAAGCCCTACTTGTTTCCCTTAACCAAGACGGCCGCTCACACCTCGATCGCACTGCACATGCGCCCGCGCATGCGCACACGCTTCTACCGCACGGCCGGAATCCCTGCCTCCCAGCGCTGAGACGTCAGCGAATGGAGACAAAGAGGGGAGGAGCGTAGTGGCCGAAGGCCGCCACACACATCAGAGCGCCGAGAGGCGCATGTGGGAGCACTCCACTCCGGCCCAGCGGAGGCATGGAGCGGAATAACGCTACAAAAATGGCCCAGAGACCAGGTACCCATGAAAAAGGGGGTATCTTTGCATTTGCCTTCCCATAGAAAAAGGGAGGGGAGGGGGGAGGGCAGAATAGGGAGGATAATTGAGAGAGTAAGGGCAAGAAGAGAGAGAAGTAAGGAGGGAAACCAAACAAAAAAGAAAAAACGGAAAAGCGGAGAGGAGAAGAGAAATAAAATTGCGAGAATAAAAAAAGTGCAAAAAATAAAAAATTTTAAATATGTTTATGATTTCTTCTTTTTACTTTATTGGCTTTTGCCTGTTTGAATTACTACTTGGATTCATCCAGGTATGTATAATCATAATTAACATTTTTTATTTTTTGCACTTTTAATTACCTACATGTTTTCAGTCCCCTTTCTTCCCCGTCCCTGCTGGGTGCACACTTGCCTCTGGGCGGGCCCGGTAGGCAAGCACCCCTTGTTCCATCCACACACCTATAGCCTAGTTGTTCCCGCACTGACAACTCCCTCTTTCCCGTCCCCGGGTGCCATACACCCTGGGTATGGGTTCCACTCAGGACCTACCCCGACTGCCCGAACATTCTCCGTTTGGGGTCTCTTCGCTCCTCTGAGCCTTCCCTCTCTATCTTTCTTTTTGTGAATATTAGAAAGCCTGGGTTTGGCTCTGATTATGGATGCTCGGTCTTCATGATTGTTTTGGTGCTTGTTGGTCATCATGACTATTATTTCAAATTATTTTTGTTTTTCTGTCACTTTTGTACACTCCAGGTCCTTACTGCATATTCATGTATTCCAAGCTGGATAGTTGTTCTCTGTTAGCTTTGTTTCTCCTTTTTTGAACATGTGCTCTGTTACACTTGTATGCTACTGATGTTTGTATAGTTTTATACTTCAATAAAAATTGTTTAAAAAAGAAACAAAAAAACAAAACAAACAACTCCCCTAGACTGTTCATTCATGTAAAGAGTCATTGGGAACAAGGAGAGAATCAGAGACTTGTTCAAGTAAATATGTGCTGGTAACTAGGGTTGAGCGAACACCTAGATGTCCGTGTTCGACGGGTTCGGCCGAACTTTAAAAAAAAGTCCGGGTCCGTGTCCCGGACTTTTACCGAACTTTTCCCGGACACCGAACCCCATTGAAGTCAATGGGGACCCGAACTTTAAGGCACTAAAATGGCTCTAAAACACCAAAGGAAAGGGCTAGAGTGCTGCAAATGGCAGCAAAACGTAATTAAGAGCATGGCAAGTGCTCTGCAAACAAATGTGGATAGGGAAATAACTTAAAACAACAAAAAAAAAACAGAAAAATAAAACAATGTTCTTCTTCATCTCTGAAGGACGAGGCCCATATGGAGTAGGAGGGAGGTTGAGGTGGTGGTGGATGTGGCGGTGACATAGGCGTGCGCACAGGGTGTGCTGGGTGTGCCTGGGCACACCCTAATCACCTAGGGCACATAGCATTGCCAGTGAGGAGATGGGAAAGATCTCCCTGGGACCTGCTCTGCTCTATTTTGCCTTGCCTACAGGTACATGGCCCCGATACATTACTCTCCCTGCTGGCAAACACATGCATGTGTATTTCAACTTTGGGGTGCACACCTTAATGCAATAGGCTGCGCACACCTATGGGCGGTGTAGGTGGAAGCGGCGGTGGAGGAGGACCAGGGCCGGATTAACAGCATCATGGGCTTGGTGCTGAGGATTTTGAAGGGCCTTAAGGGCCGTGCCTTGCCATGCACCCAGAGGAGGAAGGGTGCAGCCATGCATGCCTAATTCAACATGGGATGCTGTCTCTGAAGCCCATAAACACATCCATGCATCGCCAACTGTCCCTCCTTGTCCGGCCTTCACGCTGTGTGGGGAGGTTCTGAGGGTGCTGCCTGGGGAAGCGAGCATAGAAGCCAGACTTCTGTGTTTACAAGTGACAGAAGAGCGGTAACAGTGAATATGGCCAACCCGGGGCCTATATAAAAGGTAGGGGCCTGGAGCTGCAGCTCCAATAGCCCCTACATTAATCTGGCCCTGAGGAGGAGGACGAGGTAGCCAACACTGCTTCTTTTCAAAAATTTTAAATGAGGGTACACCCCAAAAGAGTGAGAAAGAGCAAAAATGGAACAATGGGTGGGTAAGGTCGGTATCCATTGCTATTCTGCATAAGGTACGGAAAAGTCCCGTGGGATCCATGCCTGGTTCATTTTAATGAACGTGAGCTTGTCCACATTGTCTCTGGACAGGCGGCTGCGCTTGTCTGTTATAACGCCCCCAGCCGTGCTAAATACCCGTTCAGATAATACACTGGCTGCAGGGCACGCCAGCACCTCCAAGGCGTAAAGGGCAAGCTCAAGCCATGTGCCCAATTTGGAGACCCAGAAGTTGAAGGGGGCAGACCCGTCATTCACTACATGTAGGCGTGTGCACACATACTGCTCCACCATGTTGGTAAAATGCTGCCTCCTGCTAAGACGTTCCATCTGAGCTGCTGGTGCTGCTGTTTGTTGTGGCGTGCTGACAAAGCTTTTCCACATTTCGGCCATGCTAACCCTGCCTTCTGAGGTGCTGGCGGTGCCCTGGTTGCGTTGGCGACCTCCTCCTCCTCCTCCTCTGCCTTGTGCTTCCACTGTGGCCCCGCTGTCAGATGGGAATGCCAGCAGCATGGCGTCTACCAGCGTGCGCTTGTACTCGCGCATCTTGCGATCGCGCTCCAGTGAGTGAATTAAGGACGGTACGTTGTCCTTGTAACGGGGATCCAGCAGCGTGGCCACCCAGTAATCAGCACAAGTTAGAATGTGGGCAACTCGGCGGTCGTTGTGGAGACACTGCAGCATGTAATCGCTCATGTGTGCCAGGCTGCCCAGAGGCAACGAAAGGCTGTCCTCTGTGGGAGGTGTATCGTCCGTGTCCTCTGTATCCCCCCAGCCACGCACCAGTGATGGCCATGAGCTGGCCTGGGTGCCACCCTGCTGTGAACATGGTTCCATCTCCTCCTCCAGCTCCTCCTCCTCCTCATCCTCCTCATCCTCCAGAACTGTGCCCCTGCTGGACAATTGCGTCCCTGGCGTTTGCGTGTGCAGGAACCCACCCTCGGAGCCCCTTGCGAATGACTGCCCTGAAAGCCTTGGAAATGTTACCTCTTCATCCTCCTCCTCCTCCTCATCCTGTGCCACATCCTCTTCCATCATCGCCCGAATTGTTTTTTCAAGGAGGCATAGAAGTGGGATAGTTAAGCTGAGAACGGCGTCATTGCCACTGGCCATGTTGGTGGAGTACTCAAAACAGCGCAACAAGGCACACAGGTCTCGCATGGAGGCCCAGTTAAATTAAATAGCGGAATAGAAAATATGATCCAAAAAAAGTGTATGTATATCACACGTACACAACCACACTGGGCCCCAATTACTATTGTTTGTACCCCTAAAAGGCTAGATGAGGAGTAGGGGGAGTATGGAACAGGCAGCACCCTCAAACCTTCAGAAGTATGAGATGAACCCCAACAACTTGGAAAGGTGGATCTCTCTCACACGTACCGACACAGACTATCCCGCAATTCAATTGATCCTCAAAGGTTTTTATTGAATAGCGGAATAGGAAATATGATCAAAAAAAGTGTATGTATCTCGCACGTACACAACCACACTAGGCCCCAATTACTATTGTTTGTACCCCTAAAAGGCTAGATGAGGAGTAGGGGGGGTATGGAACAGGCAGCACCCTCAAACCTTCAGAAGTATGAGATGAACCCCAACAACTTGGAAAGGTGGATCTCTCTCACACGTACCGACACAGACTATCCCCCAATTTAACTGATCCCCAAAGGTTTTTGATTAAATAGCGGAATAGAAAATATGATCCCAAAAAAGTGTATGTATATCACACGTACACAACCACACTGGGCCCCAATTACTATTGTTTGTACCCCTAAAAGGCTAGATGAGGAGTAGGGGGAGTATGGAACAGGCAGCACCCTCAAACCTTCAGAAGTATGAGATGAACCCCAACAACTTGGAAAGGTGGATCTCTCTCACACGTACCAACACAGACTATCCCCCAATTTAACTGATCCCCAAAGGTTTTTGATTAAATAGCGGAATAGAAAATATGATCCCAAAAAAGTGTATGTATATCACACGTACACAACCACACTAGGCCCCAATTACTATTGTTTGTACCCCTAAAAGGCTAGATGAGGAGTAGGGGGAGTATGGAACAGGCAGCACCCTCAAACCTTCAGAAGTATGAGATTGTGTTCACTGTACCCCACAAAGATTGAGTTCACTGCACCCCACAATGATTGTGTTCACTGCACCCCACAAAGATTGTGTTCACTGCACCTCACAAAGATTGTGTTCACTGTACCCCCCAAAGATTGTGTTCACTGCACCCCACAAAGATTCTGTTCACTGTACCCCACAAAGATTGTGTTCACTGCACCCCAAAAAGATTGTGTTCACTGCACCCCAAAAAGGATGTTGTTCACTGCACCCCAAAAAGGATGTTGTTCACTCCACCCCAAAAAGATTGTGTTCACTGCACCCCACAAAGATTGTGTTCACTGCACCCCAAAAAGATTGTGTTCACTGCACCCCAAAAATGATTTTGTTCACTGCACCCCAAAAAGGATTTTGATCACTGCACCCCAAAAAGGATGTTGTTCACTCCACCCCAAAAAGATTGTGTTCACTGCACCCCACAAAGGATTTTGTTCAGTGCACCCCAAAAAGATTGTGTTCACTGCACCCCAAAAAGGATGTTGTTCACTGCACCCCAAAAAGGATTTTGTTCACTGCACCCCAAAAAGATTGTGTTCACTGCACCCCACAAAGGATTTTGTTCACTGCACCCCACAAAGATTGTGTTCACTGCACACCAAAAAGGATTGTGTTCACTGCACCCCAAAAAGATTTTGTTCACTGCACCCCAAAAAGATTGTGTTCACTGCAGCCCAAAAAGATTGTGTTCACTGCAGCCCAAAAAGATTGTGTTCACTGCAGCCCAAAAAGATTGTGTTCACTGCAGCCCAAAAAGATTGTGTTCACTGCAGCTCACACACAGAAAAATGGATGTGGATCACTGACACCTGCCTATCTCCAATCCCACACCACACAGCAATATCGATTGTAGTTTGTAGAACACAGTTTCCCTAAAATTCAGCAGACTCTGTCCCTAACAGGATTGAGAAGAGATCGTAGATCAGGATTGAGTGCAGATTCACCCCACCCCCCACACAGCAATATCGATTGTAGTTTGTAGAAGACACTGACCCTATAATTCAGCAGACTCTATCCCTAAAATGCCTACAACTCGCCCTGCCTAAACACTCCGACCTGTCCCTCAATTCTATCCGGACACAAATGGTTTTTTCCTGCCTATCTTTCCCTAATCAGCAGCCAGCACGTTGATGTGTGCTCTGTCCCTGAATCTAAGCAGCATAATGACGCCGCTGCGGCTGCCTCGAACTTATAAAGACTTGGTCACATGCTTCAGACGGCCAATCACAGCTACTGAGACATTTGCAGGCATGGCTGGGATGGCTTAAGGCACACCAGTTAAACGATTGTTGATTGGCTGTTGAAAGCCCGCCATGAAAAGAGCGCCAAAGCATGCAAAACCCGGAAATAAAACGACCGAACACGGATTTTTACCCGAACATACAGTAAAGTGTCCGTGTCCGTGTTCGGGTACAAAAAATCCAATTATTCGGTACGAACACGAATAATACAGTCCGTGTTCGCTCAACACTACTGGTAACCAGGGGAGCCTGTAAAGACAATATCCAGCAGTTCCTGTGGGGGCAGTGCTAAAGTCTGTTGAATATATTAAACCTCACAATATCATTATGTGTAAATCCATATATATATATATATATATATATATATATATATATATATATATATATATATAAACAACAATAAGTGCTATTGTGTTACACCACTTCCCATTACACATAATATGAGGGGCTTATAGCACATATAAAATAAATATTATTCATAAGAGGTTCATATAAAGCTCACATATACAGTCTCAGCAGGTGATATACAGATGAATATGGAGATCTTTTCCTTTAATCCAACATTTAGAGCAGAGAAAATGTTGGTAACACCACTAGTCTGTGCCTTTTCCCCCAGCAGGTGTGCCCTCAACTTTAGGTTTTGACCAACAAATGGTCAATATAAGCCTTACATCCCCTAAGGGGATGAGGAAGATGTACTGATGTTGCGGACACCTCCGGTAATGGTCAGATCTCCTCCTCTCCTCCTTGCTCCAATGCAACAAACATATATAGCCACTGAGATGAGTGATCTCTTTAAAGATGTTTTAATATGGATGCCTCCAGATTCTTTTCTCTCCTCCTTTCAAGCATGTAACCATAAGAAGAAACTATACATAGTGCTTACATCTTTTTAAAAGACAATTCTCTTTATTAAAACTAATATCAGTGCACTCACATTTATATGGTGCTCCAAGCGCACCAAACTATAGTAAGCATGGATTCATGTACATTAAAAGTTCTTGGAAAATCCAGGGTTAGTTTACCGTATCTGACCTGACCTGAGGAAGCCCTGCGACCTGTGGCCCAATGTGTAGGGGAGCGTCCGGCTGACGTCACGGAGTGTTTGTCACATGAGACAGATGTGGTAAACTAACCCAGGATTTTACATGAACTTTTAATGTATATGGATCCATGCTTACTATAGTTTTGTGTGCTTGAAGTACCCTCTGAATGTGAAAAAAGTTTAGATCTTGGGAAACCCTGTATATTTGGTATATTTGTAATCTACAGATCACTGTACAGTTCAGTACATTTTTGAGTAGCAGAATCTCAAAAACGCTAATTTTGCATCATTGTTTAGTGATAGCATTACTTGCCTTAGTGCTTAGTGCAAAACTCACTCTGAGTTAATGCAAATCTCTAAGTTTGCATCAGTATTTAGGGGTTGCTAGGGGTTCCTTGAGCAATGAGCAATTTCTGCCTCTCAGATAAGTTCCCACTGACACAATTGATCTTTTTTGCTATCTCAAAGAGGGTAATTCTTCCCAATGACTACACAATGACCTTCACAGTCATGTATTTGTAAATATAGTAATTTGTAGCAGGGGTTCCCTGAGACCAGAAAATTATTTCAAGGGTTCCTCTGTGTTAAAAAGGTTGAAAAAGGCTGTGCTATAGCGTGGTATGACCTGTTGTTCCCTTATAATAATATTACCAGTAGGGATGATCGAACGGTTCGGGTCCACCATCGGTTCGGCCCGAACATTGGGTGTTCGAGGTTTGGCCGAATTTAGAACTTTTTGCCCAAAAAGTTCGGAATTCGGCAACCAGAACCGCCCAAAATGCAATGCTTCAGGAAATTGGCTTTAAAAGCCCGTGATTGGACCAGAACCATTAGCAAAAGCCAATTGAGGGGACAGGAGAATGCTAGGAATGTGATTGGAGTGACTAGGGGGTCCCTAGACCAATCATTAGTGAATACGCCCCCCAGTATATAAGATCGCCCCCCCCATATTCCTAGCATTGTTATACTGGATATGGAAGAGAATGGAAGCAGTTCTGTTAATTTTACTTTAAAAGTGTCATTTAGCTATTTTTAGTGTGAGGAAAGGGATATCTAGTGTAGTTAGAGTGCTCCTTTACACTTAAGTTAGCTTCAAAAATTGAGTTTCTGTAGGGAAAGTGTTAAGTGTAAGGGGACCGTAGTGTAGTGTAGGGTTAACTGGCAGTGACTGCTATGGCAGGGTGACAAAACCCTTCCATAGCAGGGTGACCGCTATAGAGAAATGATCATTTCTCTGAATAGCTTCGGAACTGGAATATGGCTTCTCACCAGCCAAGCATTTTTTATGCTGCAGGGGCTGCCACTGCCAGTGCTTTTTTGAGGACATGTTTGATGTCAGACATGACATTTGAACATGTGTATAGGGGGTATATATAGACATATATGTCTGAATATATACCCCTAGACATATATAGGTGTGATAGTAGCAGAAATAAATGCTTGCGCTAATGAAATCATTTACAGGAATATATTTCTGCTACTATCACACCTATATATGTCTAGGGGTATATATTCAGACATATATGTCTATATATACCCCCTATACACATGTTCAGATGTTTTGCCTGCCTCAAAAGAACCCAAAAAAATGCCAAAAAAACGCTAGCATCAAAAAAAAATGCCCAGGTGTGTTTTTACTGGCATTTTTTGGGGGGTTTTGGAGGCAGGCAAAACATCTGAACATGTGTATAAGGGATATATATAGACCTATATGTCTGAATATATACCCCTAGACATATATAGGTGTGATAGTAGCAGAAATAAATGCTTGCGCTAATGAAATCATTTACAGGAATATATTTCTGCTACTATCACACCTGTATATGTCTAGGGGTATATATTCAGACATATATGTCTATATATACCCCCTATACACATGTTCAGATGTTTTTCCTGCCTCAAAAGAACCCCAAAAAATGCCAAAGAAACGCTAGCGTCAAAAAAAAAATGCCCAGGTGTGTTTTTGCTGGCATTTTTTGGGGGGTTTTGGAGGCAGGCAAAACATCTGAACTTGTGCACAGTACCACTATACACAAGTTCAGATGTTTTTCCTGACTGCAAAGAACCCAAAAAAATGCCTGCTTTGAAACCGGCAAGGTGTTACAGCAGCGAAGCCATATTCCTGTGCTCAAAGTTTTCTAATACAAACAATCCTTTTTTTTTTTTCTGGTTCTGGACATGCTACAGAGCTGAAACTTCACAGGTACACCTTTTAGACCCCCCAGACACAAAATCACACAAAAAAAGTTCTTAAAAATTGTCATTTTTGATAAAAAAGCCAATTATTGAAAAATTAAAAAAAAATTTTTGATTTTTATTTTTATTTCAGATCTGGTGGGTCTAAAAAGTGTACATGTGAAGTTTCAGCTCTGTAGCATGTCCAGAACCATAAAAAAAGATTGTTTGTATTAGAAAACTTTAAGCACAGGAATATGGCTTCTCTGCTGTAACACCTTGCCGGTTTAATAGAAGGCATTTTTTTGGGTTCTTTGCAGTCAGGAAAAACATCTGAACTTGTGTATAGTGGTACCGTGCACAAGTACTGATGTTTTGCCTGCCTCCAAAACCCCCCAAAAAATGCCAGCAAAAACACACCTGGGCATTTTTTTTTTGACGCTAGCGTTTTTTTTGGCATTTTTTGGGGTTCTTTTGAGGCAGGCAAAACATCTGAACTTGTGTATAGGGGGTATATATAGACATATATGTCTGAATATATACCCCTAGACATATATAGGTGTGATAGTAGCAGAAATAAATGCTTGCGCTAATGAAATCATTTACAGGAATATATTTCTGCTACTATCACACCTATATATGTCTAGGGGTATATATTCAGACATATATGTCTATATATACCCCCTATACACATGTTCAGATGTTTTTCCTGCCTCAAAAGAACCCCAAAAAATGCCAAAGAAACGCTAGCGTCAAAAAAAAAATGCCCAGGTGTGTTTTTGCTGGCATTTTTTGGGGGGTTTTGGAGGCAGGCAAAACATCTGAACTTGTGCACAGTACCACTATACACAAGTTCAGATGTTTTTCCTGACTGCAAAGAACCCAAAAAAATGCCTGCTTTGAAACCGGCAAGGTGTTACAGCAGCGAAGCCATATTCCTGTGCTCAAAGTTTTCTAATACAAACAATCCTTTTTTTTTTTTCTGGTTCTGGACATGCTACAGAGCTGAAACTTCACAGGTACACCTTTTAGACCCCCCAGACACAAAATCACACAAAAAAAGTTCTTAAAAATTGTCATTTTTGATAAAAAAGCCAATTATTGAAAAATTAAAAAAAAATTTTTGATTTTTATTTTTATTTCAGATCTGGTGGGTCTAAAAAGTGTACATGTGAAGTTTCAGCTCTGTAGCATGTCCAGAACCAGAAAAAAAAAAAAGGATTGTTTGTATTAGAAAACTTTGAGCACAGGAATATGGCTTCGCTGCTGTAACACCTTGCCGGTTTCAAAGCAGGCATTTTTTTGGGTTCTTTGCAGTCAGGAAAAACATCTGAACTTGTGTATAGTGGTACTGTGCACAAGTTCAGATGTTTTGCCTGCCTCCAAAACCCCCCAAAAAATGCCAGCAAAAACACACCTGGGCATTTTTTTTTTGACGCTAGCGTTTCTTTGGCATTTTTTGGGGTTCTTTTGAGGCAGGAAAAACATCTGAACATGTGTATAGGGGGTATATATAGACATATATGTCTGAATATATACCCCTAGACATATATAGGTGTGATAGTAGCAGAAATAAATGCTTGCGCTAATGAAATCATTTACAGGAATATATTTCTGCTACTATCACACCTATATATGTCTAGGGGTATATATTCAGACATATATGTCTATATATACCCCCTATACACATGTTCAGATGTTTTGCCTGCCTCAAAAGAACCCAAAAAAATGCCAAAAAAACGCTAGCATCAAAAAAAAATGCCCAGGTGTGTTTTTACTGGCATTTTTTGGGGGGTTTTGGAGGCAGGCAAAACATCTGAACATGTGTATAAGGGATATATATAGACCTATATGTCTGAATATATACCCCTAGACATATATAGGTGTGATAGTAGCAGAAATAAATGCTTGCGCTAATGAAATCATTTACAGGAATATATTTCTGCTACTATCACACCTGTATATGTCTAGGGGTATATATTCAGACATATATGTCTATATATACCCCCTATACACATGTTCAGATGTTTTTCCTGCCTCAAAAGAACCCCAAAAAATGCCAAAGAAACGCTAGCGTCAAAAAAAAAATGCCCAGGTGTGTTTTTGCTGGCATTTTTTGGGGGGTTTTGGAGGCAGGCAAAACATCTGAACTTGTGCACAGTACCACTATACACAAGTTCAGATGTTTTTCCTGACTGCAAAGAACCCAAAAAAATGCCTGCTTTGAAACCGGCAAGGTGTTACAGCAGCGAAGCCATATTCCTGTGCTCAAAGTTTTCTAATACAAACAATCCTTTTTTTTTTTTCTGGTTCTGGACATGCTACAGAGCTGAAACTTCACAGGTACACCTTTTAGACCCCCCAGACACAAAATCACACAAAAAAAGTTCTTAAAAATTGTCATTTTTGATAAAAAAGCCAATTATTGAAAAATTAAAAAAAAATTTTTGATTTTTATTTTTATTTCAGATCTGGTGGGTCTAAAAAGTGTACATGTGAAGTTTCAGCTCTGTAGCATGTCCAGAACCATAAAAAAAGATTGTTTGTATTAGAAAACTTTAAGCACAGGAATATGGCTTCTCTGCTGTAACACCTTGCCGGTTTAATAGAAGGCATTTTTTTGGGTTCTTTGCAGTCAGGAAAAACATCTGAACTTGTGTATAGTGGTACCGTGCACAAGTACTGATGTTTTGCCTGCCTCCAAAACCCCCCAAAAAATGCCAGCAAAAACACACCTGGGCATTTTTTTTTTGACGCTAGCGTTTTTTTTGGCATTTTTTGGGGTTCTTTTGAGGCAGGCAAAACATCTGAACTTGTGTATAGTGGTACTGTGCACAAGTTCTGATGTTTTTTTTTTTTTTTTTAATTTTTTCAATAATTGGCTTTTTTATCAAAAATGACAATTTTTAAGAACTTTTTTTGTGTGATTTTGTGTCTGGGGGGGGTCTAAAAGGTGTACCTGTGAAGTTTCAGCTCTGTAGCATGTCAAGAACCAGAAAAAAAGATCATATAGGTGTTAAAGTTAAAGGAGGCTCCCGAACCACATCCCTGTTCTACTGAAAATTTATATATTTTTTATTCATGGTTCTGGACATGCTACAGAGCTGAAACTTCACATGCACACCTTTTAGACCCCCCAGATACTAAATCCAAAGTCAAAATCAAAAAATCTCTCTTTTTTTAAAAACATTTTTTCAATAATTGGCTTTTTTATCAAAAATGAAAATTTTTAAGAACTTTTTTTTGTGTGATTAATAGTTAATGGGGCATGACCCAGAACCCTAGGCACTTTTTAGGGGCATTTATTGGGTTTTGGGGCTTCAAAATGGTGTTTTTTGATTACCGAAGTTCGGGTCCCATTGATTTCAATGGGGTTCTGAAATCCGGGCCGAACTTTCGGGAAGTTCGGATGTTCTGGCCGAACCGAACTTTTCAAAAGTTCGATCATCCTTAATTACCAGTAAACGTTGGCAATGCACATTAAAAATGCATCCAAATGTGTATCATGTTTGACTGTTATGTTCCCCATTAAGAGTGAAAACTCACTTTGCTAATTCTGCAGGGTGCTCTGTAGCCTGAAAGCTTTGAAAATGAAGCACTCTAGCCAAATTTTTAAAATATCAAAGGAAAGATCCATAAGCCACACATCATGAAGCAAACCCATGTGCATGGAGTGAGATGAACAGCAGTATCAGCCTGAACTCCAGCCAAGACAAGCCTCCCACGTGTTTCACTCAACCCCTTGGAGCTTAACCATAGTGATGGGAGTTCTGAGCAATAGGAAGTGTCTATAAATGCATCATTGGCTGCCATGTGATAGAAATAGACGACACAGATGAACAGAACACACAGGAGCTCAAGCAAGCAGTCAAATGAGTAAAAACGGCCACAAACCTCAAAGATGGTAACAAACAGAAGCCTCTGTTTCCGGGACAAACAGGGCACTCTACTGGTTCAGTGTGCTGATGTCATCAGCTGAAACTTTAAACCTAATATTGGGACAAAACCAATCTGCCTGACTGTACTCATCCATTGAAAGGTGCTGCAGAAAAACTGTAGCTACCGGTAATAGTATATAAATCAGCTGCCGCAGTAGTCCTGTGGCAAAACCACCTCTTGAAGAACCCTGGTTGAAATACCCAGCTAATGGTCTTCAAACAATAGTACCTAGGTTTCCTGTTGCTCAGGTTGACTAACTGTCACACATTCCAGAATTTTTACAAAACCTTTAGTGACTTTGTTCAAGCATTGACAAAGACAGCATATATTAGAATATCCATAAACAAATACCGTATGTGCTCAGTAGTGAAAACGTAAAAGTTTAAATTTGGGGGCCTGAAATAAAGTCAAATGTTAAACATATTTTTAAAGTGTTACATTTTCCCAAAATTGTTCAGTAATGTTAATTTCATGCATCTATTTTTCCTTAAGTCTGTTTAACGTCTATATTGTGTTGCAACATAACTATAGTAAAATACTATTCTATGTAATGCAAGCACATATCAGAATTATCAGCAAATACATCAACCTTTAAAAGAAAAAATAAATCAGTCACAACCTGATACTTACATTAAAAACTGAATCAATAAAAACATTGTTGAATAAGGTAATTTAATAAATTTCAATGTATTTCTAACATAGGTGTAATATCAAAGGAGCATTCAAGTTTGATTAGATTTGTGTGTCTATGAACCTTAAGCTGCACATTTGCTGCATCTAGATAACTAAGATTCATGAAGCCAGCAACTGGAATATGGTCCCTTGGTGGCCTTTTCTGAGATCTCTAATTATCTTCATGGCTACTTCTTTCTCAGTGTGAGATGAACAGCGTCAAATCAGCTTCTATCTCAGCATAAACTTTATAGCAGGTGTTGCAGAGGAGTTTGATCGCAGTGACCTTGAAGATATTTCATTTTAGTTGAATAACCTGTAGCACTTGGTTGCAGCTTCTTCAGAATAAAACACCTTAACTTTAACCTTACAACAAGCATAATTTATACATTCCTGATTGATAACCTTGTGAATACCTAATTTTTCATAGTATTCTACTTGTCAGTTAAGAAGTATAATTAGTTTTACTTTTTTTAAGCCCTTTGAAGTAAATCATAAAGAGTTTTTAAATGGTTTGTATTGTGTAATTATATAAAAACAATGTTCATCAGTCAATTAAATGACAACATTTAAATAATCATGATGAGACTTTTGGAGGGTGTCACTTTTGCTGTAACATCATACAGCAAGACTTAAAAATTTGCACACAGTCCCCCCAAAATACATACAGACCCTTTGAGTCTGGAATGAATTGTAAAGGGGTACCTTATGACAAGCAAAATATGTGGGGTCCTCCAGAAAATCCATATTAGACCCTCATTCTGAGCATGCAAACTTGCTATCCAGAAAAATAGGGGAGGGGGGAGGCAAGCATGCAAACCCCCTCCCTGAACCATACCAGGTGAAATGCCCTCAACATGGGGGTACTTTGCCAGGAGGACTCCCTCCCTGGCAACGCATGTTGTCCCTATGTTGATGAGGACATGGACCTCTTCCTCACAACACTGGCCAGTTGCAGGGGGTTTATCAGAATCTGGAATCCCTCTTTAATAACAAATGGACCCCAAATACCACTATCTATATGAATTAGTATAGGGTACATAGTACCCCTACTTATGCACAAAAATATGTCACCCAGAATTAAAGAAACTCAAATAATTCATGAGTCCTTTAAAAAATAAAAATCACAAAAAAGACCAAGTCGCCATATTTAGGCAATGATATAACCCCTCAGATCCCCACATATTTACTTTTGTGGCTGGGTATTATTGGACATATACGTAAAAAGGGCAGGTAATGTCATCAGTTGGTAAGGTCACAATCACCCACTGCTTCCTTAACAACCATTTGCAGTCAGATGTGGTCATGTTCATTCATGCCAAATGCCCTAAACTTTCGGTGCTTGGATGAGCTACTGAACAGCTAGTGTTCGGTTCAAACTTAAGCCTCATACACACCCAATGAATTTCCGCCGACCGTCTTTTGTCCAGAGCGGTGTCTGTTGGTTGGAATGTGCTCTAGACTGCACACAAATTTTCCCGCATGACAGAATTCTACTTCAGAAGTGATGTCATGTGTTGGATTGCTTTCTTTGTGTTCTTTCATCTCTGAGCATGCCTAGTCTTGCTCATAAGAGTTTTCCCCATCGAAATCTGTACCAATGAGACGAAAATCGGACATGTTTTGATGGTCGACAAAAATGATATAGCCTGCACACCAGGATTTTTTCGACCGAAAAGTCGGAGTCAGTTGTCGGAAGCACCATACTAACAAGCCGAAAATCGGCAGATCGGTCGCCGGATGAAATTTCCCGGCCGAATTTCTACTCGTGTGTACGGGGCTTTATATTAACTTCTTGCGCGGACTCGAATTTCCGGGAGGCCGTCTTTATACGGCCTCCCAGAGACAGTCTCCCCGCGCGCTCCCGCGAGCGCGCATCGGGGAAAATCTGTGTTGGCCGTGTCCCTTGGACACAGCCGATCACAGATCGTGGTAAATGGCCAATCACAGCGGCCATTTACCACGTGATCGGCCCATGCAATGAGAGATGATCTCATATGTAAACATATGAGATCATCTCTCATCGCCAGCGCTCCTTCCTCACACGGAGACTGCAGTGTGAGGAAGGAGGAGAGACGATCAGCCGTCGGGGACACAGTGGAATGTAATCAGGGCACTGATCACCAGTGCCCTGATTACTACAGAGATAAAAAAAAAACAATGTGCCCACCATCAGTGCCCACAGTGCCCTCCATCAGTGCCCCCCATCAGTGCCCACAATCAGTGCCCATAGTGCTGCCAGTCAGTGCCCATCAGTGCCTGCTCATCTAGGCACTGATGAGCACTGACTGGCAGCACTATGGGCGCTGAGTGTGGGCACTGATGGTGCTGCCCATCAGTGCTCATCAGTGCCACCCGTCAGTGTCCCTCAGTGCCACCCACCAGTGCCCATCAGTGCCGCCTATCAGTGCCGCCCATCAGTGCCGCCTCTCAGTGCCCAGCAGTGCTACCTCTGTGCCCAGCAGTGCCACCTATCAGTGCCCAGCAGTGCCACCTGTCAGTGCTCATCAGTGCTGCCTATCAGTGCTCATCAGTGCCACCTATCAGTGCCCAGCAGTGCCACCTGTCAGTGCTCATCAGTGCTGCCTATCAGTGCTCATCAGTGCCGCCTATCAGTGCTCATCAGTGCGGCATATTAGTACCTCCTCATCAGTGCCCATCAGTGCCACCTCATCAGTGCCCATCAGTTCATCCTATCAGTGCCGCCTCATCAGCGCACATCAATGAAGGAGGAAAATGTATATATTTTCAAAATTTACTCGCAGAAAATAAGAAAAACTTTTTTTTAAAAAAAAATTTCTGTCTTTTTTCTTTTTTTTTGTAAAAAATAAAAAACCCAGAGATGATTAAATACCACCAAAAGAAAGCTCTATTTGTGTGAAAAAAAAATGATAAAAATGTCATATGGGTACAGTGTAGCATGACCGCGCAATTGTCATTCAAAGCATGAGAGCACTGAAAGCTGAAAATTGGCCTGGATGGGAAGGGGGTGAAAGTGCCCGGTAGGCAAGTGGTTAAGACAGAATGCTGAGCTTGTTCCTAGAGGAGAATATGCAAAGAAGCTTCAAGACAGAGCAGACAAGGAAAGTGCAAAATCAGACTCACTTCTGCACAGAAACCAGTCAGCTTCCAGGTTATATTGCCAAAGCTTAATTGATTAAGCTGAGGTTAGAAGCTGATTGGTTTTTCTGAAGAAGTGAGACTGATTTTGCACTCTCCAGCTTTAGTAAATAAACCCCATATTAACCAGTTCTGGACCGCCGCACACAGATATACTGCAGCAGGGCGGCCCTCCTGCTTAAAATGATGTACCTGTACGTAATTTTGTACACTGGGTCTGGAGCGCACGCTACTGGCCTCCCGCTCCTGCTGTGATTGGACACACCAGGAGCCAAATAGTTGGCCTGGCAGACCCTGTGTTTGCTGGCACCCCACGATCATTCGCGAGAGAGGCAGAATGGCGGTCTGCCTATGTAAAGGCAGATCGCCGTTCTGTGAGAGTTGAAGATGAAGATCTTTTGTTTCTGCTAAGCAGGAACACAAATCTCAGTCTTCCCCCATCAAAGCATCCCCACACAGTTAGAAAGCACTCCCAGGGAACACATGTAACCCTTTGATCGCCCCCAATGTTAACCCCTTCCCTAATAGTGTCCTTAGTACAATGACAGTGCATTTTTTTAGCATTGAAATACTGTATTAGTGTCACTGGCCCCAATAAAGTTTCACTTAGTGTCAGATTTGTCTGCCGCAATGTGGCAGTACCACTAAAAATCGCTGATTACCACCATTAGTAGTAAAAAAAAAAATAAAGAAAAAAAAATTCCATAAATCTATCCCATAATTTGTAGAAGCAATCACTTTTATGCAAACCAATCAATATGTGCTAAATGGGATTTGTTTTTTTACCAAAACATTTTTTTTATTGGATATGTTTAAAGTAAAAACTAAAAAAAATATGTGTGGCTTCCGGACATGGTGGTGTGTGTGAGCTCCAGACCCCGCTGGCTCTCCGCTGCCCCTTTACAGCAATTATCCACTATACAGACCTCAGGGGTAAGCTGCTCGCTCTCCCTACACTACACTGGTTCCCATGGGCAAGATTGGCCAGCAGCGGCAAGGGTACACAGCGCCATTAGAGCCGCGCACATAGGCCGAAATGGACCGCTTCATTACTAGGCCTCAGTCCCCAGCCTCGATTTCTAAACCCCATCCGTTCGCTGTGGTGGATCCCTCTCTGGGGCTGGAGTTTGTATGTATGTTGTATAATTTATGCATTTGATCTTTTGTTCAACGCTTGTGTCCGCTGTTCAGACTCCCAGTCAGCATGGCTTTGAGATTTCTCTCTTACAATGTGAAAGGTTTGAACTCTGTACAGAAGCGTTGGTTGGCACTTAAAGAGTTTTGCTCCTCTAGGGCGGATGTCATCTTAGTTCAGGAGACACATTTCTGTCCTGGGGGCTTCTTTAAATTCGCCTCCAAATACTTCCCCACCTCATTTCTGGCCTCCGACCCACCTGGTAAGGTGGGTGTGGCAGTGTTGATTAGAAAGTCTTGTCCTGCCCGGGTCAGGGAATCTCTGCTTGACCCTCATAGGAGATTTATCGCATTGGTCTGTGATTATCTGTCGACCTCCTTCATGATGATTAACCTTTATGTTCCTAACTCTGGCCAACTGTAATTCCAGGACGGAGTCTTCCAGTCCACTTCCCATCTCTCACAGCCGTTTACGGTGGTGGGGGGTGATTTTAACCTCATCATGTCCCCCTATAGAGACAGGCACTAACTCAATAGAGACGCTCCTTCCCGCCGACTTTTGTCCCAGGCTAAAGTCTTTCACAAATGTATCCGGTCCCATAGGCTCTTTGATTCTTGTTGAATCAAGCACCCTACACATAGACAATTTTCATTTTACTCGGCTGCTCACAAGATGCATTCTAGACTTGACCATTTTCTTATTTCTGCCCCCTTATACCGTGTGCAGTTGTTTCTGACATTCTCCCCATCACCTGGTCAGATCATGCTCCCATCATTTTTTAAGTATCCCTGACTTCCTCTCCCCCAAAGGCCTGTCATTGGAGCTTGAATGATCATCTCATCCAGATTCAGGAGATTCGGGACCGACTAGCTGAGGGCTTGTAGGAATTTTTTGTTTTGAATGAAGGTTCGGTTGACGAGGTTTCCACGCTGTGGGAGGCCCACAAAGCCTTTTTACCGCTCCCAGATAATTACAGACCAATAGCCTTATTAAATTCTGATTATAAAATCTTTACTAAGGTTTTGGCTAATAGACTAGCTGGCATTATACCAAAATTGATTGATCGGGATCAGGTAGGCTTTGTCATTTCCCGCCATGCGGGGGATAACACTAGACACACAGTAGACTTGATTCATCTTCTCAATAGGTTCCCCCACCCTGCGTTTGTTTTGAGTTTAGATGCTCAAAAGGCCTTTGACCGTCTCATCTGGCCTTATCTTTTTTCCATGTTACAGCCCAGGTACTTATGTCGTCTGCCTTTGTGTCACCTCTGTTCCCCATGTTCAACGGTACTCGACAGGGGTGCCCCCTGTCTCCTTTACTTTTTATTTTATGTTTGGAGCCACTGGCCAAGGCCATTCGCTCCCACCCAGATATTAGTGGGGTCCTGATGCGGCACAAAGAGTACAAACTTTCCTTGTTCGCAGACGACATTCTGTTAACTTTGACCAATCCCCTGACGTCCCTTCACTCAGTGTTATCCTCCTTTAGTGCTATCTCTGGTTATAAGATCAACGCCTCTAAAACTGAGGCTATGCCCCTCCCTATGCCTGCGGATCTCCTGTCCCAGTTACAACACTCTTACCCAAATCGGTTGTGTCCTTCAGCCCTCACATATTTGGGTGTTAAATTGACCCCTTCCTATTCAACGTTATACTCCATGAATTATGTCCCCCTGTTTAGTGAAGTTTCCAGATCTTTGAGGCAGTGGACGGGTTTCCCATTATCGCTCCTGGGGTGAATTAACGTCTTGAAAATGCCCATTTTACCTAAATTGCTTTATTTGTTTGATACTCTCCCTGTAGCAATCCCTTTGACTCAACTTAAGGCACTCCAACGGACCTTTCCCAAATTCATCTGGAATTAGAGTTGAGGGAACACCAGGATGTTCAAGTTCGGTGGGTTCAACCGAACTTGAAAAAAAAGTCCGGGTTCTTGACCCGGACTTAACCCGAACTTTGTCCCGATCCCGAACCCTATTGAAGTCAATGGAGACCTGAACTTTTGAGCACTAAAATGCCTCTAAAACAAACATGGAAAGGGCTAGAGGGCTGAAAATGGCATCAAAATCATCTTAAGAGCATGGCAAGTGCTCTGCAAACAAATGTGGATAGGGAGATAACTTAAAAGAACAGAAAAAACAGAAAAATAAAAAAGAATCATCTTGAATGATGTAGGAGGAGGACGAGGCCCATATGGAGTAGGAGGTTGAGGTGGCGGAGGATATGGCGGTGTAGGTGGACGCGGCGGTGGAGGATGAGGAGGAGGACAAGGCCCATATGGAGTAGGAGGTTGAGGTGGGGGTGGATGTGGCGGTGTAGGTGGAAGCGGCGGTGGAGGAGGACGAGGTAGCCAACACTGGTCTTTGTTTTTAATTTTATTTCTTTTTAAATTAGGGTGCACCCCAAAAAGAGTGAGAAAGATCAAAAATACAACAATGGCTGGGTATGGCCGATATACATGTCTATTCTGCACAAGGTATGGACAAGTCCTGTGGGATCCATGCCTGGTTCATTTTAATGAACGTGAGCTTGTCCACATTGGCTATGAACAGGTGGCTGCGCTTGTCTGTGATAACGCCCCCAGCCGTGCTAAATACACATTCAGATAATACACTGGCTGCAGGGCAGGCCAGCACCTCCAAGGCGTAAAGGGCAAGCTCAGGCCATGTGCCCAATTTGGAGACCCAGAAGTTGAAGGGGGCAGACCCGTCATTCAGTACGTCTAGGCGTGTGCACACATACTGCTCCACCATGTTAGTGCTAGGTCGTGGTGCTGCTGGTGGAGCTCCTGTTGCAAGGAGAGGATGTGGTCGATCTGTGCCGGCTACACACACAAGTTAAACACCTTTCTCAGCTGCGAGTAGGCGACAGAACCTTAAAGCAGTATTTGGCAGGGCCTAATGCGCCTCTACAAATGTTGAGGCCAGAACAAGTACAGGCGATAGTAGATTGGGTTGCTGACAGTGCCTCCAGTTCCTTCACATTGTCTCCCACCCAGTCTTCTGCTGAAAGGTCAGAGTTGGCACCTGCAGCTGATGTCCATCAATCTTTCACCTCACCCCCTTGCAAATCAGCCAAGCAATCTGAGCCCCAAGTCATGCAGCAGTCTCTTCTTCTTTTTGATGACTGTTAGCATGGTTTCCCAGGGCCATCCACCTAGCCCTGCCCCAGAAGTGGAAGAGATTGAGTGCACCAATGCCCAACCACTTATGTCCCAAGATGAGTACATGGGAGGACCATCTCAGCACGTCTCAGATAATGAGGAAACACAGGTGCCAACTGCTGTGGAATTCCGAATTGTGGAGACCGACAAGGGTTGCAGGTGTGAAGACTGAGTGGAAGATGATGTGGAGGACTATGAGGTCCTCGACCCCACATGGAATGAACGCCATGTAGGTGACCAGAGTAGTTTGGAGGAAGAGGCGGTGGTCGCACAGAGCCACCAGCACAGCAGAAGAGGGAGCAGGGTGCAAAAGCGGAGCGGCCGTGCCCTAGACACTACGCCTGCTACTGGCCAACACAGCGAGGGACTGAGCACACCAAAGCCAGCTCAAAGGAGTTCCCTAGCATGGCAGTTCTTCAGACAATGTGATGATGACAGGGCACAAGTGGTTTGCACGCTGTGCAATCAGAGCCTGAAGCGAGGCATAAACCTTCTCAACCTGAGCACAACCTGCATGACCAGGCATCTAAGTGCAAAGCACGAGCTGCAGTGGAGTAGACACCTCAAAAACCAAGAAAGGTCTCTGGCTCCTCCTGCTTCCTCTTCTGCTGCTGCAGTCTCGGTCTCTTCATCCACCTCTGTAGTGAGACTGGCACCTGCCACCCCACAAAGAGAGGATCTGCCAGCAACACCACCACCTGGGTCAGAAACAACCATCTCCACAATGTCCCGTGGAAGCGTTCAGCTTTCTATCTCCCAAACACTGGAGCGGAAGAGGAAGTACCCCCCCTACCCACCCGCGATCCCTGGCCCTGAATGCCAGCATTTCAAAATTCCTGGCCTTTGAAATGCTGTCATTCCGTCTGGTGGAGACACAGAGTTTTAAAAGCCTTATGGCGGGGGCTGTCCCACAGTGCCCAGCCGCCACTACTTTTCCAGGCAAGCCATCCCTTCCCTGCACAACCAAGTGGATGACAAAATGGCAAGGTCCACCTAACTACGGATACGTGGACCAGTAAGCACGGTCAGGGACGTTATATCTCCCTAACAGCACACTGGGTAAATGCAGTGGCGGCTTGGCCTGAAGCAGATAGCAGTTTGGCGCATGTCCTTCCACCACCGAGGATTGCAGTGCGCATCAGTTTGCCTCCTGTTGCTAACTTCTCCTACTTCGCTTCCTCATCCTCTACCGCCTCCTCATCCGGTCAGCGTAACACCTTCACCGCCAACTTCAGCACAACCAGGGGTAAACGACAGCAGGCAGTTTTAAAACTTGCCTGTTTGGGGGAAAAACCACACACCGCGCAGGAGTTGTGGAGGGGCATTGAACAGCAGACCGATGAGTGGTTGGTGCCGATGAGCCTCAAGCTCGGCCTGGTGGTGTGTGATAATGGGCGAAATCTCGTAGCAGCTCTGGGCCTAGCCGGTTTGACACACATCCCTTGCCTGGCGCATGTGCTGAATTTTGTGGTGCAGAGATTCCTTAGAAATTACCCCGATATGTCAGAGCTGCTGCAAAAAGTGTGGGCCGTCTGTGTGCACTTTTGGCGTTCTCACCCTGCTGCTGCTCGCCTGTCAGCGCTGCAGCGTAACTTTGGCCTTCCCACTCACCGCCTCATATGTGACGTGCCCACAAAGTGGAACTCCACCTTGCACATGCTGGCCAGACTGTGCGAGCAGCAGCAGGCCATAGTGAAGTTTGAGCTGCAGCACGCACGCATGAGTCGCTCTGCGGAACAGCACCACTTCACCACCAGTAACTGGGCCTCCATGCGAGACCTGTGTGCCTTGTTGCTCTGTAACATATGCAGACTAGGCCGCGATGTAATATTTTTTCCCAAAATGGGTGTTTATTGAATAGCGGAATAGAACAACAGTATCCAAAGGATGTATCTCACAGTAAAATATGCAGACAAGGCCGCAATGTAATATTTTTTCCCTAAATGGGTGTTTATCGAATAGCGGAATAGAACAACAGTATCCAACGAGTGCATCTCACAGTAAAATATGCAGACTAAGCCGCAATGTAATATTTTTTCCTTAAATGTTTTTTTTTTGAATAGCGGACTAGAACAACAGTATACAACGGGTGTATCTCACATGTACAGATACAGACTAGGTCGCAATTTAATATTTTTTCCCTAAATGGGTGTTTATTGAAGAGCGGACTAGAACAACAGTATCCAACGAGTGTATCTCACACGTACAGATACAGACTAAGCTGCAATTTAATATCTTTCTGTCCCCTAAATGTTTTTTTTTTATTGCAATGCGCAATACAACAGTATGCAATGGGTGTATCTCACTGTAACATATGCAGACAGGGCCACAATAAACTCTTTTGTCCCCTAAATAGTTTTTTTTATTGCAATACAACAGTATGCAATGGGTGTATCTCACTGTAACATATGCAGACGGGGCTGCAATCAACTTTTTTTGCCCCTAAATGTTTTTTTTTTATTGCAATGTGCAATACAACAGTATGCAATGGGTGTATCGCACTGTAAAGTATGAATGAAAAACTGAAAAATAATTGTCCCCTTAATTGGTGCTTGTTGAATAGCAGATTTGAAATGCAGTGTCTGTCTAAACGCTGTAAGTCACAGTAAAATATGAAGGAAAAAAGTTTTTTCTTTTTAAAATGCAGATTAAGCAGACACATATGCACTGAGGTTGCAGGAAATGCCCCCTACACACCGCACGCCTAACAGGTTGGATACTGTTGTTGTTCTATTCCGCTATTGAATAAAAAACTACCCATTTGAATGAAAAACTGAAAAATAATTTTTTTACCCTAAATACTGAAAAATAATTATTTTCCCCTCACATTGGTGCTTTTTGAAGAGCAGGTTAGAAAAGCAATGTCTGTCTAAAGACTGTAAGTCTGTATGTCAAAGTTAAATATGAAGGAAAAAATGTTTTTTCTTTTTAAATGCAGATTAACCACTTACCTACAGTGCACTTTCACCCCCTTCCTGCCCAGACCGATTTTCAGCTTTCAGCGCTCTCACACTTTGACTGAGAATTACTCAGTCATGCAACACTGTACCCATTCAAAAATTGTGTCCTTTTTTTCACACAAATAGAGCTTTCTTTTGATGGTATTTAATCACTACTGGGTTTTTTATTTTTTGTGCTATAAATAAAAAAAGACTGAAAATATTGTGAAAAAACGCATTTTTCTTTGTTTCTGTCATAAAATTTTGCAAATTAGTAATTTTTCTTCACAAATTTTGGCCAAAATTTATACTGCTACTTATCTTTGGTAAAAATAACCCAAGTAAGTGTATATTATTTGGTCTTTGTGAAAGTTATAGAGTCCACAAGCTATGGTGCGAATCATTGAAAATTGATCACACTTGATCACACCTGATGTACTGAAGGCTTATCTCATTTCTTGAGACACTAAAAAGTCAGGAAAGTACAAATACCCCCCAAATGACCCCTTTTTGGAAAGTAGACATTCCAAGGTATTTAATAAGGGGCATGGTGAGTTTTTTGAAGTTGTAATTTTTTCCCACAATGCTTTGCAAAATGAAGGTTTTTTTTTTTTATTTTATTTTTTTTTACAAATTGCCGTATTAACAGGTTATTTCTCTCACACAGCACATGTATACTTGCAACTACACCCCAAAACACATTCTACTACTCCTTCTGAGTATGGCGATACCACATGTGTGAGACTTTTTCACAGCCTGGCCACATACAGAGGCCTAACATCCAACCAGCACCGTCCGGCATTCTAGGAGAACAAATTTCACATATAATTTCCTGACAACCTATCGTACTTTTGAAGGCCCTGGAGCACCAGGACAATGGAAACCCCTATAAAATGACCCCATTTTGGAAAGCAAACACCCCAACGTATAATTTTTGAGGCATAATGAGTCTTTTGAATATGTCATTTTTTCCACAAGTTTTTGGAAAATGTGGAAAGAAAATGAAAACACATTTTTTTTTACACAAAGCTGTCCATTTATGCAATATTTCTAACACATAGCATGTACATAGCAAAAATTGCACCCCAAAATACATTCTGCTATTCCTCCTGAGTATGGCGATACCACATGTGTAACACTTTTTCACAGCCTGGCCACATACATAGGCCTAACATCCAAGTAGCGCTTTACACAAAGTTGTCCATTTATCCACTTTAAGACTGGGCCTATTTTTGACACTTGGTGTTTACAAGCTAAAATCATTTTTTTGCTAGAAAACTACTTGGAACCCCCAAACATTATATATTTTTTTTTAGCAGAGACCCTAGAGAATAAAATGGAGATCGTTGCAATATTTTTTATCACACCATATTTGCGCAGCAGTCTTCCAAATGCGATTTTTTTGAAAAAAAATCACTTTTTTGATCTAAAAAATAAGAAACCAGTAAATTTAGCAAATTTTTTTTCCATAATGTGAACGATAATGTTACGCCGAGTAATTAGATACCCAACATGTCATGCTTCAAAATTGCGCATGCTCACAGAATGGCGCCAAACATTGGTACTTAAAAATCCCCATAGGCAACATTTTAAAAATTTCTGCAGGTTACTAGCTTAGAGTTACAGAAGAGGTCTAGGGCTTAAATTATTGCTCTCGCTCTAACGATCGCGGCGATACCTCACATGTATGGTTTGAACACCGTTTACATATGTGGGCGGGACTTGCGTATGCGTTTGCTTCTGCGCGCGAGCTAACGGGGACAGGGCACTTTAATTTTTTTTTTTTTTTTTTTTTCCTATTTATTTTATTTATTATTTTTTTATTTTTACACAGTTTAAAAAAAAAAATGTTTTGATAATTTTTATTCCTATTACAAGGAATGTAAACATCCCTTGTAATAGAAATAGGCATGACAGGTCCTCTTTATTGTGAGATCTGGGGTCAAAAAGACCTCACACCTCACAACTACACTAAAAAAGAAAAAAAAAAAAAAAATTGTTGAAAGAGGAAAAAAAAAAAAGCAAAAAAAAAAAGCGGCCCTTTAAACCGGTTGCTAGGCAACGTCTTTTGACGTAGCTCCGGTCCTCCAAGACCATAGAGTTGAGTGAGGGCCATCTTGCCCTCACTCGACTTCCTGTCTCTGAGGATCCGGGACCGGATAGTTTTCCCCGCTGCCGGCGGGTCCGGTAAGCTGGGAAAACGTCTGGGACGCGGCAGGAGGGGGGGGGCACCTCTTCCCCTGCACCGTAAGGGTAATTCCGCGGCGAATCCGCCACTGGGACCACCCTTATCTGAAAGCCGACCGCCCGCCGTTTCAAAAAATACCGGGGTTATGGGGGCTATCTTCTGCCATAACCCCAGTATTTAGCTTTTAATGGCCGACGCATATAGTCGTTAGGCGGTCAGTAAGTGATTGCATGTATATGGCAAACAGGTGACGATGACTGATGGGGTGACAGGTGACGATGACTGATGGGGTGACAGGTGACGATGACGGATGGGGTGACAGGTGATGATGACTGATGGGGTGACAGGTGATGATGATTGATGAGGTGACAGGTGACGATGATTGATGAGGTGACAGATGACAATCACTGACCGGGTGACATGTGACGATGATTGATGGGGTGACAAGTGACGATCACTGATGGGGTGTCAAGTGACGATGATTGATAGGGTGACAGATGACGGTGTCTGATGGGGTGACAGGTGACGATGACTGATGGGGTGACAGGTGACGGTGACTGATGGGGTGACAGGTTACGATGACTGATGGGGTGACAGATGACGATGACTGATGGGGTGACAGGTGACGGTGATTGATGGGGTGATAGGTGACGGGCGATGGTCACTGATGGGTGACAGGTGACGGGCGATGGTGCACGGCGGTACTGATGGCAGACTCTGGTGACCGGTGAACTTTAGGCTACATTCACATGTGAGCGTAGCGATCGCGGGCAGAATCACTGCGATTCTGCCCGCGATCCAGAAATCATTGCAAATGGCGGGACGCCTGTGCGTTGCCCGCTGTGCGATGTTGCTGCGATTTCCGCCTGCCGAATCGCGGTAACATCACGCAAACAACGCATGACGCCCCAAAGAAACTCTTGTACTTTTTTGGGCGTCATGCGATGTTTGCGCGATGTTACTGCGATTCGGCAGGCGGAAATGGCGGCAACATCGCACAGCGTTTGGGGTGCTATTGCAAATCACGGGCAACGCACAGGCGTCCCGCAATTTGCAATGATTTCCGGATCGCGGGCAGAATCGCGGTGATTTTGCCCGCGATCGCTGCGCTCACATGTGAACGTTATGGGTGTCAATTTCTGGGCACTGATGAGGTGACTGTTGGGTGACAGGTGACATTGGGGGGGGCTGGGGACTGTGTGGGGACCTTTATTACTGTGATTTTAGTGTGATTTTACTTTTTACATGTGTACAGAGCAGTAACTCACTATTTCTAGCTCTTCTCCCCTCATACTGGAAACTGTATGAGGAGAGAAGAGCTAGTAACAGTCAGTTACTGCTCTGTGTTTACATTTTGTGATCGGCTGTGAATGGATTCACAGCCGATCACTTAGTAAACAGTCACTGTCAGTGACTGTTTACTACCGCCGGTGACAGCTGTGTTCCTACGGAACACAGTGCCACCGACATGACCGCGCTGCGCGCTCCCGATCGCGCATGCGCGGTCATCTCCCGGCCGCCTCCATTGTGATCGGCTGTGTCATTGGAACACAGCCGATCACGTGGGAAACAGCCATGCCTATTGGCTGTTTCCCCCCTGCCGGTGACCGGCTGTGTCCCGGGGACACACCGACACCGGCAGTGCACGGCGGCGCGCCCGCGATCGCGCGCCTGCCGTGCTTGAATGGGCGGACGTCATATGACGTCCGCCCAGGATAATAGCCGCACCGTCCCGCCGTCATATGACGGCGGGCGGGCGGTAAGTGGTTAAGCAGACACATATGCACTGAGCTTGCATGAAATGTGCAGCACCACACGCCTAACAGACTGATAAAAGTTTTTTTTTTCTCTCACTTGGCTCAGGTCAGGGCATAAAGATCGTGCACTGCACCCCCACACAATCAAATTAATGTAGATCGCTGTCTGATTAAAGCAGATTGTTCTTATCCTATGCTTTCCCTACAAGTAATCTCTCCAGCCTGGCCCTACAGTAAACTCCTATCTCTCCCTCTGGGCAAAAAGATTGTGCACTGTACCCCCACACAATCAAATCAATGTAGATCGCTGTATGATTAAAGCAGATTGTCCCTATGCTTTCCCTACAGCAATCTCTCCAGCCTCGCCCTACAGTAAACTCCTATCTCTCCCTCAGCAGCAGTCAGGAACCTCTCCCTAGTATAGTTATAGCAGAGTGACGCACGTCGCTGTGTGACTCCAGCTTATATAGAGTCTGGGTCACATGCTGCACTGGTCAATCACAGCCATGCCATTAGTAGACATGGCTGTGATGGCTTCTAGGGCACACTAGTTAAACGCTTGCTGATTGGCTCCCTTGCACCTGTTGAAAGCACGCCATTAAAACCACGCCAAAACATCAAATAATGTTACCGAACAACGGACAGTACCCGAACATACAGTGAAATGTTCTGGTTCGGGTTCGCTCAACACTATCTTGAATGATAAGGCCCATAGAGTGGCCACTTCCGTGGTATTTTCCCCAAGGAGGCAGGGGGGGGTCTCGGGGCTCCAGATATTATTAAATATTACTATGCTTCCCACCTTTGAGTGGTGGCCTCCTGGTCTTCACTGGTGGCTCCCAATCAGTGGTCGGAAATAGAGTGGGGTGCGATATTTCCAGTCCATCCCTGCTCATTACTCTGGTCATCTGTGTTGCATACGGACAGGGTGCTAAGGGATATGTGCCTGGCTCCCATGGCGGTCACCATGGAAGTCTGGCGCAAATGTTTTTGTAAGTTCTCTCTCTCTTCGTCATGCCCCCCTCTCACTAGCGTTCTATTCAATCCCTTGTTACCAGATGGACTTCACATTGCTCGGGTGTGGGCTTGGACGCGAGCCCCACTCTTCCAACTCTGCAACTTGGTCCATCCGGTGTCACGCACTTTCTTTTCTTCTGAAACGTTACGTGATAAATTTGCTCTTCCTAAACACTCCTTTTATTTTTATTTACAAATACGCCATTTTTTCAGATCATTGTCGGCCCCACTGTCTCAGGAGAGGCTCTCTACCTTTGAATACTTATGTGCACATGGCCCACATCAGGGACACTCGATGTCCTCTATTTATAATATCCTTCATGGTGCATTACCGCTGACTGAGGACTATCACTCCTATATGCGGAAATGGTCTGGGATTCTTCAATGCCCTATTACTCTCCCCATGTGGAGCAAAATTTGGACTTCTGCTTTTAAATCTTCTAGATGCGTGGTGCAGAGAGAGACCACTTTGAAAATTCTTCTATTCTGGTAGAGAACCCCGGCAAGCCTCCATAAGATTGACCTATCCTACTCCGCCTTGTGCTGGCGGTGTGGGTGGAATTGGGCACGTTATATCATTTTTTGGCAATGTTCTGCTATACAACCTTTTTGGACGATGGTCATGTCGTTGATATTTACTGTTACTGGTCTGCAACTGCCGCTGGATCCTTTACATTATTTGCTGGGGCTTCCATTCCCCGGTGTCTCCAAGTTGACTAATAAACTGCTATCTTTTTTCCTCCTGGCCGCTAGAAGAGCTATTCAGTTCTGTTGGCTGCAGCAAATACAACCTGATAAGTCTCTTTTTTTACGTTTGATCTGAGATTCGGGGAATGGAACTTTTTATGGCAACGGTCCATGATGAACTTACAAAGTTTAATGCTGTTTGGGATGATTGGGATCTTCATTCTTCTGGATCAAAATGATGCCTGTGTATCTCCCTTTATTCTGTTTTTTCCTTGTTTCCTTTTGCTCTTTTGTGCTCATGTGCAGTACTGTGATACATTGTACTTTGGTACTTTGATGTTGACGATTTACTGTTCAATTTTATTTTATTAGGGGGGCACCATCCCTTACTTTGTTGAATGTTTTTGTTATGTTTCTTTTTCCCAATAAAAATATAATTAAAAAAAACAATATATTGTTTTTTTTTTTTCAAAATTGTCTTTTTTTTGTTTATAGTGCAAAAAAGGGAAAAAAGGACATCAATTTTATTTGGGTACAGTGATGCATGACTGCGCAATTGTCAGTTAAAATAACGCAGTGCCATATCGCAAAAAATTGCCTAGTCATGAAGGGGTGTAAACCTTCTAAAGGGTTAACATTTAGGTAGAAAAATCCATCCTTCCCACTCTCCAAATTTCCCCAAGATACACAACCTTTTGCTAGCCAAAGGACATCCAGTAAGAGTTTACATCTACTTTAAGATACCAGTGCCTACAAGTCCTACACTGATATATCCCTATGCAATTCAGACCCAAACCCCATCCTTATTGCTTGGCTTTCAGATCAACTTTCATTTTACCTACATCACATGAAATTATAAGTCTAATTCTTAGAATATTAAACATTAAAACTACTTACAATTAGCTGGAATGCTTCCTATACATTTCCTTGTTTTATTACCTGAAATATTTTCATCACCTCAGGGACTTTGAGATGGCCCTAATAATCTTCATAATTGCTGTTCAAAATGCTATGTTTAGCAAAATAGTGAACATGTATAATTCCAGGTAAAGTCGATCCTTAATTTGTAAACAAATTACAATTTAGTTAAGTTACTATTTACTGCATATTGGCAATTTCGATTTATTGTCTGTTTGGGTAGTTTAAATATAATAAATTACTTCATTCCTAAATAGTAATACAGAGTAGAGGATTGAAGTAAATTTTGGGGATCAAGAAGATGCGTATATACGTAAGTAATATGGGGTTCTAGCGTTCTCATGCTCTGGGACAAAATAATAATAATATTAATTAACATCATAATAACAATATTATGATTACAAAAAGATCACTAGGACATGAAATACCAACATTAGAGATGAGTCATTTTCTGGAAAGTTTAATCAGTTGTGGTTCAGTTGAACATAAAAATTTGCGAGGCTCCAAAGTTTGCAGTTTCTAAGCTGGAAGTCATATTGAAGTCAATGAAGCTCCAAACCAAGCAGCAAAATGTGTGTATTGTAGAGCAGAGAGGATGTAAAATTGTACAGAAAGGTTTAGGAAGCTCCTGGCAGCCCTGCGTAAAGAAATATGGGGGCAAATTTTGAAATGCAGTTTTGGGAAATTAAAAAAGCCATAAGCAGCTTTTAGTAGTTCAGGAACCCCCCTACAAGTTTACCTTTCTTGTAAAAAGAAAATATAATAAAACAAAAAAGTTCTTCCCATGGATTTTAGGTGGATGGGGCTGACAGCCTTAATGTGCTCAGACAGCAGCAGTGGGAAAATGGCCAGAAGTAAGATAAGCATAAGAAGTTGCATGAGATATAAACTCCAACAACTTTGCCAGGGATGCTAAGATATTGCTCAGACTTTAGGCCTCACAGGAAGCAGGATTCTGGGTGTGACATGGTAATAACAACAGTAGGCAAAAATGCACAAGAACAGAGAGCCGTTTTTCTCATTCTGAGATCCTTTGCAAATGAATTATACTAAGCCCCCTTATATCTGGTTATTTATAAGCTTTCATGATGGGCCTTCCTGCACTTCAAGGGGTAAAAGCTAATTGTGTCCATGGGTGCAGGGTTAGGTTATCATACTTACCTTATTTTTAACTTTGGTAGGCTCCTCCAATGCATGCAACTGGTCCAGCCCTGCTGCCTCTCTAAGGCACTCTCATTCGCAGTTGCATGCTTGCCTCCTCCATATACAATGCAGGGTTAATAGCCCTGTATTTTATATAATGATGCCAAGGGATTGCTCACAGTTTCCCACCGAATTGGCAGAATAGAACAGCGCTGGAGTCTGTCCCACTAAGGGATAGGGTTAATAATGTACAGTATCTAACAAAAGTGAGTACACCCCTCACATTTGTGTAAATATTTTATTATATCTTTTCATGTGACAACACTAAAGAAATTACACTTTGCTACAATGTAAAGTAGTGAGTGTACAGCTTGTATTTTCCATTTCCCTCCCAGTGTCTTGTGACTTGTTAGCCTTACAAGGTCTCAGGTGTGAATGGGGAGCAGGTGTGTTAAATTTGGTGTTATCACTCTCACTCTCTCATAATGGTCACTCGAAGTTCAACATGGTACCTCATGGCAAAGAACTCTCTGAGGATCTAAAAAAAAGAACTGTTGCTCTACATAAAGATAGCCTAGGCTATAAGAAGATTGCCAAGACCCTGAAACTGAGCTACAGCATGGTGGCCAAGACCATACAGCAGTTTAACAGGACAGGTTTCACTCAGAAGAAGCCTCGCCATGGTCAACGAAAGAAGTTGAGTGCATGTGCTCAGCATCATACCCAGAGGTTGTAGTTGGGAAATAGACGTATGAGTGCAGCTAGCATTGCTGCAGAGGTTGAAGGGATAGGGGGTCAGCCTGTCAATACTCAGACCATATGCCAAAAACTGCATCAAATTGGTCTGCATGGCTGTCAAGCCTCTTCTAAAGATGATGCACAAGAAAGCCCGCAAACAGTTTGCTGAAGACAAGCAGACTAAGGACATGGATTACTTGAACTATGTCCTGTGGTCTGATGAGACCAAGACAAACTTATTTGGTTCAGATGGTGTCAAGCGTGTGTGGCAGCAACCAGGTGAACAGTACAAAGACAAGTGTGTCTTGCCTACAGTCAAGCATGGTGGTGAGAGTGTCATGGTCTGGGGCTGCATGAGTGCTGCTGGCAATGGGAAGCTACAGTTTATTGAGGGAACAATGAATGCCAACATGTACTGTGAAATACTGAAGCAGAGCATGATCCCCTCCCTTTGGAGACTGGGCCGTTACTGCAATATTCCAACATGATAACGACCCCAAACACATCTCCAAGAAGACCACTGCCTTTCTAAAGAAGCTGATGGTAAAGGTGATGGACTTGCCAAGCATGTCTCCAGACCTAAACCCTATTAAGCATCTGTGGGGCATCCTAAAATGGAAGGTGGAGGAGCGCAAGGTCTCTAACATCCACCAGCTCTGTGAAGTCATCATGGAGGAGTGCAAAAGGACTCCAGTGGCAACCTGTGAAGCCCGGGTGAACTCCATGCTCAAGAGGGTTAAGGCAGTGCTGGAAAATAATGGTGGCCACACAAAACATTGACACTTTAGGCCCAATTTGGACATTTTAATTTAGGGGTGTACTCATTTTTGTTGCCAGGGGTTTAGACATTAATGGCTGTGTATTGAGTTATTTTGAGGGGACAGCAAATTTACACTGTTATACAAGCTGTACACTCACTACTTTACATTGTAGCAAAGTGTCATTTCTTCAGTGTTGTCACATGAAAATATATAATAAATAATTTACAAAAATGTGAGGGGTTTTCTCACTTTTGTGAAATACTGTACCTTATGCTTGCACTCCTAGAACAATGAACATTTAACCATTACAGTGCTAGGGGGTCCCACTGCAAAGGCAGATTTTTTCATATTCTTTAAACCTTTTCATAAGTTGCCTAAAACCTTAAACGATTATAAAAAAAATATAAAAAAATATAATATAAATATTAAAATATAAATTAAAATAAATATAAATTAAAATATAAAATATAAAAAAAAATAAAAAAAAACCTTAAACATTTAAACAAGTACACCTTAAACAATTATTTGTTGATTGCTTTTATTCTAATAAGACTATATGTGAGATTTAAAGCTAAGCATATGTTAACACAATTTTGTTTTAAAAAATAAAATAAGTAAATGGTTTGTCAATAGGTTCCAGTTATGTATTAAATGCATTCAATGTCATACCTTTGGTTAAAAACATATGCTTGTAATTTGGTTACTTTTAGTAACACTTCCATTTTTATACTTGCACAGATTATTGCAGTTGATTGTAGCAACAGTCAACTGTGAAAGTATTGCATTGTGTGGTATGTAGGTATAGTTAATACAAAACTCTTTTTTGTTCATATAAGAGATACAGTAGGAGTACAGAGGAAACAAGAAAACGTTTAGATAAATAAGGTTCTCATATAACAAATTAATTATCATGACGCATGGATCAGAAGTACTGAGGACACCATGAATAATCACTGTTGCCCATGATTCCTTTACATTAATCATCGATGCAGTAATCAATGATTTTCCTTTGGGTAAAAAGCAAAAAGTTCTTTGTAACAAATGCCTGTCACTCGCTCATGATTTATATCTAGCAGAGGAAGTAATTAGAGGAATGCTGTTCTGTATCCTGAATCTTATCTGCACTGTTAACTGCCTGTATTTTTAAATGTGTTTAGAAATTTAAAGTCATCCAGAATCTAAGTTTATCTAAAATTGAAGAAAATCAGGAATTAAAGGAGATATAAACCCTAACTTTAGAGGTTGATTTACTAAAGACAAACAGGCTGCTGACTTTGCAAGGGAATTTTCTTTTTGCAAAGGAGTTTTCCCTTTGGTTAGTGAATGTGGTGAAAGTTCACTTTGCAAAGAATATCCATTTGCATGCATAAAAAATTAAAATAATTGCACATAATCGAAGCAGAAATGTACCTCATTTACTAAGCTAAGGGAAAATTCCCTTGCAAAATCAACAGCCTATTTGCCTTTAGCAAATCAACCTCAGTTTTCTAAATCACTGTGCATAATAAACAGTAGATTGCAAAAAAAATAAAACACTTGCTTTCACATATTAAAGTGTAATGTATATATGTAAATCGCTGCGTAAATTGACAGCGCTATACAGGGCCGTCTTTAATATTGATTGTACCCTGCGCAAACATTTTCTTGGGCCCCCTGTGCAATTTCGCTCCCCACTTTCTTTGAGACATACAATAAACAGCAACTAGACTCAAAATCAGTTCACTTAATCAGATCAGGCAGCAATTGCAATTGGTTGCCAGAGGTTACAGTGTATCGTTACTGCTCACTGACTGACTGCTAGAGGTCACAGCACACCCTATGGCTCACTGTTTATTTGCTCGAGGTACAGCACATGACTACTGCTTGTTGATTGGTTTCTAGAGATTACTGTACAATAACACTGCTCACTGATTGGTTGCTAGAGGTTAATGAACATCCTTATCACTCACTAATTGGTTACTAGGGGTTACTGCGTATTATTACTGCTCACTGATTGGTTGTTAGAGGTTACCGCACATCCTTACCGATCAATAATTGGTTGCAAGAGGTAAGTGCACATCATTACTGCCCACTGATTGGTTTCTTGGTGCACACCATGGACTGGGGAGGTGAGGGGACCCATCAATAGATAGAAAACTCCTAGGGATACTAGGACTCCTGGGATCAGTGGCATTTCTGGTGAAAGGGGGTGATCAGTGGCAATGCTGAGGGGTAGATGGGATCAGTGGCAGTGGTGGAGGGATGGGATTAGTCAGGAGGCAGTACACTGTGGCAAATTCTGAATCATGTAGAGCAAAGCAGGAAATCTTTGGCAAGTATATAGTGGGGGATTCTACACTGACCACCAATGTGAGGGGAGATTCTACACTGACCACCAATGTGAGGGGCAATTTGCACTGACCACAATGCAATGGGTGATTTTACGCCCCCCACCAATATAAATAGGGATTTCTACACTGACACCAATGTAATAGGAGCCTTTTTACCAACCACCAGTGTAAGGGGGGGATATACAATGACCTCCATGTAAGTGGGAGTTTACACTGACAACTATTGTTGAAGAGATTTATACTGACCACCAATGTAAGGTGACACTTCTACACCGACCACCAATGTAAGGGCAATTCTGCACTTACCACCAATGTAAAGGGACATGTACACTGATCACCAATGTAATAAAGAAGTTACACTGACAACCAAAGTAAGGGGGACATTTACATTGACCACTAGTGTGAATGAAAGGATTTTTCACCAAGCCCAATGTAATGTAAAGATTTACACTGACCACCAATGTAACTGAGACATTTAGACTGCATTCACATTTCTTGTGTCAGGAAAACATGCAAAATTGCTTTCCTGAAACCACAGAAATGTGCCGCCCTTCACCTGGTACACAGAAGTTGCTTTAAATGTTAATGACACTTTCATGCATCTGCTGAGATGTGCGTATTCACATCCACCAAAATTCAGGGTGCTGTGCCACCATGGTGTTTTGAAAAAAGGTTCCCCCTTCAATTTGCTTACCTTTGCAGAACAGGCTGATGGTAGGCTTAATGACCTCAGTTGTAGGCAGGACTTTCAAGCCTTTACCTCCCCAGTGTGCAGCATTCAATAGAAGTGAAGGTATGACCTCAGGGTGTCATGATATACATATGAATGCTGCCTCTATTTACATATCAATGCAGCTGGTCCGCGGCTATTTACATATTAATGCCACCCAATTTACATATCATTGCAGGTTATTTACAGGTAAACACAGGGTCTGCAGGTGAGTCATCTGTACATGGCAATAGGGCAGTGCTGGGCAGCTATGGGACTAAAACTTTACGGGAATTTAAACAGGGATAGTTGGCAAGTATGAGGCAGCTGCTTTGGGCCCCACAACAATGATGGGGCCCAGGGCAGCTGCCCCTTTTGCCCTGCCTTAAAGACGGCCCTAGCGCTATATAGGTACTTGAAATAAATAAATAAAATATTACTCATCCTCTTTGCTCCCTGGTGCTGCTGATCTCAGTCATATTGACATGCATGTACTCCAGCAGTGGCTTTGTGGTATTTCTCATAATGGGCATCCTGAAAGTGACAACAATAGATGCCTGCATAATGTGTGTTAAAAAAGCCACTTGTTTTTATCAGAAGCCCATGTGATAGAGTGTCAATGCAGGAACAGTATACCATACAGAGGTCTGAAGCTTGATCCTGACTTGTTTTAGGTGAATAAAGCCTGGTACACACAAGAAGTTTGTTTTTTTCATTCATCCATAATAACACAAGCAATGTTTGTACATCAATCCCCCTTGCTGTGCCTTTGCTGCCTGACAGTGGGACTGAACCCCCCGAACCCCCCCCCCCCCCCCCGCCAGAACACACTGATTAGCATTCGCAGGGCTTTTTTTCTCAGAGAATAGATTCAGGAACTCCTCCCTTTCAAGTCACCCTTTCATTCCGCCCCTTACCCTATTTTCAAGCACCGTTCCTTGGTTCCACCCCTTACCCACCTCCCAATGCTGCACCTTTTAGAAAGTACAGACCCAAGTATTATTTTGTGACGCTTATTTTGTATGGAATTTGTTCATGATAACAAGAAAGACAGTAAAATAGATCTAGCAACAATGGACACTCCAATGACAATATGACAATAGATCCACCCCAGCATCAATAGACCCTCCAGCAGCCAGCAACAAAGACCCCCTGCAACATAAGATCCACCCCCAGCAACAATAGATCCCTATTGGCAACAATAGACCTTCCCAGCAACAATAACCCCCCCCCCCATGAAAAAATAGATCCCTTCCAACAACTAAAGGTTTCTCAGTAGCCAGCATCAATAGACCCTACAGCAGCCAGAAACAAGACCCATCCTCAACAGTAAATCCCTCCCAGCAACATAAGACCCCCAGCAACATAAGAGCCACCCCAGCAACAATAGACCCCTCACAAGCAACAGAAGAACTCCCCAGCAACAATAGACCCCCCTTCCTACACAAAAATAGATCCCTCCAGCAACAATAGATCCCTCATCAGCCAGCACCAATAGACCCTCCAGCACACCCCAGCATACCCCAGCACCTGCTATTACATACATTGAATGCTGGAGGTGCTGGAACTGCGTTCCCCCGAGTTCCCCCTGAAAAAAAGCCCTGAGCATTCGCGGCTGCTGGCAAGGTCCATAAAGACATGAATGAGCAAGTTTGGGGTGGAGGGACATGACTGGCCTGCACAGAGTCCTGACCTCAACCCCATAGAACACCTTTGGGATGAAATGGAGACTGTGAACCAGACTGCGTTCATATCAATGCCTGACTTCACAAATGCGCTTCTGGAAGAATGGTCAAACATTCCTATAGACACACTCCTAAACCTTGTGGGCAGCCTTCCCAGAAGAGTTGAAGCTTTTATAGCTTCAAAGGAGGGACCAACTCAATATTGAACCCTACAGACTAAGACTGGGATGCCATTAACCTCCCTGGCGGTATGATTATTTCGGATTTTAGGTGCTAAAAGCGGTACCATTATTTTGCTAGTAATTCTTAAGGATGAGCAGCCCAAGCCAACTATTTATATATGATTTTTTTTACTGTGCGTTCTTCTTTATAACTTTCCAGGTATGGTAACGTTTGAAACACAAAATCCTAAATTATAATATAATAAATAACTATAAAATTATAACAAATAATAATGTAATAATAATAACACTTTTTATTCAATAAATTATAGTAAATAACGTAATCAAAAACACTGACATTTTTTTTTTGTCAAACAAGGATGCAATATGTTTTTATTTATTTTTTTTCCAAAAAGGATGCAATATTAGTGGTCATATTGCTTCAGTAAACGTCCCTGGTGTGGAAAATTTTAAAACAGGGTACAGCACAAAGTCCAACGTCACAATTAGGACAGTAGTACCACGTTTCTTTTCGGATTTTCCGTCCAGAGTCGTCACGTTTGGAACAGCAAACCACACACATCCTTGTGGGTGCAGGCCTCTTTTCCGTTGGTGGAATGTGGTCCATAAAGTGACGACCGGTCAGGCGTTCGGGGTTCACAACACCAACAGCACAGCGTCCGAATCTACATACAGCCGTTGGTGTTTGGTGCCTGAGAAATATAAGTTCTGCAATTTTCCACACAAAGTCCGCATGAACCACAGGCCTGTCACTCTTCTTTTTTAGGAGAATAAATGCGTTCCACAAACACTGTTCAAGGAGATGCCTGAATATTTTTTTATAATATTTTTTTTGTTGTATCCGCATTGCCTGATAAAAAGTCATGGCCTGGTCAGCTCTGTCCACACCTCCCATGGTGTTGTTATAATCCATGACCAGTTGTGGTTTCATAACATCTTTTCCACCTTTTGTATGTACCATGACAGTGGAGGTGTTGTGGATGGTATTCATCAGGCACACATCTTTTTTGTCGTGCCATCTCAGTGCCATCATTTTTCCTTTCTGCCAGGCAACTATTTCTCCGGGCTTGAGCTTTTTGTTGGTAAAGGTTGGGGGCATGACACGCAGGTTAGCTCTAACGATCCCATACGCATCCGTCTTGTTGTGTAGAAGGAACTCATACAGTTCTTGGGATGTATAAAAATTGTCTGTGGTGACACAGTACCCCTGATTCAGCAATGGCTCAATCAGCGTAAGAACTGAAGCGGTTGCCATTCCATAGCTGCTGAACCTTTCGTTGAATTTGGTTCCTCTCCCGGTGTATAGGACCGAATTCCAAATGTATCCAGAGCTGGATTCACATAGCATAAATTACTTTATGCCAAAGCGTGCTCTCTTGGATGCAATATACTGTATCCAGCGGAGTCTTCCTTTATAGGCCATTAGACTTTCGTTTATACAAATGTCTCTTTCTGGCACATAGGACTGCTGGAAATTTTTCAAAATGATTTGATAAACGTCCCAAATCTTTTTGAGTTTTGGAGCTGGATGAGAAGTCTCGTCAAATTCGTCATTATTTCTAAAGTGCCAATACTTCATAATGAGCAAAAATTTGTACTCCGACATAACCGTGCCAAAAAAAGGAGTGGCCAGTAATTTGTTGGTGGTCCAATACCACTTCTGCAGGGGTTTCCCCACCACTCCCTGCAGAATAATTAGGCCCAGAAATTTCCAGATGTCTGCTTTGGTCACGGGTTCCCACATTCTGCTCCTTAAAAACCGCTGATGCGTTGCAGCTTGTTGCTCCTGGTACCGATTGGTCTCCACAACAATCTTTTCAATAACCTCATCGGTCAAAAAGAGTTGCAGGTATGCCAAGGGGTTGTCATTCTCAATATCCACTTTGATACCAGGTGCTCCGGTAAACGGGAACCTTGGGGGCGCTATGTGCTCCGTACCGCAGTCGATCGAGCACCAAGTCCGCACACAGTCGCAGGATCATCGCTGAAATCGCTTTCTGCGTCCACTGATGAACTTCCCCATGAATCGCTATCACTCCATTCTGCAAGCAATTCTGTATCACTGTCGCTGTTCTCCAGCAGGTCATATACTGCTTTTGAGGTGGCGGCGTGCTTGTTTGATGCCATAGTCACTCTGCAGTATCCAGACACAAGGTACAGGAAAAATGCAGGAAGGGCAATGGAGAAAGCACTGGGGGGCAATCAAAGGTCAATTTATTTTATTTTAGTAATGTAATCCAATAGGATTACAGTGTATCAGTGTGTTTGTGCTTTTAACTTTTTGAATTTGCCGCCAGTTCCACCCCCCTGCGAACGTCACGTCGCAGGAGACGGAAGCTGGGGCACACAGAGCATTGGGAGGAAGATCCGCCGCCACTCACCGCCCGCATACATCGCTGGATCCCGGGGAAAAGGTAAGTAACCCCTCTACCAGGATCCAGCAATCTTCCTGGCGGTACCCCGAGTGTGGCTCGGGGTTACCGCTTTTGGCACTGAAATTTAACACCGAGCCACACTCGGGAATACCGCTAGGAAGGTTAAAGTTCATGTGCGTGTAAGGCAGGCGTCCCAATACTTTTGGTAATATAGAGAATTTTGAGAATATGAAACAATGCTGTAAAATCCATGCCATTTTAAATCACCAGTGCAGAAACCACTATAAATAAAAACAATATACCATTTTATACACATTGCCTTTCTTTCAAAATATTAAAATTTTGGTTAATAAGGGATTTTTTTTATATATTTGTTCTTTCTCATTGTTCTTAAATAAGGCACATATCAAAGGTAATTTGAAAGTGTGATTGATAATTTAAGCAATGTGGTCCTTAATTCATTGCAGAATATTGCCTTTATTATGAGGTATTTTATTATAATCATTTTTATATCACCTTGGCATACTTTGCCCTATCGTGAATTGCTCCACTTATAAAACCCAGTTTTAATCAGCAAGCAGCACAATGTCTGATGTATGTTCACTTGGAAATAAATTGAAATTAGATAGCCAAAATGATGGTAGTAAATGCCTAAAGGAAAAATAATGATAATAGAAATGTAGCTAATCTTTCCTCATCTTTCATGCATTTATATTGGAAGGCATACCTTTATTAAATAATTGGTGTTTTAAATGCATTTCTAATTAAGTAACATTTACATTCTGTTCTAAAACAAAGAAGGCATGATTCTATCTCTCTTCCAGCGGCCCTTTCTTATATTTGTATTTTTTTTTTTTTACAAATAAATATGAGAAAAGGCATTGTCCTTCATGTATTATGTATTATGATATATCTATATTTTAATGAATTTGATAATACCGTGCAAATAGCATGTCAGCTAAACAGAAACACAGGTTTTAGAAGGTTAAAGCAATTAGACTAGTGACAGCTGCTTTGTCATTAGTGGCTGTGGGTTATTTCCCCTAAAAATGAGCTTCAAGTTTGGGTAAAGCCTGGGTTTGAGGCAATTCATTAGCAGTTCACTAATGTGTCTGTTCTGTTCACCACCACAGCAACCAATACGTTTTCCTAATTCCCAAATTGTTTATGCCTTAAATGTTTTAAAGGCTGGTTCTTTAAGCTGGCTTAACCTATGTGCGAATCAGATGTGGGTTTCTCCGCATCCAATTCACATGACATGTGAATGTGACCGGCTCTCAATGGATTCGATTCACACAGGTCCAGGGCGGCCTTTTTTTCCCTTTGAAAAAGTGATTTACAGGCAGAAGATTATTGGAAATGGGGAAAAGCATTGTCACCCCATTACACAAAGTGCCCACACAGGGAATGTTATATCAATATCACAAGATGTTAAAATTTATATAAGATAGTATTATTTGGGTTTAAATCTACTTTGACAAACTGTGATTGAGTTCTTTGAATTGCTGGGGTAAATTTTCTTGTGTGACCTACCTGTGTGCACAGATTTGTACATCCAAAAATACTTTAAAGGACTAATATCTGTCCACAACAACTGATTGATAGCTTGAGCCTGAATTGTCAATGAATGCCTTAGCTATTTCTTTTTCTGTTATTTAGATTATTGTTAGTTGCTGAAAATCTGTTCTTTTTTTTTTTTTGCATCCTTTGCACCCAGTGCCCATTGATAAAATAAAATATATAGTTGAAAGCAAAGTTGACTGTTGCATTCTCATCAAACTCTTCATTTTTTCAGGAAAGGGAATAGTGTCTGCTTTGACAATCAGAAAATATTTTGATCTGCGCTTTGATCTGATCCATTTAGTTTGAGTGGAATATGTTGCTGAGGTAGAGTCATTGCAGGATCATTTCATAGCTATCAAAGGTATAGAGAATCAAAAAAAGCTCACAGTAGTCAATCACTGCTCTGAAGAGAAATCAGATACAATAATGTGCATCCAATAATGGATCTTTTTTTTTTTTTATCAGTGGCGGCTGGCTATTCCATGGTGCCATAGGCAGAACATTATAATTAATTAAATAAATGTATTAAAAACATCTATAATATAGAAATAATGAAACCTTGAAACTTGCATTAAATACAATTGGCCAAGGCCATTTATTAAAATTAATGTGTTTTTCTTTTATTAAACATTTTACTTTACAAGTGGGATATAACCAAAAAATTTTTATGGTTTGGCCAAAAAGCCCAAACTATCCAATTACCACAACTTTTTATGTAATCCAGTCAAAAAGCTTGAATTACCCAACATACAACTATGAAACACATCCCACACGCCATGCACAAAACAGAGCATGGCACCATCCACTAGCCTTAGGCCAATTCAATGCAAGTCTGAAAATTCAAGTTTAAAATGTCGTTAGCAATATCAGAAAGGTGTACTGAACCTTCCCTATAAAAACCAGAAAGACCCCCCTCCAAGTCAGTGTGTCTAAAAGACATACCAGCAATAGACACCATGAACTTGGCAATGGATCTATTCACATGTTTCCGATTTTTCTCAAAAATAAGTTCAGGACCCGAAAACCATCGCAAACGCAGAATGATTTCAGAATAAACAAATGTACATTTTGGAAAAACAGATTTAAAATAAACAAAATCATCTTTTACATTTAAGATAATATCAATATTTTTTCTCACACCTATGTCATTGCCACCTAGATTAATGATAATAACGTCAGGCGTAGGCCATTCATCACAAAGAGAACAAAAAAGGGGCTTAAGAGCACTCCATAACATACCCCTGCAACCTAGCCAAAAAATGTTGACTAATGAATCAGGGAATCCCAAGTTCACTCTATATGTCCGCACTGAAACTCTGCTGTGTGCCCAATAAATAAAGGAGTGTCCAAGAATCCAAATAATTTTTCTACGACCTGTAATCAAATACAACTATTAGGCCTGACATAAGATCTAAAGGCAGCAGATTTCCATCTACCACTAGCTTTAATGGATTCCTCAGAAAGGCCCACAGCAGCAGCAGAAGCTGTAGCTGCCCCAATCCTAAAGGAGTGGGAAGTTATTGGTAAATGGTCTAAATTTAAAACTTTTAAACATTTTTTTCAGAAGTGCACCAAATTGGAAGCAAGTTAGCGGGGAACCAGGTAAGTGAACAAAAAACTGATTACGTTGAACCACCCGAAGACTTAAATATCTCTCGGTAATGGAAACTACACACAACATCCCCAAAGGATTTAGTTTAAGTGAAATCCAAGAACCACGACCCAACTGGTCAGTTTTGCTACGCCTCAAAAAATACTCAAAGTATCGGTAGCAATGGAAACATAGAATTGCAAACCAGAAAAAGTGATGGAATTTCTGGCCAACATTTCAGATAAGCGAAACGTGCCAAAATAGCAAAAACAAAAAGCTGTCTGCAACAAGACAGATTCATAACTTGATAAACAAACAGACCTAGTAGCTTCACACAACCAATGCAAAAGAGAAATAGAGACAGACAATCTTCTATCAGGACAGATGTAAGCCCTGTGATATCCCTTCAATGCTGTTTTTACAGAGAAAAAACTCAAACAAGATGGAAGACCTCGCAGCTGAGCAAAAAAAGACACCCCAGCCAAGGTCTTAACAATATATGAATAGGACCTCTGTTGATCCATCAATTTATTCAGAAACATTAAAACAGTATGTTCATCAAAGGAATATTCAGATGACTGAACATCAACCAAAAAAGATGACCAACGAGCCCAAGCTGAGGTGTAAGATCTCCAAGTGGATGGAGCCAGAGAACGTGTTATAGCACTCCCCACTGAAGTCAAACCAAGAGCCACAGATGTTGCGGACAAGCCAGGCCCAAAGGATCTGCCCAAGGAACTAAGGTCTTGAACTTGTCGACCTGCAGGCGAGACAAGGAATCCGCCACCTCATTATAAAAAACTGGAATGAATTTTGCTTTAAGCCAGATATTTAGATGCAAGCACTGCAAAAGCAAATATCGCAACAAGGAAATAACAGGCAGCGATTTAGCAGACAAGCAATTCACTGCAAAAACTACTCCTTTGTTATCGGAATGCAATAAAATTAGTTTATTCTTAAACTGATCCCCCACAACTCCAGGGCCACTAAAATGGGAAATAATTCTAACAAAACAATGCTACCAGTTAGACCCCTATCAAATCAATCAACAGGCCAAGGAGAAGCAGACCAATGGCCATCCCAGAATACACCATAGCCATGAGCCCCTGATGCATCTGTAAACAATTGCAAAGCTTCAGAACAATGAAAACAATCTTGCCAGACTGAAGCACCATTAAAAGAAGATAAAAAATGCAACCAAACTAATAAATCATCCTTAATAGCCGAAGAAACTCTAATAAAATGATAGGTGGAGGACACACCAGAAATGGCCCTATATAGGCGTTTGCAGAAAACTCTGCCCATGGGTATGACTCTGGATGCAAAATTTAAAAGACCAAGTAACGATTGAACAGTCTTCAACTGGACTTTTTTCTTACTAAGAACAAATTGTAACAAAAATTTCATTTTGGAAATTTTAGCAGGCGGCAACCTAAATTCCATCTTCTCAGTATCAATCAAGATACCTAAAAATTCAAGAGAAGTAGTTGGCAACACCGTCTTCTCCTCTGCCAATGGAACCCCAAAGTCATGGCAAACGATACGAAACTCAGTAAAAATAGTCAAACACTCAAGGGAATCAGCCTTACCAATAAACAAAAAATTGTCTAGATAATCTGGCCTTAACACAAACAACCCATTCTAGAAAAGTAGAAAAAAGTTCAAAGTAGCTACAAGAAAGGGAACACCCCATAGGCAAACACTTATTGAAAAAATATTCCCCCATTGAAGAAAAAAACCTAAAGAGTTAGATGCGGAAGGATGAATTGGTAACAACCGAAAGGCGGATTTAACATCTGCCTTAGCAAGCAAAGCTGCGTGCCCCACATTCCTGATCCTAAACAAAGCATCCTCAAATGTAGAATAAGATACAGAACAAATAGCCGGATCTATTTTGTCATTTAAAGACAACCCATTCGGGTAGGATAAATGGTGAATAAGCCTAAATTCCCCTATCTCTTTTTTAGGAATAATACCCAGAGGGGAAATTCGAAAATTATCGATAGGAGGGGATAAAAAGGGGCCAGCTACCCTTCCACTAACAACTTCTTTAAAAATGTTAGCATGAACAACATGAGGAATAGAATGAACAGAAGGCAAATTGTCAAAAAGACAACAACCTGGACCTGAAAAAGAAGGCAAATTAAAACCATATCTAAAACCATTAAACAGCAATTCAGCAGTATTATGGTCTGGATACTCCAGGAGCCAAGGCAACAGCCTTTCCCATCTCACTGGAGTTATCGCCCTTCTGAAAAAGCAATTCTTTGTGTTGAGGAGTGTTAACTGGATTATTCTTTTTAAAACATTTTGATATAGGGTGAGTGCCACCGCAATGGGAACACTCATGTTTAAATCTGCAATTAAGAGGTCTGATACATTGCCCTTCATTAAAGGAAAAACAAACCCCTTTTCTAAGTTGGCCAAAAAAGATGGTGTAGGCCTCTGAGGTAAAAGCAGATTAAGCCAAAGCCCTACATCTTTAACACCCCATTTCAAATTTTTATGGATTGAGAGCTTCTGATTAAATGCTTCGTCATAAGCAAACCAAGACAAATTAGGGAAATTTCTATAAGACTCAAGAATAATATCTAAATGTTGGAATAAACCACAACATAACTGTGGATGTTTATCCCCTAATACACTGGCAAAAATACAAAAGCCTTGTAACCAATTATTGAAAGTGCGTGGCAAAGGTCTAATTTTATTATCAGAAGCCTTGTCACTATCAAACCTATAAGGCCTATTGCTAGGCAACAAGGACAAAATGTCTACATATTGACCATTCCAAATGTTATCTTTAATAGCAGTTTTCAAATGAAATCCTAATGGGGAAAGTTCACAAGGCATAGACTCTTTCACGTATGACTCGGGGACCAAATTACTGGACAATGTACTACAAGTATTAGAAACTACAGGAACTAACTGAGTAGTATGTAATGAATCTGCCCAAACAGCATTCAAATCACTATTAACATTACTAACATCACTAAACTGGCCAACATTAGATACATTTGGCACATTATCAATAGACCTGCCTGTAACATTCACTGGCAACAACCTGGAACAAAATGTAGACAAAACAGATAAAATTTCACGAATGACAGTTGGAGACAGTTGCTCACCTCCAGAAACTGCGTCAGCACCGACCGTACTGTCACGAGCAGGCAGGACCGGAGAAACCATTGGACTAGAAGGACCCACAGGAACCTCTTCAGCGACCACCGGAGCTTGAAGGGAACCAGTCGACTGTTCACCCTGAATAAACGAAAAAGTGTTACTGGGAACAGCAGCAGAAGACCGGGTACCAAAAGTACCTTTAATATGCTTTCCCTTTTTCGCAGCTCCGCTTGATCCCGCAGTCTGAACCGGCTGAATCGCCATCCTCCGCGGTCTTCCATCTTCTTCACTGGAACCAGCCGTCGCACGGAAATGACGGACACCAGCAACGTCACCGGGGTCAAGCGAGGCGGACGATCCCATTCGTTGACCGCAGCGATCGGAAACAACGTCAGTGGGAGGTTCAACCGGAAGCCGAACATGGTCATCAATAGAAGACGAAGATGGCGGCTGGAGACGAACCAGAACCGAAGCATCAGGTAGAGACAGACACTGCAACATCCAGGCTTCACCACTGACACCACCGGCCCTCTCTATCAACTTCTGAAGAAGCGACTCCATGACAGGTACGACAGCACACCGACAGACAGCTCTTCAACAGCTCTTCTTCCTCTGCTCCCGCTGACTATCTTATTAACGGTTATTTTCTTCTTTATATAGGCAAATTCCTAAATCCAAGGTCATTTTTTTTCATCCTTGACCAATCCTATGTAAGTACTTAACTGACCAATAGTTAACAATAGATAATGTCCAATCCTGTTTGATATCCTATCTACTAATGTCATGCCATGGCCCCATATATGTTAGACAGGAACATTTTGACCTGTCTTCCATTTTCAGGACTGTGGAGACATTTTTAGGCATTTATTATGATACCCTCAGGGTAAATGACTAGCCCAGGTAACTGGATAGTACATTTATTATTTTTCTGGCTTGACATACACTATATTACCAAAAGTATTGTGACGCCTGCCTTTACATGCACATGAACTTTAATGACATCCCAGTGTTAGTCCATAGGGTTCGATATCGAGTTAACCCACCCTTTGCAGCTAAAACAGCTTCAACTCTTCTGAGAAGAGTCCACAAGGTTTAGGAGTGTGTCTATGGGAATGTTTGACCATTCTTCCAGAAGTGCATTTGTGAGGCCAGGCACTGATGTTAGGGAGAAGTCCTGGCTCGCAGTCTCCACTCCAATTCATCCCAAAGGTGTTCTGGTGGGTTGAGGTCAGGACAGGCAAGTCAAATTCCTCAACCCAAACTCACTCATCCATGTCTTTATGGATCTTGCTTTGTGCACTGGTGTGCAGTCATGTTGGAACAGAATCCACAAGAAGGACAGCAAGGTAGAAGCTGGCAATTACAGGCCAGTGAGTTAAACATCAGTTGTAGTCAAGGTAAAGTAGTTGTAAAGGTAAAGATGGATCATTGATCACTTACAAATACACAACTTGCTGGACCCAAAGCAGCATTGCTTTACTGAGGGCAGATTGTGTAAGCCTAATCTGATTGAATTTTCTGACTATGTTACCAATGTTTTGGATCAGGCTGGTGCTGTGGACATAGCATATCTTGATTTCAGCAAGGCATTTTATACATAATGATCTAACACAAAAGTTGTACAAGCTAGGACTTAACTCTTTGGTGGTTCAGTGGATTTGCAGTTGGCTAAAGGATAGATACTGGGAGTGTGGTTGTAAATGGGGTTTACTCAGAACAGAGACACTTAACTAGTGGTGTACCACAAGGCTCTGTACTAGGTCATATTCTATTTATTCTATATGACAGTGACATAACTAAAGGTTTGTTGGGCAAGTTATATCTTTTTGCTGATTTTACAAAGGTGTGTCATAGGGTTGATATCCTGGAGGTGTCTGTAGCATAGAACATGATTTGGCATTCAGGGGAAATTAGTCAAAACAGTGGAAACTACAGTTCAATATTTCTAAATGTAAAATAATGCACCTAGGGAAAAATAATCCCTTAAGAGGGTACAACATTGAGGGTACAGTGCTAGCCAGCACTATAGAATAAAATTATTTGAGGATACTTTACTTCAGATTATTACAAAATGAGCCAATAGTGTGACCAGACAGTTGGAAAAGAAAATAGAATTCTAGGATGCATCACCAGAGGGATCACCAACAGGAGGAAAGAGGTTTTGATTTCCCTATACAGATCTTTAGTGAGACCTAATTTAGAATACTATGTCCAGTTCTGCAAACCCCACTTACAAAAATATATTGATAAGATAGAATGAGTCCAGAGACAGGAAACAAAAACGGTGAAAACTCTGGGGGATAAAACATATCGAGAGCAACTTCAGGAAGTTAATTTGTACAGTCTGGAGGAAAGAAGGGAAAGGGGAAACTTTTAAATACATCAATGGGGTGAATAGGGTTCAGAAGGACCACTTTTTCAATATGAAACCAAAATCAAGAACACGGGGACATGACCTCAAACTAACTGGAGGAAAGTTCAAAACTAATTTTAGAAAGCAATAATTTACTAAAAGGGTAGTTGATGCTTGGAATAAGCTTCCAGCAGAGGTAATGAGACACTCAACAGTAAATGGTTTCAAACATACTTGGTACAAACATAAATCTATACTCTATAAAGTTAACAAAAAAAACAAAAACAAACAAAAAGACAAAAAAACAACAAAAAAAAAAAAAATATGGGCAGACTCGATGGATTACTCTGTCTTTCTTCCACCATTACTTTTCTGTTTCTACATTTCTAAACAAAGAGATTGTTCTTCCTGTAGTAAAGAGCCCTGTGTTGCTTGTCAACACAAGGCTCTGGGATGTGATTGAACACAGATGATCAGCAGGTCTCAGCAAGGAATCATTGGCCAGGACCTACTAACACAATTCTACAGTGTCCAATCACAGCGGAAAAGGGGGGATTGTTTTTAATAAAAAAAAATGATAAAGACTTTACAATCTCCTTAAGCTGTTGTGGTTAAGCTCAACACTATGTAATTGGGTTTTTGGATTTTCTTACCGGTGGTAAAGAAATTGTGAACACTGTTACGCCTTACTACAGGGGTGTCACAAAGGTGTGTGTTAAGCCCCTTTTTGTTTACCCATGATTGTATCTCTCAGTGATTACGATTGTGGATTACACCTTTATCATTGGGAAGATAAATGATAGTGATGAGGTGGTATATCAGCAGAAGATAGAGGGTTTAGTAAGCAGGTGTAAATATAATAGTCTGGTTCTAAATGTGAACAAGACCTAATTATATACTTTAGGAGAAGAGGGAAAATTGTTTATGCGTCAATGTTTATCAAAGGTAGAGAAATTGCATGAATTCTACTTATTAGAAACAATGTTTGCAGAAGATTTGTTATGGTTAGTGCATGCATTCTGTCTGGTGGATAGGGCATACAAGAGGTTATATTTCTTGAGGAAGCTAAGGAGGCTGTTTTTTCTGAGGGGGTCCTCCTCAGCTCCCACAGGACTGCCATAGATTCTCCCTGTGGCAAAGGCTATGCAGTTCAGTTGTTTGACTCCCATCGATTTCAATACAGTTCGGTATCCAAACGTATTTGAAGTTCACCAAACCCCTGCCAAATTTGTCAAATTAAACAAATGCCCTGGGCTAATAGGCAAAAGGAGGGGGGTCAACTAAACAGTATGGGGGTTGGGCACTTCCCTGGGGAACATGGACCAGAGCAAACAAAAAAAGAAAATGTCATGCAGACAGGAGCACTATTTACCTTTTAGTACTGAAATTTACAAAGTAATGAAGTTTCGGCATTGTCAGCAAATTACTTTGACAGCTATCATTTAGAACTACTTTGCTAAACAAGAAAAAAAAAAGACAGCACACAGGCCCACAAGGGCCTGCTATGCATTTTGTGGGACATTTTGGATGATTTTTTTTTTATATAAGATTTCAATGAATATCAATGAATGTCAGCTTAAACTGTTTCTTTTTCTTGCTACATGTCATATTTCCTAAAGCACATCCTACAGCAAGAATGAAAAAAAAAAAAAAAGATGTGTAAAAATATGGTTAATGGACATTCCATGCAAAAAAATGTCTGTGGTCCCTCTAAAAATTTGGTATCAGGACAATACCCCCCCCAGACAATATCCCCCCGGACAATATCCCTCTGGACATAATCCCCCCTGGACAATATCCCCCCAGGACAACATCTCCCGGGCAATATCCCCAGGGACAACATACCCCCGGAAAACATCCCCCTGGACATAGGGTTAGGGTTAGAGGGGGGATATTGTCCGGGGGGATATTTTCCAGGGAGGATACTGTCCGGGGGATGTTGTCCAGGGGGGATATTGTCCGGGGGGATAATGTCCGGGGGATATTGTCCGGGGGGATATTGTCCGGGGGGATATTGTCATAGAATCAAAAATTCATACCAGACTTTTAATCTGGGCATGCAGCCTGGCTGGTCAGAAAAACGAGGAGGGAGGAGCATGCAGCTTCCTGAACCTTACCAGGTGGAATGAGGACAATGGCCTCTTCCCGAAAAACCCTTGCCTGGTTTTTGTAGGGGGCTGTGAATGGGGAACTTATTGTAATCTGGAAGCCCCCTTTTAACAATAGGGGAGCACCCATGTACTGTCCCTCCTTATGAATGAGTAAGGGGTATCTAGTACGCCTACTCATTATAAAAAAAATTGTAACCTATAAATAAAAACAAAAAAAAGTCCTTTTAATAAAACAATTAAAATCCCCCAATAAGTTGTAAATCCATCATTAATCATGTAGTCCAGTGACACAGATCTATGTCAATCATGATGGCCGATGACCCACTGAAAGAAAAAAAAAAAAGCTGCTGCTGAGACATATCTTGCTCATTCCCTTATCACCTTCTAAATGTAAAGTCCAGTGACAGCTGTCCTGGTCAAATATATCACTGGGATACCACCCTTTTGCCTACACGCCTGCACCAACCAACATCCTTAACAATCAGACAGTGGGAATACCACTATTATACATGACATTCAGCTCCAGCCAAAGTTGCAAATGTTCAGGTGTTTTGTTGGCTAGTTAAACTGTTTACACAATGTGCATTGAGTCTGTACAATATTTCTCAGGTGTATAAAAGTGAGCACTGGTAATAAATAAAAACAGCAGCTAGCACCAAAAGGTGAATATATCACCTTCAAAGCAATATGCAAACAAAAAGTGCAGCACTACTTAGTGATCTCAAATGAAACACAATAAAATAAAATATCTAAACATGTGCTATAACATATGTTAACAAATGTGAACAATAGCCAAAGAACAGGCTATATAAACAAAAAATATATAGAAAAGTAATAATAAATGTGGTTTATGAATAAATAAATAATTACTATACAATGTCATCACTTTTTTGTGTAAGCCAACATAACCTATGCATATAGACAAAAAAATCCCATATAGCCAATACCATTGGCTATAAATTGGCAAATTGAAACAATATTCCTTTACATTGATTTATTCTGGGTCAAAAATTAAATATTAATACCAGAACATACATACATATAGCTGCAACATAAAACTGAAGACAAGACAAAAAACATAAAACACCAAATAAACAACCAGCTGGTATCCAAATATTTCTTTCCTATAAAAGGATATTAACAGCTTCCATTGTATGAATCAGATAATAATGAAAATTACCCTCTAAAGGCATGTCCCCTAGAAGCTCGGACAGCAAGGAAATATGTGAATGGAATTTTGGTCAAAGTCATGAATAGAACCGGATGCGAAAGGCAGTGTTGATGAGGGAACTCATGAGAGGATTGCTTTGTAAATGAACCGTGCTTAGTATTATCGTGGTGGTTTCTCATTTGAGTCCAATGGGAATTCCTCAAAAAACTATTTACAGTCAAAAGAAATCATGTGTTCACTCTCTGCAATAAAGACACAAATCAATTGTTGTATATGCTGAAAGGGAACGCAAACAGCTTCAACGGCAAGGCAGCACTTTACCAGTTCTCAGGTGCACCCCTCGAGGTCATAGATAGCCTTGTGGATAGCGACTAAATGGAACACAACAATGTCTCATAGTGTGAAGATGTTTAAATACCTTTTGTTGATCAATAGAGCTGTTGAATCTTCTCTTAGTTTCAGCTAAGGCTTCTTAATGCGGAGACAGCAGATAGAGTATCGCAACAGTTCCAATGTGATGACCCAGCTCTGAAGTTACCATGTATCCATGTATTCACATGTCTGTGTAAGTGGCAACAGATTAATCGCGGCCCGCCATCTGAAGGGGAATGAAGTTGCAGTATCCCGGCCGGTAGTGATGTCAACGTGTTTCGCAATGGGAATGCGTAGCTTTGTCTGGACATTTGATGTCTCTCAGCTGATCCCTTTTAAGTCCACCTCATCAGCTGACTGAACATCAGAAGAAATTATAAAGAGAGATCTTCATGTCAGTGCTAATTTTTATGAAGTTAAATGGAAAGATTTGAAGGGAAATTTAGTAATGTTTTAATCAGGAGTTCTTACTGCGAAAATATAGTACTTGGAGAATTAAACATGAACAACAAAAGATTATCATAGATGTAAAAATGTTTAAATGTTTAAAGGAGCAAAGTTTAAATAACCTCAAAAGGTGAGGAATTAAACACAGAGGGCAAAGGACAAAAACACGCAATTAGGAGCAAACAGGAACAAAAATAGAAACAAAATAGACAAAAGCGCTGGTGATAAATAAAAACAACAGCTAGCATCAAAAGGTGAATATATCACCTTCAAAGCGATATGTAAACAAAAAGTGCAGCACCACTCAGTGATCCCAAATGAAGCACAATAAAATAAAATATCTAAACCTGTGCTATGACATATGTTAACAAATGTGAGCAATAGCCAAAGAACAGGCTTCATAAAAAAAATCAATTGTCCATAGTGTTCTTAGTTCAATGTGAACTATTAATCCGTGAAAAGTGCAACGTGTCACAACAGACACCAAATACAGATGAAAAGAAGGCACAATGGTTGTGTGAAAATCTCGAGTAGAGTGACTAGCCAGTACACCTCCAATAAAGACAGCAAAACTCACAATGTGCTCCTCTCCACCGTGCCAATGTACTCACCAGAAACTGAATGTAAAAACACCTTGCATCCAATACAGCAGGAGCTGGTGCTGCAAACACTTAGACCGCTCACACAATCAGGAGATAGTATCCATAACTGCCTTGCATCCAGTCCGGCTAAGAGCTGATATGGTAGCTGGTAAACCCGCTCATACTGTAGCCAAATCCTGGGTGGGCTGCATAAAAAAGCTCACAAAACAGGCCAAAAATGCCAATAGTGTGCAGTATTTACTAAAAAATGTATATAAATTACATGTACATCTCAAAATAAAAAGCCATAACTCACATATGGGGCCACCGTTCCTAAGCATTAGGATACAGCGGCCAAGACGTGTTTCATGTGCACACACCTGTTCACAGGGAAGTGCCTATCAGTACAATTTTTCTGGCTGCTCTATCAGAAATAATACACTCTAATTTGCACTTTACAATAAAACCTCCCTATTTTCTTCTATTGCAGCCTAGTAAAACTGCTTACTGATATAGTGAGTGTATACAAACTTTCTGGCTGATATCTCTTATATAATACATTCAAATTTTTTTTATGAAAAAAAAAGGGCCTGGTCTCTCCCATTTAAATTGGGATCTAGTTAAACTGTATACTGTGAATCAAGACTGTTAAATGTTTCTGGCTATTTGTAGTGAAAACATATACACATTTAATTTGTAAAATATATGCCTTGTCTCTCTTGTACATGAATTAATACAGTATATATTTCCATGATAAACTGAGATACTATGCACCTGTGTCCGAAAGTAGACTTTAACCCTTATTGAATGTCCTTGAGAGAAAAAAAATTGCTGATTTTTACATGTTAATGCTGCTGATGTGTGTCCAGCAGGTTTTTAACATACACTCAGTGGTACATTTTGGGGGGTGCTGGGGGGCCAGCCGCACCCAGCGCAAAATCTGGGGGGGGGGGGCGCATCCCAGACATCTCAAGTCTCCCGCAAGTCGTGGGAGTCGTATGGACACCCGCAAGCTCAGGGCAATATCCCGGCTGTCAGTGTCAGTGAGTGTGAGTCCTCTCTCTCAGTCTCAAGCCTGCAGTGTGTGAGAACGGAGCCGCTACATCCTTTGTAGCTCCGGCTCACAGGCGGAGTGATATCAAATGCACTCCGCCTGTGGGGTCAGTGTAGGGGGGTCAGTGTGGGGGGGGGGGTCAGTGTAGGTGTCAATGTAGTGGGGTCAGTGCAGGTGTCAGTGTGTGTGTGTGGGGGGGGTCAGTGTAGGTGTCGGGGGGGGGGGGGTCAGTGTAGGGGTCAGTGTAGGTGTCAGTGTGGGGGGGTCAGTGTAGGGGGCCAGTGTAGAAGGGGTCAGTGTAGGAGGGGTCAGTGTAGGAGTCAATGAAGCGGGGTCAGTGTAGGGGGGTCAGTGTAGGTGTCAGTGAAGGAGTCAGTGTAGGTGTCAATGAAGGGGGGTCAGTGTAGGTGTCAGTGAAGGGGGGGTCAGTGTAGGGGGCGGTCAGTGTAGGTGTCAATGAAGGGGGGGTCAGTGAAGGGGGAGTCAGTGTAGGAGGGGTCACTGTAGGGGGGTCAGTGTAGGAGGGGTCAGTGGAGGGGGTCAGTGTAGGTGTCAGTGAAGGGGTCAATGTAGGGGGGTCAGTGTAAGGGTTCAGTGAAGGGGGGTCAGTGTAGGTGTCAGTGTAGGGGGTAAATGTAGGGGGGTCAGTGTAGGTGTCAGTGAAGGGGTCAGTGTAGGTGTCAGTGTAGGGGGGTCAGTGTAGGTGTCAGTGAAGGGGTAAGTGTAGGGGGGTCAGTGTAAGTGTCAATGTGGGGAGGGTCAGTGTAGGGGTCGGTGAAGGGGGGTTTGTGTAGGTGTCAGTGAAGGGGTCAATGTAGGGGTGTCAGTGTACGGGTTTAGTGAAGGGGGGTGTCAGTGTAGGGGGGGTCAGTGTAGGGGTCAGTGTAGGGGGGTCAGTGTAGGGGGTTCAGCCTAGGGGGGTCAGTATAGGTGCCAATGTAGGGGGGGTCAGTGTAGGGGGTTCAGTGTGTGGGGTCAGTGTAGGGGTAGTCAGTGTAGGGGGCCAGTCTAGGGGGGTCAGTGAAGGTGTCAGTGTAGGGGTCAGTGTAGGTGTCAGTGAAGGGGGGTCAGTGAAGGAGGGGCAGGGAAGAAGGGTCAGTGAAGGGGGCCAGTGTATGCGTCACTGTAGGGGGGTCAGTATAGTAATCAGGTAGGTTAGTGTAGGAAACAGGTAGGTCTGTGTAGTGGTCAGTGTAATTGTCAGGTAGGTTTGTGTAGTGGTCAGGTAGTTTTGTGTAGTGGTCAGGTATGTTTGTGTAGTGGTCAGGTAGGTCTGTGTACGTGTCAGTATAGTAATCAGGTAGGTCAGTTTAGGAATAAGGTAGGTCTGTGTAGTGGTCAGTGTAATTGTCAGGTAGGTTTGTGTAGTGGTCAGGTAGGTCTGTGTAGTGGTCAGGTAGGTCTGTGTAGGTGTCAGTATAGTAATCAGGTAGGTCAGTGTAGGAATAAGGTAGGTCTGTGTAGTGGTCAGCTAGGTCAGTGTAGGTGTCAGTGTAGTGGTCTAGTAGATTTCTGTAGGGGGGCGAAAATTACTTACCTTGCCCTGAGCGCTGACAACCCACGCTACCCACTGCATACACTTTATAAAGTTGAATCACCCAGAAAGCAGACAATTGTGCTATAATTTGGAAAATGACTTGCTAAAATATTGCTATACTTGCCAGACTTCACAAGTTTGTTGCACAATTGCAGCAAGTCCACATTACATGACTCCAGATCAGCTTTCTTTGCAAACATTCTGCAAGTCTTCTGCAAGTTCTGGTTCAGTTATGCTGTGCAATAGTCATCCTACCACAGGGGTCACTGTGGCTGAAAATGCCATGCTGTAGACTTGCACAGCTCTTGCTGAAGACTCACCACTGCAACTGTGCTCTTGGTAGGAAATTTGCTACAAATTGGAAAAGTGTTAACTAGAACTTGTGCTTCACATGCTCTGCAATTGTACTACTTGCCAGTGAAAATGTGCAGCAAGTTAATAGACTTACAATTCAACACTGCCACAAATTTGTGGCAAGTTATCCTAGCTTTCGGGGCAGATTAAAGTGTGTTTTGAAAAGGCCATATTTTCTATATTTTGCACATTATTTTTTTCACAGCTTGTACTTGTGCATTTCATTATTGCCGCATGCATTTTTTTCACAGAGAAAGTTTCCTAATTGTTGCTGCAATTTTTGAAAAGGCCTCTTCATAAAGCAGTGTAATATTCCTTACCAATATTTATCAGCACAGATGCATTTCCTTAGGGAAGGCTTGCTACATGGTGATTTGCAGGCAGGAGACTGGAAGAGATGAACAGAGAGTTTTCACCCCATTAAAAAAGCAAAAAGTAAAAGCTTTTTAAAGTAAAGCTTACTGTATATAACATATTAGAGATTGTGTGCATATCTACTTTATCCACTTGGCAAGCACCAGCAGTACATTTACTGCTGACGGGCAGCTCCCCCAGGCAGCGCAACGTACCTCTATGTCACGGTGTTGATGTGCACTGTGCTGCTTCAAACTGCGGTGCATAATATCAGACTGCTGTGAGTGGCTTAGGTTTCCTGTGATTGCTATTCGATCACATGTCATGTAGTAAACAAGAGTCATGAATGAAATACATTTATGACATCATTATTTACTACTGTGTGTGATCTTCGATTGGTCACCAGTAATCACAGGGTACCTGGGCCAATCACAGCACCCTGTACCATGTAAAAGCTTTGGGCCAATCACAGCATCACAATAGTAAACAATGAGTCATAAATGAAAGTTATTCATGATAGTTCAACTTATTGCTGGTGACAAGGTGGCAAGCTCAGAGGTGGCAGCCGTAAATGTCAATGCTACCCCTAACATTGGGGAGAGCAGCCCATCTAGTAGGGGTGGTGAGGGTAGTGCAGGAAGGCCTAGACAGTTGGTGGTAATAGGGGATTCTATAATTAGAAGGACTGAATAATTTGTCACCAGGATCACCTCAACCGAATGGTCTGCTGTCTCCCTGGTGCTAGGGTTCGGTGCTAGGGTTCGACATGTGGTGGACCAGGTGGACCAGGTTGATAACTTACTGGGAGGGGCTGGGAGGGGCTGGGAGGGGCTGGGCATGAACCAGCTGACTGGGGCCACGTTGAAACCAATGACAGAATATATAGAAGGAGTTGTAAAGTCAGAAGGTTTTTTTTATCTTTCTATTCTATGCATTAAGATAAAAAGCCTACTGTGTGCTGCAGCCTCCCAGCACTCTCTAATACTTTCCTGAGCCCCATCTCTTTCCAGTGATGTCCACGAGTCTTTCGGCCATTCGGGACTCTGCCTCCTGATTGTCTGAGACACAGCCGCAGTGCCATTGGCTCCCGTGGTTGCCAATCAAAGTAAATTAGCCAATCAGGAGAGAGAGAGGGGGAGGTGCCGAACAAACAGCTCCGTGTTTGAGTGGACACACAGAGCTGCAGCTTGGCTCGGGTGCCCCCATAGCAAGCTGCTTTCTGTGGGGACACTCAACAGGAGGGAGGGGCTAGGAGCAGTAACGAGGGACCCGAGAAGAGGAGGATCCAGGCTGTTCTGTGCAAAACCAACTGCACAGAGAAGGTAAGTATAACATGTTTGGTATTTTCTATATTTTTATTTTTTTTCAAAAACGAGACTTTACAATAACTTTAAAGAACTAGGCTGAAAGTTGAAGGGAAGGACCGCCAAGGTGATATTCTCTGAAATATTGCCTGTGCCATGTGCAACACAGGAAAGACAGGGGGAGATTAGAGAACTGAATGCATGGCTAAAGACCTGGTATAAGAAGGAGGGATTTGGGTTTCTAGATCACTGGTTTGACTTTTCATTGGGGTACAACCGATATGCTAAAGATGGTTTGTACCCCAGCAAATTGGACAATGCTTTGCTGGGGTTTTTTTTTTTCGCCTTCCTCTTGATCAACTGCGGGTATAGGATTGTGTATATGGGATTGTATGGTTGGGTTTTCAATACTGTTTTTTTTTTTTGGTTGAACCAGATGGACTTTTTTCTAACCTGACTAACTATGTAACTACTATGTAACTATGAAAGAGGGTCTGCTGTGCTGAGGGAGAGATTTATGGGAAGGCTGGAGGAGTTTTTAGGCAAGGATTGAGGGGAGAGCATGAACTAGATTATAATGGGGCAAACAGGTCAGACAGGGATCAGTCCATGTGGGCTGCTGGAATAGGGAAAGATGGCGGGAGGGCTATAGCAGGTGATATGAAGGTTTCCATGTTATAAACAACCATTGGAAATGATACTATTTGTACTAAAAATAAAAAATATGCAAAATAAGTGCGCAAAATATGACAATAAATTAAAGAGTTTGTTCACCAATGCCAGAAGTCTTTCAAGCAAAATAGGTGAGTTGGAAGCTTTGGTGCATGAAGAAAACTATGATTTAATTGGTATTGCTGAATCTTAGCTTCATTCTTCACATGACTAGGCTATTAATATTCCTGGCTATGCTCTCTTTCAGAAAGACAAGGTAAAACGAAGGGGTGGTGATGTCTGTTTCTATGTGAGAAGTGATCCCAAAGTGAGTGTGAATGAGGACCTAGTTGATGGAGAGTGTGATGAGGCTTAAGCATTATTAGTGGAACTGCACATGGGTGGGCGTACTACAAAAGTAATAATTGGAGTTTGTTATAGACCTCCTAGTGTTAATGAGGAGGTGGAGACTCAGCTCCTTGGACAGATAAAAGGGCTGAAAAGGTTGGAACAGTTATAATAATGGTGATTTTTAACTACCCAGACATTGACTGGAGGAATGGCACTGCTGGAACACTTAAAGGATAAAAATGTATAAACCTATCACATTACAATTTTATGGTACAGTTCATAAAGGCCTCAACTAGGAATGATGCTCTGCTGGACCTTGTAATTTCAAAACAGGCAGAGTTTATTACTATTGTTCATATAAAAGAAAATCTGGGTATCAGTGACCATAACAAGATTTCATTTAATGTTAGCTGTAAGCAACAAGCTCATACTGGAAATATAAAAACACCTAACTTTAAGAGAGCACATTTGTTAGCAAGTAACTATACCAAGTAACTATAGACCTGTTAGTTTAACTTCTTTCTTTTTCCCATAAAGTCTTTATTGAGTTTAAACAAGGTAATGCAAAGCCAATACTAGGTTACATAGAGATAGGCAGAGCATAGTAACTGAACAGGAATCAACAAATCATGAATGTAACTTATGAAGTTTTTAACATTGTGTAACATTGCCTAACTACAGTATGTGAAAGAGAGGGAATATCTTTGTTGGCAACTGTATAGCGCAGGATTTGGGGGGGAGTCTTAGGGTCCTTTCACACAAAAGATCCGATGAGATCCGCCTGTCAGTTTTTCAGGCGGACCTGATCGGATGTCCCACGCATCCCTATGGGGCAGCGGATGTCAGCGGTGACATATCCGCTGACACCCACTGCTATCCGCTTCCGATCCTATCCATGAAATCCGGATGGATGGAAACCCTATTTTCTATCCATCCAGTGGATCGGATCGGATGAGAACGGACAAGCCGGCGGATGCACCAGGAGACCCGGGCAGAGCCGCAGAAGGTGGCGGGAGGGGGGTGTCCCCTCCCGCTAGCTGGGGTAACGATTGAGCGGCTCCTGAGCCACATCGGTTGTTACCGCCGGAAAGCCGACCGCCGGCTCTAAAAAATGGTACTGGGGTGATGCCTGTAGCTAGAGGCATCACCCCGGTACAACCACTTAAAGGCAGCTGACGTAGGCCTACGTGGCTGGTCGTTAAGTGGTTACATTTTTTGGACTAGTTTTCTTTCCAGACCAAAGATATTGTCCTATTAACAGTTGACCAGATTGCAAACAAGTCAAAAGACAGTGCCCACTTAAGTCTTAACTATCCCAGCAGGCAGAAATTGAACTAGTTTAGTCTGTAAACAAGCTTGCCTACAGAACTTATTATTGGAATTGGCTTCTGGCATTCCCACAACACCTAATACCAAAATCAGACTGACCAATGTTTACAAGGATCTCCAGGTCTCATAAATGTGGAATATAAAGACACCTCATACAATATGTGTGATCAGGTAGACTTGTGAACACAAAAAATTAACAGCCTCATTATCCAGTGACTTACCATTGTCTCAGCTTTGAGAAAGACAAACACAGGACGAGACCCCTCTCACAGAAATTATCTGTTTGTAACAATTTCAATAGCTCAAAGCATTTATATAATATATATAAGTCAGTTCATATTCTCTATATTGCAAGACATAAGGTTAAACCCTTTTGACATGGTTGTAATATATTTTTGTATATATTTCTTTGTGCCTGCTTAATAGCCATTGGATTATAAACGCTTTCACTGGACAAAATACTACAATGGACATATTTGTAAATATAGGGTAACCCAATGTTTCATGATTTCTATGTTGACAAGTATTTCTAGTATACAAGTGGTTTCTTTTCTTCTCTGTTCTGTATGTGTACAACTATCTACTAGTCTACAATTAAGTCTATTCCTACACTGATCTTGTTTTGTTTTTAAAGAGCTCTGCTTAGCAAATTAACAAATTGGTAAAATAATTAAGTCAGTTAAATCATTTTGATAAATATTTTTTGTATTGAAGACACTGTAATTTAAAATATTTAACTGAATAAATTGTTGTTCAGGCATTCCCTAACACAACAATCTACTTCATACGTAAACAGAATAATTTTTATTTACAACAAATCAGGACAGCTATGGGTACAAGGTTTTATAGGACTCTATATGGCAGACTGGGAGGCCATTTACATCTGGCCAAATGGTTAATTTTTTGCAAACCTTGTGCTACGGAAAAGATTTATAGATGGTGTTACAAGACTGAGTCAGACCTTTTTTTGGAACATCTTATTACCAATGAGAATAATTTTGCAGTTTACAACATGCAGTAGTCCTGAGATGATAATTGTGTTTTGGACCTGGATATCTTTGTGAAGGACAATAGAATCCTCACTCCCAACACCGAAGCTGCGATCGTCACACTAGAAAAGGCTTTCAACAATGTCAGTTTTTGGTGACTGGATCTGGTTCTGACTAAGCTGGGCTTTGCTGGTCCTGTCCTCCACCTAATTCGGGCTATGTATTTTCACCCTATGGCTCAGGTGGTCGCAGCATGGAACATATCCCAGCCCTTCCGTCTCTTTAAGGGGACAAGACAGGGCTGTCTGCTCTCTCCCCTGCTCTTCAACCTAGCCATTGAGCCACTCTCCAGATCTTTGGTGTTTCACCCTGCCCTCAAGGGCATACAGATGGGCTCTCAGGAACTGAGATCGGCTCTCTTTGCGGACGATGTGCTAATCTTTACCTCTGATCCCCAGCATGATCTTCCCATCATCCAATCTCTCTTCGGCGACTTTTGCAAATGCGCAGGCCTGCGAATTAATTTCTCTAAGAGCGAAATATTACTTTTAAATACCATGTGTAAACCTCCATGGGCCGCTTCCTCACCACTGAAAGTCACCAACAACTATATTACCTATCTTGGGATCGAAATTGGTAGCCACCCCTCCTCAATATACCGCCTTAACTTCACCCCTATCATAGAAAAGATAATTGCAGAATTACGTAACTGGCAAAACCTCCCTATCTCCTTTTCCGGCCGATGTCACCTATTTAAAATGTCCAGCTTTCCCAAATTATTATACCCCCTGCAGGCTATTCCCCTTCTCTTGAAGCACTCCGACATACACAGACTTAATGCAGCACTTGCCACTTTTCTTTGGAAAGGAAGGCGCCTCCGCATTGTTCTTCAAAAGCTCTACCTTTCCAAACGTGCTGGTGGCGTTGACCTTCCGAATACTAGAATTTACAATCCTACATGTCTCTTACGAGGGTGTTTGGACTGGATAGGCCAAAAGTCTAGATATACCAACTTTGACCTAGAAACCCAGATGGCGACCCCTCATGATTTTCTTTCTTTGTTGCACTGCGGAAACAGGGATCTCCCCCCTTCGTTGAGAACCAATGTTCTTATCAAGGACATGGTCCCAGCCTGGAGGGAAGTAAGAAAGACGCTGGGAGTTCCTCAGCGTCTTTCCCGATACTTATCCATTAGACACCATCCGCTGTTTCCCCAAGCTCAACATCACCCAGCCTTTCATGAATGGTCCACTCATGGCCTGACCTTATTCTCACAACTTTTTGACCTCTCCTCTGGTAAACCACTGAGCATTTTAGACCTCTCTAATAAGTATGGCATCCCTTTGAGCCACTTTCTATACCTTCAACAGGGTGTGAGCTTTGTTGACTACTTATGTCGCCCCAGCCTTCTACGCTTCCGGAAATCAGTCATGGACTCTTGGATACTTCAAGGCAGGCACAAAATATCCCACCTTTACAAACCTTTACATGGAGAACTTTTCAGCCATGTCGCGGACTTGGTAGCCAAACCCTGGAATAAAGTCCTTCACTCTGCCACTGCTCACGAATACATCCTTTCTGGATATCTTACTACTTGCCGCTATGTACACAATGAATTTTGGAGGGAACAACAATTCAAGATCCTCCATAGATCCTACATCCCGCACCTCGGCTGGTCATCGGACACATCTCGACACCTATGTACTCTGTGCAAGGCCCACAAACCCTCCCTCTTACATAAGCTGTGGGAGTGCCCTCAAATCTCTGTTTTTTTGGATCAAACAATTTGGCTCATCTCACGTTACACTGGCCTAACCCTTCAAAAAGACACGGTCTACGGTCTACGGTCTACGGTCTCCTCTTCGGACACCTGGACCTACAGCTCTGTACAATACCAGACCGGCTGAAATCTATATGCTTTCGACATAAACTTTGGTTAATTACTGTTCTGATGTCAGCCCGCAGACTCATTCTCAGACACTGGATGGATGTGTCTCCGCCCTCCTCAGCGGAACTCTTTACAGAGCTCCAAGCTCTCATGACGAAGGAACGCACTGGTCTCACTCTTCATCCACAACCACGCCCAGACAATTTCCTTCGAAAATGGAGCTGTCTCACTACTCTGGAGTCTCTTATGGCGCTTTTCCACTGCATGGAACCGAACGGTTCGGCTTGCTTTTGTGCTTTTCCACTGCTGGTACCGCATGGTATGGTGTAGGAACGGTTCGGTATGGTACGGTACGGTACGGCGGCGCTTTTCCACTGCATGGAACCAAACGGTACGGCTCTCAAAAACAGTACCACCTCGATTGTGGTTATAAGAGGTACCATACCCGGTACCATATCCCACAATCCTTTGCATGCAGTCACTACTAGCCACTGATTGGTCAGAGAATCCCACCCACTCCGTTGTTATCCCACCCACTTAACTTTAGTACTACTTTAGTGGAAAAGCAAACCATACTGTACTGTACCGAACCGTTCCAACACCGTACCATGCGGTACCAGCAGTGGAAAAGCAAACCGGGCCAAGCAGGGCCGAGTAGAGCCGAGCCGGTACTTGCAGTGGAAAAGTGCCATTACTTAGCAGACTTGATCTGTGACCCTCAGATATCAGGCCCCCCTCCTTGACTATGGAATTTTACCTTTCCATTATTAGTAGATTCTAAATTGGAATTCATTTTGAGACGGTGTCTTACAATTTTCTCTCAGCCTTACCACTTCTAGCACAACTACTTATTTTACTCCTTAGGATGGATATTCTCTCCTTTGCATCTGTACCTTTTTCCCCTTCTCCTCCCCTTCTCCTCCTCTACTACTTCCCCCTTTCCTTTCCCTTCCCCCCTCCCCTTCCTCTCCCTTATCCTTCTTTCCCCCTCCTTCATTTGCTAGCTAAAACATTTGATTGATGATTATGTTCATGTTTCCACTGTTCATATCTCGAAGTTTATCTATGTACCCGCTAATATGCCCAGTGTAAATATATGCTTTTCATTTCTGCATGTCATTTTCAACATGCGGCACTACCTTGTTTGTTCATGTTTCTATATGATAAACTTCAATAAAATATTGTTTTTAAAAAAAAAAAAAAAGAATCCTCACAAAGATTTTTAGGAGCCATGTTTGCTGTAACTGCTTTATTTTTAATACTAGGTGCCAGCTAGTCCAAAGCCTGACTGGAGGAGAGGGGACTACATCTAAAAAGATGTCCAGGTGTGAGTGGATTTTTGTGTTAAACAGTTTAGCACCAAAGGGTCTGAATCTGGACATCAAATTGTTAGCTTTCAATTAATGGGAAGATTCATATTGACAGTAGACGAATATTGATTGTTATCGGTTTCTGTAGACTAAAACACTTAGTAATGTTTAGGGTTGTCGGTTTGAATCCCAACCTTTTTAATATATCAATATGAATAAAAAAAGTTTTATGAATAATGTTACAGAACCTCTTTACAATCCTTATGGAATCAAGTAGCACACTATATCACTAGAAAATTGTGATTGAGATGGATTTTGTAAACAAAGACTCCTTAACAGTTTTGTTTGACCACATCACACATAATTGTGGCCCTAAGTGGTAGCCCAGATATTTCTCTCAGCTCAGGTTTCCTTTAATGCATGCACATACATGCATTCTAGGCCGCTGACTATATTGGCAATTGCAGATACAGTTTGTATAACTTAGCTGTAAATTTGACATACAGTATATTGTGTATTCAATTGTTCTGGGAAATTACTTGGAGATACATATAAATCTAGTTGTTTAAACATTTAGTTGATGTACAATATTGTACAATTTATATGTAAGTCTTTTGCCTTTTTTTCTTTCTAAAATTCCTATACTCCTTGGTCCTCTCAGAGTTCTTCCTAGATATTGTATTGTGAATAAATGTGTGTTGAATAATGTTGCCTGAAACTTGCAGCTTGGGTAAATGATAAAACTTTAAAATAAAATGTATCTTGGAAAATGTGTCTTTAGGTATAAGCTATTAAGATTAATTTTTTTATTATTTGAAAGCCTATTTACCATGTCATACTGAGTATATAAAACAAAAGAAGGGGGCACGGCTAGCATAAAAAGTGGGATGGCATCATGATTCCTGAGCTCCAGCGGCCAGTGGGTAAACACAGCTATTAGCGGCTCACCACGACATCTATTCCGCTCCTACTGTATACCGATCTATCTAACTCCTCGGAACCCAGTCACTATGACCAGGAAGAGAAAGGACACTCATTGCTCTCAAAAATTGGTGGATTTCTTTAACTGCTTCTCCAGAGACATAGGCAAGATGGCGCCAGTAGTCATATCTCTCTGACAGGATTCCTGATAGTGCTACCACTAGCAGCACACACAGGAAGAGCCACACACAGGGGCCCTCCACAGGCAACACGGTCTCCTCCAGCCTGCACTTCTCTATCATTCAGCTCTGAGAATTCCAGATTCCCAATGGATGACCAGGCAGATCATCATTATGAGGTGGGCTCTAATCACTATTCACTTGAGGACACTAGAGAACCTACTGATTTTATTACCACCTATTCTTCACTGAACCAACAAATCTTTAGTACTACACTGAAGGAAATGTTGGCCTCACTGGGGGTACACTACACTTGGATATGATCTAAATTAGGCAGAAATTTAGTTCAGAGGTGGATGTCATTGGTAGCAGAGTGGATCATATTGAAAATAAAATTGGTGAATTTGCTACTACTATTAATGTTTTGGTAGAGGCACAGCATGTGGTCTATGCACTGGAGTTATCTTACCAAACTTCTCCAAAAATTTGGCCTAATTGGTTGTATTTTTTCCACCATCATGGTTGTACTCCTCAGCGATGTTGTCTAAATCCTTTCAAATGGAATATATCAGGGATCTACTCTACATTATCTTTCATTTACTAACAGAAACTCTATCAGATCCTAACTGTATTTTACTGGACTCTTGATTGGTACTAGAGAACCTAATCTATTTGCTGATGATGTGATTTTTATGTTGACAGATGTAGGTTCTTCCCTGGCAGTTGTACATAGCACTTTTCAGTTCTTCAAGGTGGTTTCACATTACAAGGGGAAAGATGCCAAATCAAATGTTTTGGAAATGGACATTGTCTCTTTTAATAAACAATTTCTTAAACAAGTTAAGTAGGCATATGCTTGGAAAGACACTGGGATTTTACATGTATGTACTGTGCTTACTAATACTGTCAGGTAACTTTTTAGGGAAAATTGTTTACCATTCCTAAATAAGCTGCAATTAGGTCTGATTCAACTTTCCAAATATAAAGTGGATTGCACAGGGGTCCTGTGCATCTTTGGCTCCATTTCAGGTCTGATTTAATTAAAAAAAATTAGGCCTTATTCGTTCCTGAAACAGAGAACAGGGATGTACCTGAATCCCTGCTGTGAGCTGCATCTGATTCAAGTGTGACCCCAGCCTGATCTGTCTCTGCCTTTTTATCATTGCATCATAGGTTCTTGCATAGCATTCAGATGATGAGTGGCCTGTGTACTTGTGATGCCTTAAAATTCTTCCATGGTTTACAGGCAGAATTTACCATATCAAACACAGAATATTTTAGATACTTACAAAATTCATCTTATCTCAAAGGGAATCCACATTTGGAATGTAAATTCCATTGGAAAGCAGGGCAATTTTATAAATAGGAAACTAAGAATGTAATCAATAATCAATATCCTTGTTCTATTCTACACTACATGATAGATCTACTTTTACCAAATCATTGCCCTTTAGAAATTGGGAAAAAGAGATCGGGATCAGCTATACAATATCCCAGTTGGATAAAGCTCTGCAGGCCACTGATACTGCTACCAAAAGTACTCACGTATGGGCACTTACACTGTGATGGTATTTGACTCCATATCTTCAAATTTGACCCTAACACTTCCCCAGAATGTTGGCGTGCTGGCAGGCAAATAGGTACTATTTACCATGTTTTTTGGACTTGTAAACACCTTTCTAAGTTTTATTCAAAGATCTTTCAAATAATATCCAAAGCAATAGTGCTACCCATCTCCCTCTCCAGGCCTAGCCATGTTGAGCCAAGGCATAATGGCATAATTTAAATATCCTATCCATTGAGAAATGTCATGATATTTTTTTAGCAACCATATTGTGTATTGTAATTCATTGGAACTATGACCGCCCACCTTCTACAGCAAGAATAAAACCATACCCCTTGGGGTCTGCTACAGATTTTAAGGAGTATTCAATACAAAAAAATGCATGGGGTCACCCTTGAACTCTATTACTAGCATGAAGCCTGGCAATCACCCTGTCCCCATATCGAAGAAGACAAGAGCCTCTTCTCCAAAACATTTGATCTAGGGGTTTCTTGCAGTGGCTGTGGGGAGTTAAAGAGCTTATCAGAATCTGCAATGCACTGTAATATTAATGGGGCCCCCAGATACCAACCCCCCCCACCCCCATGTGAATGAGTATGGGGTATTTAGCAACTCTACTCAATCACAAAAAGAAAGTAGTAACCTAGGAATAAAGACACCAAAACACTTGACAAGTCCTTTATTAAAAAAAATGTAAATCCACAAAAAAGTCACTCATTGTAAGAAAGAAAAGAACAACTCTGTGCACATGGCCGATCTCAACCATACACATATCTGAACGGCAGCTCTCTGAACTGTCATCAGCTATATAAGGGAAGGGGGGATAGTGTTGACATCATTACCAAAATATGGACATATTTGGGCAGTGTTGCCACTGCTATTCCCACCCTTTGCTGCTATCCCTGTAATGTCATTGGTTCCAAGGGACACTACAAATGCTTGCGCTTAGGAACCAGTGACTGAGGGAAAGATGGAAACTGTCATGTAGGTAAGTGGTAGAAATAATGGACCACTGGCTCTTCCCTATACAGGATACACAAACAGAGTACTAAATAGGACAGGTATTCTGATAGTAGTCATCACTTTAATAGTAGAAAGACAGGTATTTGACTTTGTAAGAGCACTGTAAGAGCAACAGTCTTCCTTAAGTTGCTCTCTCTATAATTAATCTGGCCATGGCTCTAATAGCAATCACAGGTACCTTGATTTATTGGTAATGGATCCTTCCTGCAATGTGCAACAATAGCTTCTATCAAGCTTCTCTGGGACACTATTCAGCACTGAAATTTTCTTACAGATTCTCCAGGCAACCATTTTCCTGCATGGTCCCGTCTGGACAAAAGTCTAAATCTCTGAGCCTCTAGCACAAGCACCTGGCTATGGCAAGGCCCAATAGAGAAAGAACACTCTGAAAAGGTGCTCCAAACATTTATCACCTTCTCTCATTCCACTACACTGAACAGACTCGACGAGGGCAAGGTAGACAAAAATTCATAGCTCAGTGATTGTCCCTCACACATGGACTACTGGATCCTACTCAACAGTAGCAGGCAGAGACAGTCAATACACTGAGCTTAGGTGAACCTTCTATGACCGGAAAATGTAATTAAAACTTAGTGTCAAGATAGGTATGCCAGCAGATAAGATGGCTTCCTTAGGCAGAGTCCTGACTCCCATGCACAGACCTCCTGTCGGACAGGACAGTGACAGGAGGTCTGTGCATGGGAGTCAGGACTTCCATCCTCTCTAGGAGTCCAAAAGACTGCAGGGGGCAGCCAGAGCGTGCATGTCTGCAGGAGGCAGATGTAGTCTGTGACAGAGCAGCAAGGAGCTAAACGGTTTTCAAGATTACTACCTTCTCAGGATACTTCCAGCATATACTACCGAACTACTCTGACTTCACAGGAGTGCACATCTACATCAGAGAGATCAGATTTTTGGCCCCCGCTTTACTTACATTTGGCTCTGGTGAGTAGGGAAACAGAAGAGGGAGCACAAGCACTTTCCTCAAGAGTGGAGCACAGCAGCACTTTTTTTTTCTTTTTTTGCTTTTATTTTCTGCTTATTTGCACAAGAAAGGGCGTTTATATCTATTTTAGAGCACAAGGACTTATTAAGCACTTTATTTCTGCATTAATCATTGTTGTGAATATTTAGTGATTCATTGATTTATGGTATATACAGCAGCGCTGATTATCACGGTTTACACATAAATTAGATATCTTAATTGTCCTATGTAAGATTTACCATTTTATGTGTTTTCTTTGGGGAAAAAAAACACCCAGCAGAAAAATGTCAGTTACCTAAACAACAATACCAGTGAGCTTTTGCAAACGGCCTCTGTCTTATTTCCATTCCATAAAATAGATTTACAATGAGAAAACTTAATAGTCTAATCTTCAAAGCCTAAGCCTTTCTAACAATGAGGATAAAACAGGATTTTACCATTTCTTTCTTTAAATGCAACGTTTAGAGCAAATCTTAAGTTCCTTGTTTCGAAGCATCCTTTTGAAACAAAAGAACTGTGAAAGTAAAATATTCTCTCTCAAAAATATAAGTAATTTATAAGCAAACCAGTAGAAAACTAGGCATCGACTTTGTTTCAAAGTCCTTTTATGTGCTGTTGGAATAGGTTTAATAAATTATTTAGGAGGCTGTTTAATTATTTAAGCCTTCTATATTCTGTCCATCTACTTCTTCTAACCTCTTACTACTTGTGGAAATTACTAAGTGACCATTTATATTAACTTGAAAATCCAGAAAAATTCTAATTGTTTTTAGGTTAACTAATATGTTTTGGAAATTATATTTTCTTATTTTTTATTGATCATAAGGAGAAAAGCCGAGATAGTCAGCAAACATTTTATTGTAAACTTTACGGTGTATTGAATATATAGTATTACAGGTGGTGTCAAAACAATTAACACTGTGACAAGTGTCTAAGAAAGTATTATAGGTTGCTAGAAAGTCCCAAAGCTATCAGTGATGCAATCCTCTTGACCAGTCGTATCACAAAGCAGCACTAATTATTTATATGACTGGTTCTGGTAAAACATTAAACTCGAGGTAAAACTACCTGTCCTATCCATCTCATCCCATGCTCTTTATAGCAGAATACATTCCTTGCAAAATGTCTCCAGTTCCCTAGAAATAATAGTATAATCTGGGTGTGTAACAAATGATGAATCAGTAGTGAAGAATTCAGGAATAATTCCACCCCTATAAAAAGTTTTATTAAGACTTAATTTAAAATATGTAGCTCGTTTTTTTAAATCAATTTGCAAGGAGTGTCCTTAAACTGTAATGGGTCCAGGCTATGTTAAAATGTGGAAAGGAAGATTTCAGCTATGATGAGATATTAACAGAACTAAGGAGCGATGGGGGGTGTAATCATCTTGTGTAAAAAGAAATAAGTTGCCTCATCAGGGTCTACCGGGGTTCTCAAATCAACGTTTTCTGATATTATATTCTTTGAATGACAATAGACCAATCAACTCTACCAGGTATTATGGATCGCAAACTCTCTTTTTTTTTTAAATATGACAAAGGGGGGATTTGGAGCCTGCAAAATGTGGTGCAGTTCTACATAGAAACCATTCAGCTTCCAGGTTTTATTGTCAAAGCTTAATTGAACAAGCTGAGGTTAGAAGCTGATTGGCTACCATGCACAGCTGCACCAGGTTCTGAGTGCTCCAGTTTTAGGCTAATCTCCCCCAAAGTATCAGTCACTGCTATCCTGGGTGGTGTATAAATACATTTTTGCCTTCATTATTTTTTACAATTTACTCCTAGTCTCTAAAATTTCAGGTTCATATAAATTCATATAAATTCAAGTGAAAGTAGGAAGAGGGATGAGTTTCAATGTTTGAGAAAGAAGAATGGGAAAATTAATTTATTAACAAAAAATGTATTTTTTGACAAGCTGGAACAAATGCTCCAAATATGCAATTCTGCATCAATTCTTCTACATACCAGACATGAATGTTTGGTCTAAAATTTGTGAAATTTACCATAAAGTTTCAGGGCAGGATATCCCCAATGACTGCCCACAAAATACATTATCTATGATCACTGGCCCAATAGGCTTTATCAAAAAATATTCTGAGGCATTTACCACTCCGCTGAGATCAGGAATGCCGAAGCATTGACTTTAGAAAAGTCAGCAAGCAGCGAAGTGTGTCTTAGAACTCAATACCAAAACGGTATGGTAGAAGTGGTACAATACGCAAGGAATGGTTTCTACAGATTATACATGCTTTTCTGATAGGCAACTCACTGGGCTAACACTGAGTTTGTAAAAATAGATTAGCGCCCTGTGGCATTCCCAGCAAAGACCTTTTCTTCTTCAATTCTACCCTATTTTTTAGTATACTTTTTTTTTTTTTTTTTTAGCCCCTTTTTTTTCTTCTTTCCTGTTTCCAATAAACAGTTTACATTAAAAAACTGTATATCTGCCTTTATATTTGCTTAATCTCCTACTCAGCAAAAGTCATACTTGCAAACGAAGGGATATCACTGCAAGCTAATTAAGCATCGCTTGACCTTGCCAATCTTTTTTTTTTTTAACCACTTTACCTCCGCCCACAGTAATATTACTGCGGCAGAGTGGCTCGTTATCGTCTGACGACGTAGTACTACGTCGTCAGACACTCCCCCTTCTGGGCGGCGCTTGCGCGCCGCCGGAGGCTCGCTCCCGCTGTTTTCGGTCACAGCGGGAGTCGGGCCAGGGGAAGAGCAGTGGCGATCGCCGCCGCTCATCCCCGATCATCGGGGATCTAGTGTGGAGATCCGCCCGCCTGTGTAAACACAAGCGGGCGGATCTCCCAAGTGACAGGGAGTGACAGATCGGAGTGTTCCGCATAGCTGGACATCCGATCTGTCCCTGGCTCACTCAGTTCCCTCCCCCTCCACACGTTAGTAAGCACCAGGCATACATTAACCCCTCCCTCTCCAATAAAATTAACCCCTTCCCTGCCAGTGTCATTTTTACAGTAACAGTGCATATTTATAGCACTGATTACTGCAGTAATGTCACTGGTACCCCTAAAAGTGTCAAAAATGTCAGTCAAGGGTCCGATCTGTCCGCCGCAATGTCGCAGTACCGTAAAAAAAATCGCAGATCGCCGCCATTACGCGTTAAAAAAACCCGCCAAAAATGACAAAAATCTTTCCCTTTGTTAGTAAACGCAATAACTTTTGCGCAAACCAATCAAAATATGCTTATTGTGATTTTTTTTACCAAACATGGGTAGCAGAAAACAAATTGGCCAATAATGTAAAAAAAAATTGTTTTTTGGGGGGAATTTCATATAAAAAAATGTTAAAAATATTGTTATTTTTTCAAAATAAACGCTCTTTTTTTGTTTATAGCGCAAAAAGTAAAAATCGCACAGGTTATCAAATACCACCAAAAGAAAGCTCTGTTTGTGGGGAAAAAAAGGACATAAATTTCGCTTGGGTACAGCATCGCACGACCGCGCAATTGTCAGTTAAAGTCGCACAGCGCCGAATCACAAAAAGTGGCCTGGACGTAAGACAGCAAAATCCTCCGGTGGTAAAGTGGTTAAAGGTGTTTATTTCTTAACTTATCACAATGACAATCAACAGAATCTTTACATAGCGTACAGAAGCAGATGCATATGGGGATAAATAACAAAAGGCACCTTACAAGGCCTATTAGCAACCAACATGTTGAAGTGACAGGTTGGCTTCCCCTTAGGAAGATATAATACATAGGACAACAGAACCACTTTGTACGGGCCACAATGAGCCCAGAAAATAGCACAACCAGCCAACCTCACACACATACATGCTACACTAAACATTCACACCACCCTCCATGCCACCCAATGTTCCCACCAGGAGAGATGAGAAGCCACAGCTTAGATTGTATTACACCAGTGGTACGTCCATCTCGACTAAACTCTACATTTATGTGTATTGAGATAATGGGGATAATGGGTGACCTTGCCAATCTAACATGTTTTTTGGGCACTGTGAGCTTAAATCTCCTTTATTTTCCAGTTAGCAAAGTGGCAGCAGATATGTTTCCAAACTGTATTACTTACATGTAATAGTGAAAAGTGAGGTCACTCTCCTGGGTATGTAGCAGGGATTAGAGGACTGACCTGAATTAAAAATATATAACAGCTATGGTTTTTTTTTTATAGCAGCTATGGTTTTTTTTTTTTTTTTTTTATAGCAGCTATGTTTTAACTGTACATTTAGCTGCAGTTAATCTTTGTGTAACTTGTGTAATTTAAAATAGGAACTCTGCCCAAAAAGGTGAATTAAAGTCCAGGAAGATCAATAAACTATGAGAGTGTTCACCAGCTTGCTCACAGTTCATTGAGAACTACAAGCTGTCTGCTGCGGTGGTCCATGGTACTTGTAGTTCCTTCATTCATGGAACTCTGTGAGTGATAAATGTTTTTTTCATCTCCCGCCAGCTGTCACAATGAGGGATTGCAGGGTGGGAGGGAGGTGTGGTCAGGTGATTTAGCAGCATGCTACAAAAAAACTTTTAGCTTTAGGGACAGAAACATAAAGCTTACCTCCTGCAGTATTTCAAATTGTGTACTTTTTCAGTGATGCATATTTATAGTCACCTTGGGAAAATGAGGGCAGGCAGACCAAGCACAATTCACTCTAGGTTTGCATAAAAAATAATTTGTGACACTTGGTAAATTGCTGATATTGGCATAGATAAATAAGGGCTTATAATTGATTCTGGTTTCTGTTTGTGAGACAGTGGAGCTGTAGAATAGTGGGTGACAAATGACAATTATTAGTCTCTGGAGAAGTTTGTAAACAAAAAACATATTTTATTAGTGGACAAAAAAATCAAATAGGAGCATTGTTTCATACAAAGCAAGCTCTACTTCTTACAGATGTATTAATTCAAAACATTGGAGTGCCTGTAAGAAGAAAATACTTCTTAAACCCCAGGGTGTCTGACAGATGCAAGCATCTCATCCTCTAGTACTTCTCTGTTCTGCAATCAGGCCATCCATTCACACGTTAATAGGCAGCCAGCAGGTGTGAATCAGAGTTTTTTCCTGGTAGGGCTCCCCTGCTATTCACTTTATAAAGCAGGCGGCAGCAGAATCCTGCAGTTATCAGAGGAGGATTTCACAGACCAAATGTTAGATGCAACAACTAAATTAAAAAAAAGTGTTCAAATACCCTTTTATAAAATAAATTAGGATAAATGTTAATAAATTAAGGTCTAATACACACACATATGCACTAAATAAAGAAATAGATATATATACATACATAAAATAGGCAAATTAACAAGAGAAATGTGTGTTATGCTTGCATCATGGGCCCGCATCATGATAAGAAATAGAAAAGACGGAAGGGGAACCATCATGCACACGCACAAAAAAAAAACGCATTTTGGATGAGATGAAAACAAATAAAGAAATGCACTCACATGTATAATGGAGGGTGTGTGCCTTATATGCAGCCTGGTGTACAGTATATATGAGATGATCCACTTCACAATCATCTCATAGAAATTTTCAAGTTCTTTGTGCTTACCTCTGCTATCCACAGCTCTACAGCCTTGACTCAAGGTCAATGTGCCAAGATCATGAACAGCTAATAGCTTTTCCACCTCTATTACTGATACTGCATCTGTTACGTCCTGCATGTTAGCGAGGATTAGAACAGGCACACCTGGGTTTAGAAGTCCTTGTATTTTATATAGTTCCAGTATGCCATCAGTCCTTCTTGTATATTATTTCCATAAATGTCTAAGTTTCTCCTGGCCACCCAAAACAAATTGCTTTTGAAAAATGAAAAGTGAAAGAAACTACACCTTTAGTCTATATAGCAAGTGTTGCCTTATGAGGAGTTTATGTGTAATCTCCATTAGCAACTGTAAATAGAGGTGTGTAAATATATACTTATGAGAGATTGGGTTTTGGTTTTTGCTAATAGTTTGAGATAAGTTAAATGTACTAATTTGTGTGATCGCAGTTTGCAAGCTTTAGTATAAGAAATTAATCGATTAATCGTGTGCACGCCCCCGCTATCCCTGCAATGTTCTGATTCGATTCAGAACGGATCAGTCATTTTTGTCCTGGACCTGTTGATCAGTTCTGACCAATAGCAGAACCTCCTGTGTCTGTTTAATGTAAACACAGGCACAGGATGTGATGCAATCTCCTCTCCTGGAGTCCTTTTCAGTTCCAGCATGAGAGGAGATAGCATCTACCGTGAGTACAGAATCACTACACTGACACCAGTACACATAGGCCCACTTTTAACTCCCCGATCACCCCCTAATTAACCCTTCCACTCCCTGTCACAGGGCACACTATACAGTATACAGATAAAATTTACTGATCACTGTATTAGTGTCACTTGTGACTTCAGATAATGTGAGAGGCAGTTGGTAGTAGTCCCAAATAGGTTTAGGGTCCCTGCCATATATCCCCCAATAGAGATTTAATCCCCTGATCACCACCCGTTAACCATTTCACAGTGTACACTAATGACAGTATACAGACAATTTACTGATCACTGTATTAATTACACTTGTGACTTCAGTTAGTTTGAGAGGCAGTTAGTGGTAGTTAGAGGTAGTCCCAGATAGTTGTATGGCCCCCCATATATCCCCCAATAAATATTTAATCCCCTGATCACCCCCAGTTAACCCCATCATTGCCCTGTGTCACTATTATAGTGTACCGATCTAGATCAAAGCGTTATCAGAGTCAGGCCTGATCTCTGCTAGCACTAGCAGTTACATTTTTTTAGTAGCGGTGCAAACGGCCCTTGACAACCAGGTGCTTTTTTACCTGTGAGTCACACTAGGTACCTATAAATTTATTGGCCAAATTGTCCAAACAGAGGTACACTAGTGAAGAGGCCTACACGATGCTGAACATGATAGAGGAGAGCGGTGGGGAATCCTAACTGTCAGATTCAGGCTCAGTATTCAAACCTGTAGACAGCAGTGGCACCCTGACAGATAGCTCTGACGACGGAGTAGGGGTCCCTGCTAAGGTCAGGCGTAACCGACCCTGTTCTTCTGTTGCTGAGGTGCAACAACCGCAGGGTTCTCCTATGCAGAAGAGTGTCGGTACTAGTGCCGCTTAACCTTCTGGTGAACAGGCAAGCACCAGTGGCCTAGTACATCCTGGTCGTAGACAAACCAGCACTGCAGTAACACTTGGTGACGTGGTGAGTCCCATAAGTGCAGTTCAACCTGGAGCGGTGGCTAGCACAAGTGCCGCAGCCACCAAGAATTCAGAGACAGGCCCGTAGAGCCCATAGTGTCCTTCCTGATGCAATTGCAAATCCTGATTGGGAGCCCACTACTTCTGCAGCGCCCATACTTCCCCCATTCACTGGCCAACCCAGAATTCAGGTGGAAACAGCCAATTTTTTTCATGGAAAATCTTTACAGATCTGTTGTGGACTAAAGCAATTTATTTGCCGATCAGGTCTTTGCCGCAAATCTAAATTTGACCCTTGCCAGAGAATTTGCATGGAAACGTATCCCGGTTTCCGGATTTAAAACTTTTATGGGCCTATCCCTCCTCATGGGCATTACTAAAAAGAGTGAATTGAGATCATATTGGTCCACTGACCCTATTTACCATATGCCTGTGTTCTCTGCTGCCATGTCCAGGACTAGATACGAGCAAATCTTGCGGTTCATGCACTTCAGTGACTCTAGTCTCTTTCTACAGAAAAGCTGTCATCTGACGAATGTGTATGGCCTCAGTCTTTCCTCTGGTGTACAAAGTAGAGGGGTAGAGCAAAAGAGGCTAAGAGATCTGAGTTGTGCTTTGCTCTGCTGTGTATGAGCTAAGAATAGTTTAACTGATATGCCATCTTACCCCTGCATTCCTAGTGCTGGTTCTTATCTCAAGCAAGCACTTGCTGGAGACAAGCATCATAAAATCAAAACTAAATCCTTCCCTGCTCTGTCCAATTGTAATGCACAGAATAGCCCCATATCTCATTTTCTGATGTCCCCTTTAAGGGCTCTCTACTCCACCTTCCTCTCTGTGTGCCCCCATATGAAGCCCCTTCCCTATGATGGCACACATGGAGGTGCTCACCTGTGTTAATTCATAAACACACACATTAGGGCTCAGCCCTGGCCCTTTCCTAAGCTTGTGTCTTTTTTTTTAATTGTATTTTTTTTAAAGTTTTCAGGAATACAAAGAATGCATAAAGAAAGCATTACAATGAAAGAGTATCAGTAAACACAGCGAGTCATAAATCCAGAAAAAGACTTGTTCTAAAGCAATAAGTAGGTCAGTTACATATACAATGTGTGAACAAATTCTTAGTGATAATATATCACAGACCATATACAAAAAAACTGAAAAAGAAAAGGAAAGGCACAACAAAAATCTAAAGACATACACCAAGGGTCAAAGTGCAAAGTGATGAAAATATGGAGGAATGTGGCATCATGCCTAGACAGTGTCACCGCAGACTCAATCTCAATCAAGACATGGGAGCGGATCCATATTCAGATTGATTCCAGGGATCTCAAAACTTGTTTAACTGGGTCATGGCATCATCAAACAGTGCTGTTCTATAAATCTCTGAAATAGCGTGTAGGAGCTGAACCTGAGAGGGGGTGTAGAGGTCAACCAGTGTACTGGGATGGGTCTCCTGGGCGCTAATAAGATATAAGAGACCAATTTATTTTAATGTTTCCCAGTGCTAGGAATGGGAGGGGGGGGGAGCTAGAAGATAATGTATTGAATCCAATGGATTGCATTGCCAAGAAAAATTATAGTGGGGACCAGATGCTTTACTGCTTTACCACAGCGCCAACATAAAGGGAGAGTGAATGGGTCTTGGTGTAATACTTTGGGTGTTCTGTACAAGAACATTAAGATTTTTTTTATCAAATTTTTCTTTATTAGAAAGAGAACATCCAAGCATACCATATACCAACAACAGGTACAATCAGATTTCAGGTGTGGTGAGCAGATAACAAATTATAAACAATACAGGCAGCATTCCAAAATTTTTTAACGTAGCACTAAGTCGTCCATAGAGCACATCAGAAACAGAATGTAAACCCTCCGTGAAGCCCACGGTCTAAACTTCTAGAACCGAATAGTGAACAGAGAAAATCTCAGGACACCTCCAGGTAGACCCCCCCCCCCCCACTGGCATCCATCTCATGGCCGGCTACCGGGGAAGGGAGGCCCCCCCTAAGCGCCCCAGAATGCCGCGGCAAACACCCGAGGGTCCACTGGCATTACTTCCCCCAAAGGGGCGTCGCACTGCGTTACTCCAGGAAACCGACTGAACGACCTTACAGGGAGCCCGTAGTAGAATAGCTAATGCCCAGAAACGGTACAGAGGATGAAAACACCTATAGACGGTACGTCCATAGCCTAGATAGAGAAGAAGGAGCTATGGAAAGTAGACAAAGAAAGAAAGAGGGGGAGGAAGGGGACCAGGGTGAGAGAGGAAGGGGTCAGGGAAGAACCAAAGAGGGGGGTGGGGGGCGGCCGGCCGGCCCCCGCCCATCAACCATCAGCAGGAAATCAACTCCGTGTATTCTGAAGTATATTTAAATTCATGCCAGTAGAACCAGCGTTTCAGGAACTTGTCTCGTGAACCGTGCTCAGTGGCTACTAGAACATTAAGATTTAAAAGCTGTCTCTCTCTCTGCACCACGCACCTGGAAATTGTAGATGAGGAGGACTATATCTTGTTCCATCAAGGGAGAGTGATAGGGCGCTGGAGGATAAGCGACCATCTACACATGTACATATGTAGGTCTTCAGTAAGTGGGGAAACTTTATGAATCGTTTTATAAATGGAGGACATTAAGTGTAATTGAAGCGGACCCTGAGCACATATATGTTCAAAGGCAGTGGGCTTAGGCAATGCCAGGGATGGGGAGAGTTTAGAAAGATAATGTTTCATTTGGATAAAGGAAAGAAAACATATGTTTGGGAATGTGATAGTTAGCTTTAAGGTCACTAAAGGTAAGAAGTTTGTTTACTGAAACAGTGTAGCGTGAGCCCAGGGTACAATACAGGTGTAAAATAAGCCATCAGGAATTAAGGGATTGAAAAGCACATTTGATAAATGAGGGCATGGTGAAGAGAGAGAGAACTTGTTGGAAAAGAAACGCCAAATCTTCAAGATAAAGAGCATTGGGGCCAGGCATAATTTCTGTAATTTAGAATCTTGATGTAGAGAGGGAGACCAAAGCAGGGAGAAAGAGTGAGTAGGATAAAGGAAGCCCATCTCAATCTCTGACCATCTATTCTGGGCCACCTGGCAAGAACAGGCGGCAACCGAACAAAGGTAAGAGGTATAATAATACTTAAGAACATCTGGAGGACTCAGGCCTCCCTGGTTTCTAGGAGAAAAGACCACAGAGCTGGCAATCCGGTAGACCCTACCACTCCAGAAAAAGTCAAGAAACCAATTTTCAAGCAAATTAAGTTGGGACATTGGTACAGGCACCGGCAATGTTTTTAAAAAAATACAGCAATTTAGGCATAATAGACATTTTTAAAACATTTATCCTGCCTAACCATGAGATAGAATAAGCATTTCAGCGTTTAAACATGTCACTAATGCCCTGGAACAGAGGAGTATAATTACCGGGTAAAGAGAAGAATATGTAGTTGTAATCTGCACACCCAGATATTTCAGGGAGTTAAGACACCAACGGTATGGATATGCCTGCTGTAAGGTAGCTAGAACGTCAGGGAGAACATGAAGAGGCAAGGATTCTATTTTGGAGGTATTTATTTTTCAACCAGAGAGGGAACCAAATTGGATCAACAGACAGTGCGAAGATGGTAGAGAAGTAAGTGATGAGTCAGGAAAATATCATCAGCAAATAAAGACAGTTTGTATGCCTTCTGTCGCATAGGGATGATGAACTCTATTTAGCATATCAATAAGGTCTTTGGTACGCCTAGTATTGTCCCCTGTGTGTCTACCAAGGACATAACCCACTTGATCTTTGACAAAAAGTTTAGAATGCAATTGGGATAATCATAGATTCTGATGCCTTTATCTGTTTTCAAGAGCCTCCTGATGTAGTTGAAGTTGAGATACATTATGTTTGAGGGAGGAATTCTCATCCTCCAAGACATGAACATATTGAATCATGTCATCAAACTTGGTCTCTGACACATCAATACATTCCCTCAACTGATCAAGTTCTCCACATTGAGATATCTTCCCCACTTCCAGAGCTGGTTGCAGGTTAGCTGGTGCAATAGAGTCTGGAGCTTCTCATCCAGCAGCTCAGGGGTTAAAAAAAAACTGGGAAGCAGGAAGCTGAGAGGAGAATAGGACCTGCAGATGTGTTTCCTGTGCCGTGTCAGCGTGGACATGTCAGCCTGTGAAATCAAGGCCGGGATGTAGGCCTGGTCAGGAAGCGCTCCATGGTGGAGGAAGGCCACGGTTCAGATTCAGAATGGGGTATGGGTTTTCTTCACCATGGGGTGTGCTTAAGGTTTTGGGGAAAGAGTCATTTACCCCTGAAGTGGATTGAGCCCAATGAAGAGGAGCAGGGACCAAGAAGAGCGGAGCCAGAATAGAGCTCACTCAATACATGTCCGCCATCAAGGAAAGTTGGGCATGTGCCCCTCAGCTTGTGTCTTGACTTTGAACTAGAGCTCCTAATCACTGCAAAACCTTTGCTGACCATGCTCTCAAAATCCTATGACACCAACATCATCCACTGGCAGTCATGATATGCATCCCTGCACATTCTGTGTCCCTATCATAGGGGTCTGGACTAAAACAGTAAGAAAGGCCCCCCTCATCATCGTAGGGCTCCATAAAAAGGGACTTTACAACTTGGCTACCTAAAAAGAGTAAGCCATGATCTATGACCAAATTATGTGGCAATCAAAGTGTTATTAAACATGCTATTTTATACAGGTGTGGATTTCTGCTGCATTATCCTTTAAGGAGTGTGCCTCCTTTAGGACAACTTTCTCTTTACTGCTCTTTCAGGGTCCCTGGGGGTGATCATAGAACCAGAATATAATTTTCACATTACCAGGGGCTAACTTTTAGTCCCCATCTCCTCAGATTCTCCATGCTACTGTCACAGGAGACATCAGTTAACCAAGCAGAAGACACCAAATATTTAAATTTTTTCTAGAATCATATTAGATGGGAAAAATAAGTAGCTAGCTACTATTTTTGATAAACTGGAACATTGCATCAAATTTTTATGTACTTGCTGTTGCTGGTATAATACCTCTTAGCAATCACAGTAAAAGAAAGAAGAAATGGTATTGCAGGTACTATTAAAATACATTATTTAATAAAGCAGTAGACAGATTGATTGATACACCATCGATCTTCAAGATGACAGATAGATATGCAGAAATGTTCCATTTTCCATTGATATAACTGTGAAAAGAAACACATATGTTATTTATATTCCTAACAGTAACATAAATAACAAGGAAAAAAATGTTATACAGGTTTATAAAGCTTAAGGCAACCAGTAAAACAGTCAGTTCATCTGAAAGTGATATTTTGGTTATAGGTTGAGCCAGCTCATGACTTCCTATATGTGTTAGATGTGTTGTGTTGTGATAAGATCACCATATTATACACTGCCTGGCCAAAAAAAAAGTTGCCACCTGGAATTAACTAAGCTACTAACTAAACGAAGCATGCAGTAACTATCCTATTGAGTAGTTACTGCATGTGCCCAAAGAATGTAGTCAGCTGTCTACCTGAATATACTGAATGACCAGGTTATTCCCTCAATATATTTTTTTTCTTCCCTGATGGCACGGGTATATTCCAAGATGATAATGCCAGGAATCATCAAGCTCAAATTGTGAAAGAGTGGTTCAGGGAGCATGAGACATCATTTTCACACATGGATTGGCCACCACAGAGTCCAGAACTTAACCCCATTGAGAATCTTTGGGATGTGCTAGAGAAGGCTCTGCTCTGCACAGTGGTCTGACTCTCCCATACAAGATCTTGGTGAAAAATGAATGCAACACTGGATGGAAATAAATGTTGTGATGTTGCAGAAGCTTATCGAAACAATGCCACAGCGAATGCGTGCCGTAATCAAAGCCAACAAAATATTAGAGTGAGTTACCTTTTTTTTTTTTCTTTTTGTGGCGACTTTTTTTTTGGTCAGGCAGTGTAGTTAACAGTTTTCTTCCTGTCAACCTGGGAGTTTTTTGAGTTCCTGCCTTATGCCTGGTAGACACTACACAGCGGTGGCCCGTCCATTGGGGTGCAGGGGCGCCGCCCCCCCCTCCCCCATCCATGCATCTGACACCCTAATCTACATGCAGGGCGCCGGACGCATGGATTCCAATGGGGTTTTTTTTTAAGCACGTGATTAGAGCCAGAGGCTCTAATAAGCTTCAAAAAAGGGTCAGCTTGGGGCGCAGAGCACTGCGCCCTGAGCCCACCCAGTTGTGTGACAATAGTGAATCGGGAAGTGGGTCCTGAGACCTGTTTCCCGATTGCCTGAAAGGAGAAGGCATCCTATTGGCCAAGAAGGAGAGAGGAGATGGCCTGCCGAGAGGGAACATAGAGACTGAGGGGGGACGCCGCAGCCGTCGCTGCCTGTCAGTCCCGCAGAGCAAGGTAAGTAAACTGGCACGGGGGAGATATGGTGGTGAGGGCTGGAGTGATTGGGGGGGGGATCGTCTGCGGGGGTCCATCTGCCGCCCCCCCCCGACTGATGGAGCACCAGCCGCCACTGCGCTATAAGTTTTTATTTCGATCAACACAGCAGGTTGAACAAAAAAACAAAACTGACAGCTCTGGTCGGAGCTGCTGTACTAAATATGCAAAGTTATTACACACCCCCCGCCAGAACATTCTGATCAGCGATCTTTGCCATTGGCTGATTTCCCAGCATGCTCATGTGGCAGAAGCCAATAAAACGACAGGCTACTGTTGGACAGACCAACATACAGTACACATGAGCCAAATGTCGGCCAGTATTTATTGAACCGGCCAATGTCTCTTGACATTTGGTTCATGTGTAGGGGCCTTTACCATTGTGTTTTAGCAGCTTCTGTTACATTCTCCACAATATACAGTAAATTAGAAATCCAGTTGGATGTCCTTTTATGTGTAACAGCAGGTTTGCAAAACCAGAAACTCAAGGAAAGATAGCTCAGTAAAATAGTTCCTTAGAGTTAAAAAAAAAAAACTGTCAAGTAACTACTGATCCTCTACCATGAAGTAAATTATCAGTTTTGGGTAAATGGAAAATTGAAAAAGATTTAGTGACCCCAATTTGCAATAGTGATCTTTAACTGTTCCCTCTCTTTCGCCCATTCATCTATTGAAAGGCACTTCTAGGAGATGTAATTCATATGTTTCCCACAGACTTGTGTGGGGACAACACCTAATAGATCAGGGGAGGAAAGAGACCCACAATACCACACAGTATTAACTTTATTGTGCTTTTTGTGTATCTAATCCTAACTTGTTGAATTATTTTAGAGATTCTTTTTGACTATCAATCCATCCAAACAGTCACTATCAAACTGCAAATTAAGATATATGCTTTGAATCAGAAAGTCAATGGAATGCTAGTTTACTCAAAATTGATGTCTATTCAAAACAAATTATTTATAATTGGCTAGAGTGTGGAAGATTTAGAACCCCTTTTGCATTTTTACTGCTATTGAATTCTTGAAGATTTCTCCTCACCTACTGTCATTATATTAATGGAAAATGGAAGGAAAATCTGCAAAAGGGACAGAGAGAACAATAAAAGGTGAATGGGGTTTGTGCCTTCTTATACTAATACAAATACTTACAGTAAAATATATACTGTATATATTTTTGTCTGTGTTGCAGTGTGAGATTTTCCTCACTTTTAGACTTGTAAAACTGCTGCCACCACCATGGCAGTAAGTGAGGGGAAACCCCTCTCAAGGGGACCTAGATAGTAGTACTTTATACCGGATTAAATCCTTCTTAACTCTTTCTGTAACAAAAATGATGTTTTGGCTGACATACACTTTTATTTACCACTTGCCGTCTGCCTAACGATGATTTACGTTGGCAGTCAGCCCCTCACAGGCAAAGCGATGTAGGTCTACGTCGCTTGCATGTGAGTCTCTAGGGAGCGAGCGCACGCCGCTGGAGGCGCACTCCCGCTCGCTCATGGACACCCCATTTTTTTGGGGAATTTCATATAAAAAAATGTGAAAATATTGTTATTTTTGCAAAATTGACGCTTTTTTTTTGTTTATAGTGCATGATCAAAAAATCGCACAGGTGATCAAATACCACCAAAAGAAAGCACTGTTTGTGGGAAAAAAAGGACGTCAAATTCGTTTAGCTACAGCGTCGCACGACCGCGCAATTGTCCGTTAAAGTCACGCAGTGCCGAATCGCAAAATAGGCCCTGGTCAGGAAGGGGGTAAAATCTTCCGGGGCTTAAGTGGTTTAAATTACAGATTAGTACCTTATATGTTCTAATGTGAGAGGACACCTGTGTAATAGGATATAGGATTCCATTAGCTGCAGAAGAAATCTGAAATGCATGCAATGTTGCTATAATATACAGTATGCATATGTGCCATATTCTACTAAGCATTGGCCATTCATTAATTTAGCAACTCAGCAAAAATACTTTTATAACTTCAAAAGACTGTAAATACATCCACCTTGAGAAATTTTATGGAGCGGCATACACTTCCTTAGCAAAATAAAAATTGAGAAAACTACCATGGTATATACTAAACTTTATTCGTCCCAAGTCAACACTTTATGTGACACTTTGGGGGTTATTTACTAAAACTGGAGAGTGCAAATCTGGTGCAGCTCTGCATAGAAACCAATCAGCTTCCAGGTTTTATTGCCAAAGCTTAGTTGAACAATCTGAAGTTAGAAGCTGATTGGCTTCCATGCACAGCTACACCCGATTTTGAGTGCTCCAGTTTTAGTAAATACCCCCCCCCCCCCGTGTCTCAAGACAATTTCTGTCTCTAAAATGGCTCTGTTGACCTCTGTACCTTGTTTTGCGATTGTTGACATTGCTTGTAACCTCTATTTACTGTGCAGGGGTTATTCAAATCCTCTGTGGAGGTCCCAAACCGGATATACTGTCAGGAAACAGTGTCTGGTTTAAGGTATTTTATTTAGAAAATTCTAATTCTAATTTTCATAATAAGTAAAACCGTTTCTCTAAATGTATTTCAACCAAATATTTAGCAGTTTGCTTGGAGTTTAAATTCAAAACTTATAAGTATTTTACATAAGCATTGCTATAGCATTTTTTTTTTTAAATAATGATATTTCACTGACCACTATATGCGTTTCAAACTCATTGCTCAGGCAGATCGTAAGGCTTTGTTTGATATCTAAGGAATATATATATATTAACATATTTTTAGATAAAAATAAATGCTCAGTGTATCTAACCTACAAAAGAAAATAAACATTGAATATGATAAAAATATGTCTTTAACAAATGCACACAGGCTGCTTCAGTGCTTCAGGAACTGACAGAGACTAGACTCCAACTTCTTGATGAATTGGGTGAGAGAACCAAGCAACAATACATCCTGAGCCAAATAGTGTTTTGTGAACAAGGTAATACAAGTGGCTGCTTACTAGCTAGAGAAGTTTAGGCTAACAAAGGTAGGAGGACAGTTCTAGCTAAAGACGTCGCCCAAGGTAACAATCATGAGGCCATTGCTAAACAATTTGAAGATTTCTTTAAATCTTTGTATAATCTTAAAGATACTTTCTACCCTCTTGGCCCCCTCTTCGAGGAAGAAGCTGATCGCTGACTACTTAGCACAACTTTCCATCTATCCCTCGCTCGGAGGCATTGAAGCTTGAAGCTCTGATCTCTGCTGAAGAACTTGACAAGGCCCTCAAAAAGATGAAGCTGGGCAAAAGTTCCTGTCCGGATGGTTCGGCACTCCAGTATTACAAAACCTCCTTGGACACTCTGAATACCCAGTTTTTAGCCACTTTTTGAGGCTTGGCTTCTTTCATCTCTCAGACCCCATATCTATTAGACGCTCCAATTACTGTAATACCGAAAGAAGGGAAGGATGAGGCATTAGTCACTCATTGCCATTCCATTTCTCTTGGACGTGGGCGTGAAGCTTTATGTCAAGATTTTGGAATATAGGTTGTTGTCTTTTTTACCTTTTTTAGTCCCTCTGGATCAAGTGGGCTTCATTCCTGGACAGAAAGCCATGATAATACTGTAAAGGCCCTGAACCTCTATCATTGGCTGAACACGCAAAAATAAACAGGGTTTCTTCTTATCTCTTGATGGAAGGTGTTTGATAGTGGCCTAGGATTACTTAGCAGCGACCCTTCCAGTGACCGGCTTACTATCCAGGATGTGTAATAGCCTCCAGGCACTCTATTCCAATTCTTACGCCAAGGTTTGCGTTAACGGCCTCCTATCAGATGCCTTCCACTTAGGCAATGGTACCCAGCAGGGCTGCCCGTTATCACTAATCCTATTTGTTCTTATGCTTGAGCTGTACTTGAATATAATCTGCTCTACATACAAAGTTGTCACTTTTTCGGATGACATGTTACTGTTCATAAGTGACCCTCACACATCAATACCAAATCTCCTCTGGGAACTGTAGTTTCTTAAAGCTAACTCCAACCTCAAGATCAACTACACTAAGTCTCAAGCCCTCAACCTCTCCCTCTCTCGAGAGGAGGTTAAACAATGTAAGTCCAATTTCCCGTTTACTTGACGTTCAGATGCCATGACTTATCTGGGTATTCAAATACCCCACAATTTGTCGCATCTCTATCGCAGAAACAATTTGAAAGTATTAGAGAAAATGTGTAATGACTAGCGTTCCTGGAATTCTATCAATGTTTCTTGGTTTGGCAGAGCTGCACTGGTCAAGATGTCACTCCTTGATATATGTGAAAAAAAGTGCGCTGATAGGTGTATGTGAGCTGCAACCAAAGATCCAATTTTGGAATAATTAGTGATGAAAAAAATCTGGTGCGCTAAAAAAACAGGTGACTGTGACAAAATACCATACCTTTATATATCAATATACACTGATGGCTAAAAACCATATATAAACTGGAAGTGAATTAAATATTTTCCCTGTAGGGAATAGTGCAATATTCACACACAAAAAAACTGAAATCAAAGTCCAAATGTGAATGGTGCAATGAGTCCCAAAATATCCAACTCAAAATCCAATAGTGCTGAATGTTTGGATGTGAAGAAATGGTGAACTGGTGTCGAAGAAAAACAGCAGTGATTCAACTGGGATGTGACAGTTTGAAACACCTACACAACACCATTACTAAAGTCACCCCCTATAAGCTGGATTTTACTCGAGTGCAATTCTTGCTTCATCATTCTACTTTACCAAGAAAAGATTACAATAAATCCTTGGCGATGTTCACGGTTAATGCAACTAAACAATGCATACCTGGCCATTGGCGTTCTACCTATATTCCCATGATGCATGAGTGGTTCTGCAGGATTATTAGCGTGGAGGAGATGGAAGAGCTGATACACATCTCACAAGACAGGATGTCTAAGTTTACTGCCACTTGGTTTTGTTGACTGGGCTTTAGGACGACTGCTGCTTATAGGGCTCACCTATAATAGTAAGGCTGAGTTTTGGGCCTGTAATAGGACTGAGTCTGAAGCTGGTGATCGCTTGATTGAGTGAACCCTCTTTCACACTCCCTCACCCTGTTTTTGGAGGTGGAGTTTGAGAGAAGACGCTAAAGATCTTTCCCTCATTATATGTGTTCTTTCCGATGTTCACTTACCACCCCTACCTCCCCCCTTACCAATCCTGTCATGTTTCGTTTTTTTTCTCTCTCTTGTCTCTTCCTCTTCCTTTTTCTTCCTCGTATCTTTTCCATCTACCATCTACCATTTCTTTCCTTGTTTCTGTTTCGCTTCCTATCCCTCCTTTTTCTGTGGTATATATCCTTAGCCTCCTATTTTCAAAAGTAGTTTTTGTCTTTTTTTAAGCAAATTTGCTTGGTTGATAATTTGGGAGCTGCTTGTTCAGGATGAGGCAAATGTTGAAGGGTGGTGCTCTTCATTCTCATATTACTTGTTTTCTTTTCTCTTTCTTGGTGAACTTGCCCTAAAATTTCTCGTGTTTACCTAGAGACTGCATATTTCTCTTGTTAATAAGACCTAGTAATGCTACTCAACCTTTTCATTTGCCAGTGCAAAACCTTTCCTTTATGTAAGCTCCATGTTTGTCTTACCCACTGTTATTATTTCTACTTTGTATGCCTAATATACTGTAATATGTGCAGTTAGTCTAGTAAAACATTTATGGAAAGAAAATATATTTTTAAACAAATTTTGTTTAAAATAAGTATTTGTACTGGGAAAATACAAATAATCTTGCAGGAGGGGTGATGTTTCTGTTATCATGGCCCCATAGTACTTCTCATTATCCCAGTCAGGCCATCCATCCACACACACTAATAGGCAACCAGAGGAAAGGAACTAGTTGATTTCTCTGGAAATCAAAAATCATGCAGCTCTCAAACAAACAATTCACCAAAACCCTTTTATGAACAACAGAAAAAAAACATGTTTATAGAACAAGTTAACACATCGTGTTAACTAATTTTATAGAGTATTATCAAGCCAAATGTTGTGCTAACAAACATATGAAATATGGTAATCAAAATAAATATGTAAAATAAAATGTATCACTAGTGGTATATTTGTAAGAATCACCCATTAATTTCCTGCACATACAGGATTTTATTTTCAAGCAAAATCATAAGTTTACTAAAAGTTATAATAATTATTAATATTGATGGAATTTGTGTAGAATGTTCAGGAATCGATAAAAAGCTGGACTGCAGCATTGAGGTGTTACTAGGCTGGTCTGTATTGCCCTTATTGCTCTTAATAACCAATCAAATTTCTGTTGTTATCATTTTTAGGGGCTAGATGCATAATGCAAATTGTTTCTACTTTTTCTGCTTCACATTTTATAGCTGGGGTTATGGTATGCCATGAACTTGTCTATTTAAATGGGTTACTAGTGGGTTACAAGTAGCATTGGCTTCTGCTGAAATAATGCAAATTTAGCAGATTACAAGGGATTTAAAGTTTGCAATTGATAAAGAATCTCTCAAAACACTTGGCAGCCCTGCTGCCATTTTGAATCATGTAAAGCTTCACCCACTCCAGGTAGGAAAAAAAATAATCTTGCAGTCCGCTCCCCACACAACAAGGGATACATGCTTGTTAGGCTTAGGAGTCGAGGAATGAAGGTGTAATACTTACCTTATTTCCTGCTCCAAGCAGACTTTCTCCACTTGAGCAATTGGTCCCCAAGACCTCTTCTTGGCATTATGTACTTGAGGTAGTACTGTTCTGTATTTGATGATGCTGAGGGCAGACATGCAAACCTGGCCCTTAGAAGGAGGAGAAGAGGCCTTGTGATCAGGGTAGCAATGGACCAAGGTAAGTATTGCAGCTGGTTCCTCTAACCCTGGGTCAAATGCTTTTATTTTAAAGTACAGTGATAATTCAATCAGAGATAAAATCAGGGTAGGGTTAAGCATTAAATCACTGTTCAAAATAAATGTTTTCTTTTTATATCAGCTTTATTCATAGGATTCTTAAACAGTTTAATAATTCACAAAGCTGCAGCAAAGGCTAGAAATCAGGTGCTGGGATATTTGGTGGCTCCTTTGGTGGGACAAATGTGTTTTCTTGATAGGCTTTATCCCTGCTGTCCAGACTGGGTAACTGTAGAGAGATAGGGTTGCTTCAAAAATCCCTTCAGAGGTATAAGTGCTCAGCCCATAGTGGGCAGATGTTTGAAGGCAAGCCTGTTGCTATGTATATATAAGGAAAAAAACAGCGCTAAAAACCCCTTGGAATGGGTGAACCATCAAACAGATAATAAATATCAGTAGTATTACAATGCAATAATATAATACATAAATAAGTGATAAAAAGTGATCTCAAAGACTCAGTACAGCAATAAATATATAATCATCAAGTAAAGAGGTAAAGTGGCAAGTGCAAAACGTGCTGTAGTGTTCAGATGATCTATAAGGTGATCAGGAAGCTGAATAAATATAAAAAGTGATCCGTGCTGGAAAAGATATTTGCAAAAAATATTATATGTGCAGAAATGAGCGATTGCACAAGTTCTATTGATGAAGAACTGATCAATGGCTCCAACTGAAGCTATTACTGTTTTAAACGAATCAAATTAATAAATGTGCCCTATGAAAAGTGAGCCACTGTCAGCTTTTCAAAGTGTAGTGAATCCTAAAGAATGTGCAACAAAGAGCAATTGCACAAATTCTATGAAAGAAGAACTGATCAAAGGCTCCAAAGAAATAAAAGGAAGGAAAAAAGAAAAAAATAGGGAATGTGCCCTATGAAAAGTGAACCAATAACGGTTCTTCGAAATGTAGTGAATCAAGGTGATATTCAATGAAAATCAAAGTGATATTAATAACAGTGAATGTGGATAAAAAATAGGAAGTGAAGAACGAAAATCCTGTAATAGTATACAGACAATGCCCTATAAAGGGCGAACCACTGTGAACTCTTCCAAAATGTGAAAAATAAAAAAGTGTGGAAAACAATAAATATCCCAATGGTGATCAATATCACAAAGTGATCAAGTCCAGTTAATAAAATATCTGTAAATTAGAAGGAAAGTTCATAACAGGTGCAAAATAGCAGGCAATATACGGTGATCCCAGTGCGAGTGTTAGTGAGCTAAAATTCCTCAAAATAGGTGTAATGGCCGCTCACCTCACTTAACACTCATAAGAGCGTTTCAGGTGTCTCATGTCAACCTGTAGACCTTTGAGAGAATATTTTCCAGGAAGAAAAGGGGTCTTCACGATGTAAATCTAATATAGGGATCAGGGTCCAGGTCTCCTAAGCTGGTCTCAGATATGGATGTCAGCTGTATTGCTTGGACACTCATTAATTAGGGAAGAAGATGGAGAGAGGGTCTCATAGTGTAGTATGTTCAAAAACGATTTATTTCAGGCAAGTAACAAATTTACACTCACATTTAAGTAGATTAATGCAGGCACAATAGGTAGTATAAGCCGCCGATGCGGTTCCAGCGCTATTCCAACAACTTCCGATCTCGGCCGTAGACCAGGAAGTGACGTCACCACGGCGTCCCAACGCATTGCGTAACCAATCACGTTACTTTTTCATGGGTATTTATTAACTTGATTTGTTTAAAACAGTAATAGCTTCAGTTGGAGCCATTGATCAGTTCTTCATCAATATAACTTGTGCAATCGCTCATTTCTGCACATATAATATTTTTTGCAAATATTTTTTCCAGCACGGATCACTTTTTATATTTATTCAGCTTCCTGATCACCTTATAGATCATCTGAACACTACAGCACGTTTTGCACTTGCCACTTTACCTCTTTACTTGATGATTATATATTTATTGCTGTACTGAGTCTTTGAGATCACTTTTTATCACTTATTTATGTATTATATTATTGCATTGTAATATTACTGATATTTATTATCTGTTTGATGGTTCACCCATTCCAAGGGGTTTTTAGCGCTGGTTTTTTTCTTATATGTACATTTTATCGTATGTGGTGACACTACAGAACTAGCTGCGGACCTCTGGTGCTCCATCTTTATATCTCCATCTCCTTTCTCCGTTCCTTAGTTCTCTTTTGGTAGCGCATAGATATTAACTTATTATACTGTTGCTATGTCTGCTGTACATTGGACCAGGTTGCAAAATATTATAGGATTAAATAGCCGTCTCTCTGTTTAAAATAAAAATACTGGACGAACCCTCTGCACACTGCTATACCCTTTCAAGCAAACTTTGCAATAAAAAATAGGGATATTTAGTTCACACACATATTGCAATACATGTTAAAGCTGACCAACTGTGTCAAAGTAATCCCTCTTTAGCCAGTCCTACTCTGCTTTGCCACTGAAAATGCTACCGTTCTGTTCATAACTCTGGATTGAGACTGGCATCTAAGTCAAATATTAGCTGCTAGTTACATACAACACAAGAGTATACCTGATCATGCTGAGTAATATTGACCAAATCCATAAGTATCCAACAATACTTATGAATCAGTCAATATTACTCACTATACAATGATAATGTACCAAGATATCTCATATTCTCATATGAAGATATGAGAGTCACTGCTTTCTTAGCTGCAAGTAAAAGTAATTTTGTGAGAAACTGATATGTATAGAACAAATAGCCCTAAATAATCCATTCCTCCTCCTTTCCCCTTTAGCTATTATTTTTTTTTTTTTTTTTTACTTTTTATTTCTATTTTTTACCATTATTTTATTTTAGTGTTGCATGAAAAAGGAATTTTGCATATAACGTTGCCATGATTTGGACAGAAACATTGTTTTAATGTCTTTTAAAATGAGAAAATGTATATGATTTAATATTTACTTATTTACAGTAAAACAAATGAAACAAACATGGGTCAATATATACAAAAATATGTTTTTATTTTCACAACGTTTTTGGGGGAGATTTACTAAAACTGGAGCACACAGAATCCGGTGCAGCTGTGCATAATAACCAATCACCTTCTATGTTTTATTGTCAAAGCCTAATTGAACAAGCTAAAGTAAGAAGCTGATTGGTTACTATGCACAGTTGCACCAGATTCTGTGTGGTCCAGTTTTATTAAACAGGCCCCTTTGTCTATAGATCACATAGAAAAATAAAATAGTTTTGCAAGACAATATTTCCAAATGAAAGCCTAGCTTGTCCAAAAAAAAAAAAAAAAAAAAAGTTTGTATTACTTTGTTATCTTAATGTAGCACTTACCCCTGCAGATGCCACTGATGATGGTGGGTTCTCTGTTCTGCCGCAACTCTCCTAACTGCTCGATCCCCTCTGACACACTTGTAGGCTAAAAAAAGTTTACACCTGTGTGACTTAAGAGTTAGAAAGCTACCCCTCTATAACAAAGCACAGAGATAGACCACAAGTAACTTGGTGGTAAACTAATTACATGTATTAGGGCAATGCAACTTGTGGCAGGGTGAACTCATGCCACTGTTTAATATGGCATTCTGGGCCAGGTTTCCTGGGAAGCAAGCACACGAACGATGCAGGTGAATGATGCATTCATCTTAGAGCCAGTGTTAAATTGAAGTTAAATTGAACTGTAAGAGGTGCAACTAGAGTATCTAGGACTTCATAGCTAACTCAGAGGAATAACAGAGTCCATGTGTGAACACTATGTATAGAACCGCAGCAGTGAAGGAGAGTACACCTTTCTAGTGTATGGGGTACACATTGAAGGTGGCAGCAAGTACCCGCCACCTAACAGTTAATGTTGGCTGACTTTCATGGTGCACTGTCCTTTTAAGAGTGTTAGTGGTTAAAATAGAGCAGTCTCATGGCATTGACTGTGTGTGGTGGGAGTTTAAGATGTGTAGTTCAGCTCATAACTTCTCGCAGGCAAGTAGTCTAGTCTGAATGGCTTTGGCAGTGAGCAGGTTCCAGAAGTCAGGTCCAAGAGGCTCAGTCTAGCGGCCTGAATCCTCACATAGAGTACAGTCTCTCAGCTCTGGTCCTGAAAACACGGCTATTCTCACTTTCTCAAGCTCAGTCTCTGGGACAGCTTGGCAGACTCAAAAGCAGGTCTGTCTCGATATAGGTGGACAGGCACTGCAGCAGGTCCACTCAGCCCCTCTCCTTGGCTCTGGTCTTTCGGATGAAGAGTATAGACTCCAGCAAGAGGTCTGTACCCTTGGCTCTTCTCTCTAGACTGGTCCAGATCTGGATCAGTTTGCCTTGGAAAATTGTGAAGCTCTCCTTCTCTAGGTGCAGCGACTTGTGAGAATTGAAGTCCACGGTCTATTAGCCTCTGTTGATAGGAATGGTGTTTAAGAACTACAATTCCCAGTATCCTCCTTAGCAGCAGTTGTATCCTCTACAGAGCTGCCTAACTCCCACTGATTAGCTCAAATACTCTGTTAGAAGAGGAAGGGGGAAACAAGGTCCAGCAGGGCATTTTACACAAGCCTGCTCCAAAGCCTCACAGCTAGGAAGTGGGAGGAGAAAGCCACCTATGCATTTTTGCATGGTTCAAAATGTGCGACAATACGCAAAAACACAAAGTAAAAAAAAGTGCTAAGAAATTACTGTCAACACTGGCCCTGTACCTTGTGTGACATTTCTAATCATGAAGAACTGTTATGTCAGAAATGCAGGAAGATACTTCAGTATGATTCTCATGAGTCACAGATCCCTGCTGTAAGGATATTTTGTTTAGTTCTCTTAGTAGTTTAGATTTTTTTGTCCTTCTGCTCATTCTGGCCAGCACTAAAATTAACCCTTTATTCCAAACCCAGTCTTCTTTAGGCTTTAAAAATCCCAAAGTATCTCCTCTGGTTTTAGTTCTGTAAAAAAAAAAAAAAAAGCTGTTTAAGGCAGTTTTATAAGGGTTATATGGTAATTGTTTGCAGGAGTACTAATATGTATACTAATATTATATAACGAGTTTAACCGGTTTACGACCGCCCGCCGCAGATGTACTGTGGCAGGCAGCCGCTCCCAGGTAAATCACCATACATGTAAGGCGCTCGCTCTCGGGAGTCTAGGGGGCGAGCACGCGCCGCTTGGGCTCATCAGTAGGGAAGCCAATACAGCAGGCAGGTGGCTCTGATTGCCGCCTGACACCCACGATCATTCCCCGCTGAGGGAGGACAGGCAGCTGTTGTAAACACAGCCAACCTTCCTTCCCCCTGGGATGATCATAGAGCCCATGTGATTCTTCTATATAGGATCACATGTCTCTATGGTCATTTCAGAAGCCACGCCCCCCCACAGTTAGAATCACTCCCCTAGGCTCACATTTAACCCCTTGATCACCCACAGGGTTAACCCCTTCAATGTCAATGGCATTATTACAGTAACAGTGCATATTTTTAGCACTGATTACTGTAGTTATGTCATTGGTACCCCCAAAAGTGTCAAAAATGTCAGTTAGGGGTCCGAACTGTCCGCTGAAATGTCACAGTCCCGCAAAAAATCGTAGATCGCCGCCATTACTAGTAAAAAAAACCAATAAAAATGACATAAATCTTTCCCGTAGTTAGTAGACGCGATAACTTTTGCGCAAACCAATCAAAATACGCTTATTGTGATTTTTTTTTACAAAAAATATGTAGCAGAAAACAAACTGGCCTAAAATGTTAAAATATTTAGATTTTTAATCTTTTTTGTTTGGGAATGTTCTATAGCAGAATGTGAAAAATATTGTTTTTTTTCCAAAATTGTCTCTCTTTTTTGTTTATAGTGCAAAAAATAAAAAATTGCACAGGTGATCAAATACCACCAAAAGAAAGCTTGTGGGGGAAAAAAAGGACGTAAATTTAGTTTGGGTACAGAGTTGCACGACCGCGCAATTGTCCGTTAAAGTAACTCAGTGCCGAAAATAGGGCCTGTTCAGGAAGGGGGTAAAATCTTCCGGGGCTAAAGTGGTTAAAGAGCACTTACAGTTTTCTCGAGTGAAAACTTGAGAATGTAAAATAGGCAGACAATTCCTGCCGGTATCAGGTTGACACACATCAGAACAATTATTCACCCTCTCATGCCAGAAAGAAGAAAGATAGTGTGCAGATGTAAAAACAATTGAACTCTGTATGGGGAGAATACTGTAGGTAGCAGAAGCTCTTCCAATGATTGTATGAGCAAAGGAGGAAAAACTGGTGACCTGCAGAACAGGTACCTCCACTGACATGTTTCGGGGCTTGTCCTTTAATAGGAGACACCGTTATCTGTGTAAAACAAGTACCCTTCAAACTGAAAACTGATCCAAACTGTATACAGAAACCTCCATTCAATCTTCACAAAAAAGCAATGTTATAAAAAGGCTACTTTGTAATTCCTCCCCATTAAATTTGGCGCCTAATTAATCACTCTTCAATCTAAATGAGATGTCATTAGTGAGATTTTTAGACAGCTCAACTCAGGGAGTCTTACTTCCCTACCGGTGAAACTAATCACTCATGCCAACTCTGACAGATTTTGGACTAATGTAACTCCTAATCATTTCAGATTATTGTCTTTGTAAATTATAAAAATCTGCATATCCAGGCACTGAGTTAAATATACTTACTACTGAACCTAACCCTTTTAGAATTCCCTGGACTGTGTTTATGACCTTGCCTTTTTTTCTTCCCTCCAGAAATGAATGGATAGAATGATTTGCTTATTTTGAGGCACAATTAAGGCCCGTACACACGTACCGATCGTCGGCATACAAACGTCAGCGGACGAAAGATCTGCCGATTGTACGCGTGTTAGTATGGTGCCTCCGACAGATGTCTGCACACAATCCGCGGACAAAAGTCTTTCGTGCAAACATGAAAATTTTTGTCTGCGGACACCAGAACGGACGATTGTTCGCCTGTCAGTACAGAATTCGGCCGACAGACCGCAGATTTGCAAGACTGGGCATGCTCAGAAAATTAAAAACACAGGGAAAGTTAACCATTACATGACATCACTTCTGCAGTCAGCTGAAGTCTGCAGACAAAATTCTTGTGCTGTCCTTGTGCTGTCTTTGCACTTTTCAACAGACACCGACATCCCGGGGAGAAAAGACGAACATTTGTATGCCGACGATCGGTACGTGTGTACGGGGCTTTAGGCACAATTTAAGGCACACTTCCTAAATTGTTTTAGTTATAGCTCAATATCCTACTACAATTGCATTAACTGCATGACCCACATATGAATTTTGTCTACAAGATAAGTTTAATTTGGTTGCAGTTTCAGCTCAGTAAGTAAATAAGCAAATAAAAAAATAAATACATAAAAAAACACAAGCAATTTGGGTAAGTCTTGATATGCTTTGGAAAGGAAAACATTGGAATATTTGGGGTTGGATGCCTTTAGTTCCCATTGTGATAGAGTTCAACTTTCATAACATTTTACATCCATATTCAGAGTATAACATGTAACATGTTATAAATGCAACGACCCCCACACCTCCCCGGCCATGAAAGCTAGCGGGGCACCTTCTCTCCCCGCTAGCTGTCAAAATTTAAAAAAACTCCCGGTTGCATCACACATTCACAGCACTCTGTGAATGGAAAACTACAATATCCAGCTGCCTTTGCGTCTGTCGGCCTGTAGTTTTCAATGAACTACCATGATGCTGTGAGCTCTGTGGTAGTTCATTCATTCTATACTTTATACGAGGTACGAGCAAGCCTATACACTGACAGATCTGCTGGAGACCTGTATGGCCTTAGCAATCTGCAGATCGCTAGTGCAATGCTTTACAGGCTCCAGAAACAAAAATAATAAATGCACATTTTTTCACCTCACTTTATTATTTTTCAGCAAAAGGTGAACTCATTCTTTAACCACTTCAATACAGGGCACTTTCACCCCCTTCCTGTCAAGGCCAATTTTCCGCTTTTAGCGCTGTCACACTTTGAATGACAATTGCACGGTCATGCAATGCTGTACCCAAATTAAATTTTTTATTATTTTTTTTCACACAAATAGAGTTTTTTTATGGTACTTAACCACTTTAAGACTGGATGATTTTGCTGCTCAATGACCAGGCCACTTTTTTCAACTTGGCACTGCGTGACTTTAACTGACAATTGCACGGCCATGCAATGTTGTACCCAACCTAATTTTGTATTCTTTTTTTTTTCTCACAAACAGAGCTTTCTTTTGGTGGTATTTGATCACCTCTGCACTTTTTATTTTTTGCGATATTAATAAAAAAGTGTGAAAATTTTGCGAAAAATTTACATTTTCTACTTTGACTGTTAAAAAATATCTAATATATTACATTTTTGTCATATATTTAGGCCAAAACGTATTTAGCTACATGTCTTTGACAAAAAATTCACAATGAGCGTATTTTTATCCACTTTAAGAGTCCATTCACACTGCCGCGACTTGTGAGGCGACTTGTGTGCCCTCAAGTCGCCCCAAGTCGCTTGACATAGCAAAAGCAATGTTAATCAATGAGTGCCGTCTTAATTGGCACTACTGAAGTCGCTCTGACTTCTGAAAAGGGTCCTGTACTACTTTGAGGCGACTTGTATCCGACTTGTCCCATAGACTTCAATGGGAGTCGCCTCCTTATCTTATTTGAAGTGGCTTGTGATCCGAATTGTGATCCGATTTTCCATTAAAATGGTCCTGAACCAGAAAAAAATTTTCTTAGAATTTTTAGTAGTACAGGCATATGGCTCCTCTCCACCTGGGCGTTTTTGTTGCAGGCATTTATCGGGCATTTTTGGAGGCAGGCATGACTTTTTTTGGATTTAGTGTCTGGGGGGTCTAAATAGTGTACCTGTGAAGTTTCAGCACTGTAGCATGTCCAGAACCAGAAAAAAAAGATAATTTTTCTTATAATTTTTAGTAGCACAGGCATAGGGCTCCTCTCCACCTGAGCGTTTTTGTTGCAGGCATTTATGGGGCATTTTTGGAGGCAGGCATGACTTTTTTTGGATTTAGTGTCTGGGGGGTCTAAATAGTGTACCTGTGAAGTTTCAGCACTGTAGCATGTCCAGAACCAGAAAAAAAAGATAATTTTTCTTATAATTTTTAGTAGCACAGGCATAGGGCTCCTCTCCACCTGAGCGTTTTTGTTGCAGGCATTTATCGGGCATTTTTGGAGGCAGGCATGACTTTTTTTTTTATTTAGTGTCTGGGGGGTCTAAAAAGTATACCTGTGAAGCTTCAGCACTGTAGCATGTCCAGAACCAGAAAAAAGATAATTTTTCTTAGAATTTTTAGTAGCACAGAGATATGTGATCTTTTTTTTCTGGTTCTGGACATGCTACAGAGCTGCAGTAGCAGCACAGTGAGCAGTTCTAAAGTGGTTAATTACCGTTTTTCTTTATTTCTGTCAGTGAATTTTGTAAATAAGTAATTTTTCTCCTTTACTGATGTGCGCTGATGAGGCAGCACTTATGGGCACTGATAGGCTGCACTGATGGGCACTGATGAGGTGACACTTATGGGCACTGATGTGGAGGCACTAATATGCCACACTGATGGGTACTGATAGGTGGCACTGATATGAGGCACTGATGAGCACTGATAGGTGGCACTGATAGGTGACACTGATGGGCACTGATAGGTGGCACTGGTGGGCACTGATAGGTGACACTGGTAGGTGGCACTGATGGCCACTGATGGACGGCACTGATGGGCACTGACAGATGGCACTGATGGGCACTGACATACGGCACTGATGGGCACTGATGGACAGCACTGATGGGCACTGACAAATGGCACTGACAGACAACACTGATAGGCACTGACGGGCAGCACAGATGAGCAGGCACTGATGGGCACTGACTGGCATCACTAATGGGCACTGATTGAGGTCACTGTGGGCACTGATTGGTGTCACTGATGAGAATTGATTGGGCACTGTTTTTTTACTATGTTGTACTTTACTGTAATCAGGGCACTAACGATAAGTGCCCTAATTACCTTTCCTGGACTTCCCTCTGAGGAGGAGCCGCTGATCGGGTCTCCTCGCCACACACTCTGACAGTGTGAGGCGTGGAGCGCCGATAAATGTCACTTCCTCATTTACATGTGACCGGCTGTGATTGTACACAGCCGATCACATGGGTAAAGAGCAGCGTCATTTGCTCTTTACCAAGATCGGGGTCGCGCCATGTACTAGGAATATGGGGCGGCCACGATCGCACCGCGGGCACATGAGGGCGGCCGTTCTGGGGCGCCGTTATATGACATCGTCCCAGAATGAGAGCTGCCTGCTCCGCCGTCATTTGACGGTGGGCGGCGGCAAGTGGTTGAGGAGGAAACGGGCTTCCTACAGATATGGCTGGCCTTAATTTATCTACTGCTATATATGCTCCAACTTGGAGACTCCCAAATATAGAGTTAAGACCACACTTAACAAAGGAGCCTTGATGTGTGCAACCAAACTTGACTTGCTAGACAGGTTCAATTTGTGGGGTTTTTTTGCCAGCTAGCTGGTAAGTGTGCTGGGAAATATATATATATACGTATATTTTTCGTTTGTGAAGTTTAATAGCCCTTTTATGTGCACCTTGTTGCAAAAGTTAATTTGGGGTGGCTGCAATTTTTTTATAGGGTTTTTTCATTCATCCTTGTGTGTCACACTGTACAGTATTTTAATTACTTATATTCAATTTATTTATGGTATAGATACATTTTTATTCATAAAAAAGAAATTATTTAAGCTTTACATAATGCCTGTGTGAAAGAAGGTTTAAAAATATTTTTTTTTTTCTATAAACGTGGATCATTTATTTTGTTTTCTAACAGTATGCTGTGTAGCCCAAACTTAGATCGACTATTGCTTCCCTTCAGGCTACTGCTTATTTGTATTAAATTTGCCAGGCATAGAAATGGAATGAAAAAATCAGTAAACATGTAAGGAAAAAAAGTAAAGGCTCAGTATGAGCTGAAAAATGAGGGCCCCAAACTATGAATTACATCGCTGTGTGACACAATGGAAAGAGCCTTGAAGAGCAGGATGTGCTGTTCAGTGTGAAGGCTGCTGCAGAGTTATATTACCAAACTACAGCATGTGCTGATGTGTGTGGGCATTTCGCCATCCAAATTAAAGTGGAATGGGGTTCAGTGCAGGTTCATGTTTCTCTGTGTACTATATTCAGCTGACATTTATAATGCACCTCACCTGTCACAATATTATTTTCATCTGGGCACAAATAATGAACTTTCCAGTATATACAACAAAAAACTGCATAGCCCTGCTGATTTTAAGTTTATTAAGTAGGAAATTCTATGCTGTTATCCCTCAAAAACATAATTAGTAACATTAAAATGTTGATACATGAGATACAGATTGTAAAGTGCTGAATATGAAAGAAAGAAGTGAAATTAATACAATGCACTAATCATATACCATAATTCGTTTTTTTATGGTAGGGATGCGTGCACCAAGCAACTTTCAGTTCACTGGACATTTGCTGAACCCAGCAGGAAATCCTCATAACCCAAGCAAATCACCGGAACACCATTAGGGTCCTTTCACACGGCCGCTCCGCTGCTTAAGTCCACTGCGGGACTTTTTTTTTTTTTTTCAAGGAGCGGATGACATTTGTGTCATCCGCTCCGTGTGCCCGCATATCATCCCATCCGTTTGCGGATGATATGCGGACATAATGTAAGTATATGGCATTGCGGATGTCAGCGGATGACACCGCTGACGTCCGATTTTCCTTCCTTTCCGTTTTTTACACGGAAGAAAAAATGGGGTTCTGTTCCATTCCAAAAAAACGGATAGAACTGAAAGGAGGAAAATCGGATGTCAGCAGATGGTATTCCGCTGACATCCGCAGTGCCATTCACTTACATTATGTCCGTAAATCATCCTCAAAAAAATAGGATGATTTGCGGACACACGGAGCGGCCGTGTGAAAGGACCCTTAAAGTATTATTATTATTCAAAATTCATATAGTGCCAACAGTTTACACAGCGCTTTACAACCTAAAGAAGACAGTACAGTTACAATTGAATAAAATACAAGAGAGATAGAAAGGCCCTGGTCATAAGAGCTTACAATCTAAAGGTGGGGAAAGTGGTACAAAAGGTTGTAACTTTGGGCAGTGAGCTGATAGATGTAAGAAAAGTTCAGTTTGTTGGAGGCGTGATAGGCTTACCTGAGGAGATACGTTTTCTTAGATTGCCTAAAGGGTATAGAGGGTAAAGAGTATAGCCAAACAGATTGAGGTAGAGAGCTCCAGAGGATGGAGGAGACGCTGGAGAAGTCCCGGCGACATGCATGGGAGAAGAAGACAAGAGATCTTGAGAGCAGGAGGTCTTCGGAGGAGCAGAGAGGATGGTTTGGGTGATATTTGGAGACAAGATTAGCGATGTAGCTCGGGGCAGAGTTTTGGATGCCTCCTTTCCCATGTGACTCCTGTTATGGGGAAATGTTTCAGGTGGAGCCACGGCTGAACCGTCTGTGCACATGAGCTGGATGGTGGGATCTTCAGCCGTGTTTGTCTGATATTACTGCTGTTTTTTTCATCCTAAGTGTAAGTGCAAGCTAGGTTTTAACAAACTGGAATGTTTTAAATACTACACTATGATTTACCTACCTCTTCTTTCATTTTATACTGTCAGGAAAGAAGTTGAGGTAGAACTGGGAAATATGCCAATGACCAACATGGGCATGCTAATTCGCTCATGCGAAACTTAGTTAAAGTTACTAGGGGATAAAGTTTAAGAATTAGGGTTAAACAAATCTTGTTACTTTTAAGGGTGAGGCTAGAGGTCCAAAAAAAAGGTAAGATCAAGAGTAAAATGTTAGGGTCATGCTATGCTTTAAAAGTCGAGTTGCAGGGTTATGAAAAGGGTTAACTTTTTGTTCTGAACAGGGTCCCTTTAGAGCAGCAGTAGTAAGTTGTCCAATAGGTGGGAGATAGTCAAAAGGATGGTTATTGGTTGCTTAGCTAAGCAATCTATTGGTGGTAGCACATTATATGGTAGAAGGATCGAGCTGCAGTTGGCAGCAGGGGTTCCAAAATGTAGCATACAATTTTGGCAAACAAAGAGTTATTCAGACTAATGATGAAGTTACAAGGAACCATGCAGGAAAGCAAGAGCATGAGTACACATGATCCAGAAATTTGGAGTGAGGTCACAGGAATTGAATAGATAGCAGCTCCCTGTGCTCAGAAAGAAGCTTTTATAAGAGCTGCAACCTTAATTGATGAGGGACATGTGTAATAGTCATCATTTCACATGTTTGCTGGATTAGTATTCTTTTAGAGCTGGTACTGTGTTGTTTTGTTTGCAATGTATCACCAACAGTGTTGGCCATAAAATATGCTTCAGTGTTTCACTTAGCCACTTCTTCCATGTCCACATTCAATAGAGATACAATGTGAATACAGCAATCTAATAAGTTACTATTGTTTATAGGCAGTGGTGTGTGAGACTTGTAAATCATTTTGGAAGGTTTATATTGTTGTATGCAGCATAGTCTTTTCAGAGTTTTTTCTGCTTTCCTCTACTTTGTATTTATTGTTTATATACAGTATCTCACAAAAGTGAGATACCCCTCAAATTTTTGTAAATGTTTTATAATATCTTTTTATGTGACAACACTAAAGAAATTACAATTTGGTACAATGTAAAGTAGTGAGTGTACAGCTTGTATAACAGTGTAAAATTGCTGTCCCCTCAAAATAACTCAACACACAGCCATTAATGTCTAAACTGCTGCCAACAAAAGTGAGTACTCCCCTAAGTTTCCCTCCCCAGTGTCATGTGACTCGTTAGTCTAACAAGGTCTCAGGTGTGAATGGGGAGCAGGTGTGTTAAATTTGGTGTTATCGCTCTCACTCTCTCATACTGGTCACTGGAAGTTCAACATGGCACTTCATGGCAAAGAACTCTCTGAGGTTCTGAAAAAAAGAACTGTTGATCTCCATAAAGATGACCTAGGCTATAAGAAGATTGCCCTGAAACTGAGCTGTAGCACCGTGGCCAAGACCATACAGTGGTTTAAGAGGACAGGTTCCACTCAGAACAGTCCTCGCCATGGTCGACAAAAGAAGTTGAGCTCAGCGGCATATCCAGAGGTTGTCTTTGGGAAATAGACATATGAATGCTGCCAGCCTTGCTGCAGAGGTCGATGGGCATGGGGGGTCAGCCTGTCAGTGCTATGACCATACGCAGCACACTGCATCAAAATGGTCTTCGTCCCAGAAGGAAGCCTCTCTAAAGATAATGCACAAGAAAGTCCACAAACAGTTTGCTAAAGACAAGCAGAATAAGGACATGGATTACTGGAACCGTGTCCTGTGGTCTGATGAGACCAAGATAAACTTACTTGGTTCAGATGGTGTCAAGCGTGTGTGGTGGCAACCAGGTGAGGAGTACAAAGACAAGTGTGTCTTGCCTAAAGTCAAGCATGGTGGGGAGAGTGTCAAGGTCTGGGGCTGCATGAGTTCTGCTGGCAGTGGGGAGCTAAAGTTCATTGCGGGAACCATGAATGCCATATTGAAGCAGAGCATGATCCCCTCCCTTTGAAGACTGGGCCTCATGGCAATATTCCAATATTCCAATATAATAATGACCCCAAACACACCTCCATGATGACCACTGCCTTGCTAAAGAAGTTGAGGGTAAAGGTGATGGACTGGCTAAGCATGTCTCCAGACCTAAACCCTATTGAGCATCTGTGGGGCATCCTCAAAATGGAAGGTGAAGGAGTGCAAGGTCTCTAACATCCATCAGCCCTGTGATGTTATCATAGAGGAGTGGAAGACGAGTCAGCTCTGGTGAACTCCATGCCCAAGAGGGTTAAGGCAGTGCTGGAAAATAATGGTGGCCACACAAAATATTGACACTTTGGGCCCAATTTAGACAATTTCACTTAGGGTCGTACTCGCTTTTGTTGCCAGCGGTTTAGATATTAATGACTGTGTATTGAGTTATTTTGAGGGGACAGCAAATTTACACTGTTATACAAGCTGTACACTCACTACTTTACATTGTAGCAACGTGTTATTTCTTCAGTGTTGTCACATAAAAAGATATAATAAAATATTTACAAAAATGTGAGGGGTGTACTCACTTTTTAAGGTACTGTATCCCTTCTGTCTTTATATTTTAATGACAAAAGTTTGTTACTTTAAGGCTGCATGACTCCCCTCTTTTAATTTTTTTATTTTGGATAGTTGCAGAAAGCCCTTGGGATTCAGCTTTATGGTACCACAGGGTACTAGATCAGCTGTATATAAAAATGTAAATACTGACACCCGTGTGTAAAAATTGTCAAGATATAAAAAGTACCCTTTATTAAGCAGAGGATTTACCAGGTCTAAAACAATCCAGTGGTAGCCATGTATGGTGGGCATCCGTCAGGATGTAGCTGGCAGTCTTTTTACATATGTATTGCCAGTCCCAGTCTTACATGATTTGTACAGCTTCTACCCATACATTGCTTTCTTGGTAGGGATATTGTTTAAAGCGGTAGTATACTCCGCTATATGACTTTTACCTACAGGTAAGCCTATAATAAAGCTTACCTGTAGGTACAATTAATATCTCCTACACCTGCACAGTTTAGGAGATATTCAACCTGCATTCAGCCACTGACGTCTGCGGTGCATGCGCTCTGAAGGTCCGGCAGACCTTCAGAGTTAATTGCCGGATCTTGCCGTAAAGTGAAACTCCTGCGCACATGCGCGGGAGTGACGTCATTGCGGCTCCGGCCACTCACAGCGCCGGATATGCCGAATCAGGAAGAGACACCGAGGGAGCATGTCAGCTCCCTCAGCGTTGTCAAGACGACCATGCCGGGGCTTCGTTCTAAGGTAAGTATTTCATAATGAGCTAGTATGCGATGCATACTAGCTCATTATGCCTTTCTCCTGCAGGGTTTTTTTTTTGTTTGTTTTTTTCTGAGTATACAACCGCTTTAAGGCTTTGTCTGCAATGAAAGGGCAAAAGAGACTACAATTTCTTGCTGTGGTGTATATATAGCACACAATTTTTCATTCAAGTGGGATAGAAGAGGTCCTAACTTAAAAAAGCTGTCATAGCTAGGGTCATCCACATTGGGTTTTGGGTGTTATTATTAAAATGGAAAAATATAATTATTATCATCTCATACCATAGCCTTGTCATTGTTGCAGAATATAAGAAGGTGCAGTATATTGACTTTCTGGACCAGTACTGCTTTATTTGTGGCTTACAGTTAGGGCCCATGTTAAACATCAGCCCCAGAAACACTTTTAGTTCTGGTACATTTGTGTGCTTCCATATTAAAGCAGAGGATTGGCAGCCTGGAATTGGATGCTTTTTAGTTCAATCTCAGTTTATTGAAAGAGGAAGAATTTTTACAGAGTATGGGAAAGAGCAGAAACAATAGTAAACATACAGAGAAGACAAGCATGGTATATAGCAATCATTGTCAATAAGTGCATATAGGAAATGTAAGCCTCCAGGTCCATAGGAGCCTGGCTGAAAAATTGATTTATAGAGTAGCAAACAGCATCTCGGTATAACAAGCAAGTCAGCTTTGTAAGAGAAAACAAATAACAACAATGGTATAGAAACCGCTATGGTGGGTACTGCAATAAGAGAGGTAATCCAGTACTCAAGTCAGTGGTACATATCAAGGCACTTTGCTGGGAAATGCTGAGGAGCAACAAGTGAAAACAGAAGAGGAAATCAGGAGGGGCTGCTTACACCCCTCCATTACGGCCCGTCGGCACCCGGTAACAAGGGTGCTCCAATCCAGGATTTTAAGTCATCTGAACACCTAAAGATGTCCCAGGACGACCATGTGACAGAGAACCGTTCCTCCCTGTCCCTTTCCCGTGCCACAAAATTCTCCATGTCCCTGAATTTGTCTAGTTCCAGGGCCCACTCAAGCTTAGAGGGCACATGTATGGTTTTCCAGTGTCTGGGGATCACTGTTCTAACAGAACCGAAGAACATCCCTCTTGATTGACCAGAAGGAGCCAGGTAGCAGAGACAACAGGACTAATTCCGGTGTAGCAGAGACAGTGGTCGTCTGAAGCCTGCAGTACAGAGCAATAATGTCCTTCCAAAATCTGTGGATTTGTGGACATTCCCACCAGATATCTAAAAGCGTTCCCCTGGACGACATGCACCAACAGCTGTCCGATTGGAGAGGATCGATATATATTTTTAGCCGAGGAAGGGCACCTGTACCATCTGGTCAGAAGCTTAAACCCTTTCTCTTGAACTTGTGTAGCAGGGGACATCGAGTGGGTCAGAGCAAAGCATTTGCGCCAGTCACTAGGCAAAAGAACTCGTCCCAAGTCTCTGACCCATACGGCAGTGCATGCCGGCAGATCAGGGCGGAGGGTATTCAGGAGTAGGGAATACAATAAGGACACCGCGTGTGTGGGGGATTATCTTGAAATAGGATAGCATCAAATGCCGAGGGGTCCCCTCGGACATCAGTCAGTGAGGACAGGGTACGTTCATAGGAGAGGGCCTGACGCCACTGTAGCCAGCATGCAAAGTCCCCACTGGACCAGTGGAATCAAGGGGTAATGACAAGGAAGGGTTGGCACGCAGAAGTTGGGACATCCGTCATTGATCTGTCGCATTCCAATGGTCCAAATCTCGAGCACGAGACTGCTGGAGGGAAGGCTGGGGTACCAAAAAAGGGCGTCATGGGACCCTTAGGGCTTGAGAGACGGCCCGATTTGTTTAGGCGATCCCAAGTCTGCAGGGTCTGGTGGGTTAAATTGCCGAGGAAGAACATATGTCTACGAAGGTGTATCGGGGTCCATGGGAGCGCCCTGTGATCAAAGGGGGTGAGAAGGTGTTCAATTTGGACCCACAATTTAGTGGAGGCGTTGTGGAACCAATGCCGTGGTGTGTAAGGTTTGCTGCCCGGTGATAAAGAGCAAGGTCAGGAATACCGGTACCCCTTCTAGACTTTGGAAGGGCGAGAGTCATGTACTTCAGGCGAGGTCGGTTATGGAGCCACACGAATCGTAAAAGGGCTCAGTATATGAACGGGAAGTGCCTGAAAGAGGTACAAAAAGTGAGGTAGAACGTCCATCTTCAGAACATTGATCCTTCCAAACCAAGACAACCGCTTCGTGGAGTAGGCAGACAAATCAGACAGAGTTTTAGTTAAGAGGGGGACAACATTTTCAGTGAAAAGGCGGGTTGAATCAGAAGGTAGGTTGATGCCCAGGTAGCGAAAATAAGAGGACCCTGTCTTAAAGGGGTACGAGTTCGAAATTCGGTACCGATTCGGGTAAGGAGATATTCAGTATCTCTGATTTAGAGTGATTCACTTTATAAGCTCATAAAGGCCAAAGTCTCCACAGACGTCGGGTTGTTACGGAGAGCGACGGCCAGGTGTTCCATCACAAGGACACAGAGCAGTGGAGATAAGTGGCACCCCTTATGGATACTGAAGGCAGGAGTCAAGGAACCATTAATCTGAATCCTGGCAGATGGTGACTTATATAGGGACATAATTCCTGCCAGCATCAGTGGGCCGAGACTGATTTGCTCCAGGGTTAGAGGCAGAAAATGCTATTCAACGCGGTCAAAGGCCTTTTCAACATCCACTGTCAGTAGGCACAGTGGAATATCATGAGATCGGGCATAATCAGTAAGAAGAAGGGTCTTCAGGGTATTGTCCCTAGCCTCCCCGCCCTGGACAAAGCCCACCTGATCCATATGAATAAGCCCCTGCAACAACGGCTTCAGTCGGGTCACCAGGATCTTAGCATAGAGCTTAAGGTCTACCCCGATCAGAGAGATAGGCCTGTAATTGGCACACAACGAGAGATCTTTCCTTGGTTTCGGAATGAGGGATATGTGGGATTCCAATGTCTGGGGAGGAAAGTCAGAGGCGTCTGAGATTGAGTTAAAGACCTGGGCCAGGAAAGGGGCCAGGAGAGGGCTGAACGTCTTATAAAATTTGTCAGTAAATCCGCCAGGGACAGGGCTCTTGCCAGGGGGGGTTGATGCTATAGCTGCCATAAGCTCGTTGGCCAAGATCGGCGTTTCCAGATCCGAGATAGCGTCAGGATTCAGGCACGGAAGGGCGGTCTTCGAGACATATGCAGCTTTGTCAGCATGGGATGCAACCTGGGAGCTGCGGGGCAGGGACACGGAAATATGATACAGCGATTGGTAGTAATTCATAAAAGACTGACCAATCTGCATCGGGGTCGTCGCAAGGGACCCTGTGGGGTCATGAATCTGGGCGATAAAGGTGGAAGGAGTCTTCGGGTGGAGGGTGTTGTCCAGTGGGCGGCCGCATTTGTCTTGAAATTTGTACCTGTGCAAGGCAAGTTTCTGTTCATACATGCGAGCCGAGGCCATATAAAGGTCCTTAAGTTGGGACCGGGCCGCAGATAGATCAGCAAGGGCGGCATCAGAGGGGGTCTGTCTATGCGCTGTTTCAAGTGCACGGAACTTAAGAGTCGCAGCAGTAATAGAAGCCGACCTGTCCTTCTTAAGGCGGGTATCCATCTGAATGAAGGTTCTCTGTAGTGCCGTCTTGAGCGCCTCCAATTGCTGGGGGAGGTCATTGGTGTGGTCCAAAAATAAATTTTGATGACACTGGAAATCATGTACACGCAGTCTGGAGTTGCTAACAGAGTCGTTAAGTCTCCAGGTCCACTCCCTCAGCAAAGTATTCGGGGGGAGAAAGTGTGAGAAAAATTGGAGAGTGGTCGGACCAGATGACATGTCCCAATGTCATCTTCGGGGGACTGATCGAGGCAGGCATGATCTACAAAAAAATAGTCAATTCTACTGTACGACTGATGAGCCGACGAAAAATGAGTGTAGTTCCGAGACGTCGGGTGGAGAACCCTCCATACATCAACTAGGTGTATGTCATGTAGGGCGCACTTCAGGGCTTGCAACTTCGCATAGGAGATAGATGATCAGGAGGAGGAGGTATCCAGGACTGGGTCCAGGGGGAGATTGAAGTCTCCACCCAGGATAACCTTCCCCTCCGTGAACCCAGCGAGAAGCTCTAGGTACTGCAATGCCAAGGCGACCTGATTAGTATTTGGTAGGTAGAAGTTGGCGACCGTATACTTTGACCCCCAGAGAGAAAACTTTACCAGCATGTACCTGCCATGTGGGTCTGCAATATGGTCAATAAAGACGATAGGTAGGGACTTATGGAATGTAATAGACAGCCCCTTGGACTTCTGGAGCGGATTAGAACTGTGTATCCACCTGTTCTAATAACTGTTGGAACAGGAAGGGATAGAGTCGTAAAAAAAATATTTTTCTTGGAATAGCAATACATTTACGTGGCGTTTGTGCATGTGGTAGAGAACCTGACCCCTTTTGGAAGCAATATTGTGGCCTTGAACATTATAGGAACCCAGGGTCAATCTGGGGCGAGTACTCACTGTGAAAAAACAACAAGTAGTGGGGGTGGTCCAGAAGGGAACCCCCACGGAAAACCAACTAAGGATACTCAAGCTTTTGATGAAAAAAGGTGAATTTATTAAGGCACGTATGCCTATAAAGGTAAAAATAAGACACAATACAGGGTACCAGAGAAACACACTGCAATGACACTGATTAAAAACATGAAATAAAAGGTGGCACTACATACATATGAAAAATGGGACTGGAGCATAACAAATAGCATAAGTATAACCAGGATTGGCAAAAATTATTGATACACCCTAAGGGTGATGTAGGTCAAAAGACCAGCCAATAGGTAGGTCACTGAAAATAGCCTGACAAACCACGCGGCATATGTCGACCAATGAAGTCGGCACAATTGCCGGGTGGTGTGTGGTAACCTCTATGGATGCATCCAATAACACAGCCTGAAAACGTGCTTCAGTGAAACATTAACCCGCTGTCACCTCAAAGACTCATAGTAATCCTGTGTAGGTATATGTATGGAACAGGAAGGCCTGTGGATCAAACAGTCCTCTCATAGGAGAGATGTAAAGGGGCTGTGGGCTCCAAATGAAAAGGGACAGAGGGTTGCTAGCAAAAGGTTGGCAAAACGATGTAATAGTCAGCTGTTTGAGTCCCGTGAAGGCTCGAGTTCGCTGTTACAGATGCTGATGAGGGGACGATATCCTCATGGGGAAGTTTTGAGTACAGGAAGCAAAGGAATGTTCCACAAGTATATGGATACGGACAGCTTTACCTGCAGATATTTGAATGGATATGCGGTCCGACTGGGCTTTAAATGGAATCCATAGAGGGATAACGCTCCGTCCCAGTCCCGTTGTGTTGTGCAGTCCGGTCCACTAGCTTCTTCCGTGCGGCGTTCAACCCGGGTCTCGGCTACCACGGCATGAGGGATTCAGTAGCTTCCTGGTGTGAGTAAGAAGCGTCACTTCCGGTTAGTACGATCCGCCGGGTGCCTGGAAAGGGGAACAGCCGCTGACAGTGACCATAAGGATGGCAAGCAATGTGGATGATGCTGCACGGGGGGACACAATGTGTGGGGTGCCACCACACCAACGCTGACGCGTTTCACCGACACACAGTCGGTTTCTTCAGAGCTAGTGGTGTCATCCTAGGTGCCCGCCTTTATGTTGGACATAATTGGCGGCAGTAAATTAACTATGTCATCACCATTGCGGCGCTTAACCCATTCAGGGGATACCTGTGAAGAGTAACCCCTCAATGAATTAGCAGCATCCACATCTTTGACTAAGGTGAATGTACTAATCGCAAAGGGTGGCACCAGGAAATGTCCAAATTAATGAACAGACAGAATAAAAATACTGCATGATGCGTGGATAATTAAACTGTAGACACAACATGGAAATAAATAAAATAATGGTCTGTGTGATTGCCATCACCGTGGGAACTCAAACAAAAAAGGGGTGGGGGGGGGAATAAAAAGAGAAGATTTATCCATGATAATCATATAGAATCTAACTAGTACCCATGTTGGACAGGCTAGAAAGAATCATAGTATTGGTGACCTATGATTGAGGAGATCTGTGGGCTGAGCTTATCCTGAACAGTCCAGGACTGTAAGTTACACAGTAAACATGGGTACTGTATGTCTACTCACGGAAAAGAGGAATATCGAGAATTTAGCCGAATAGACACAGAACCGTGCCCCTCCCGTCAGGGCAACCAGGGGGTACGTCCAGGGGGGCCCAAATCATGCATTAAGAAAAGGCTGGAGGTTAAATTCAACATTTAAACCGTGGGGTACCCGGGACCCCATCATGTATATCCACATCTTTTCTTTTTGGAGGAGGACATTATCAAAGTCCCCCCTTCTGGCAGGCAATTTTAATGCATAGATCCCCCTAACTTTCAGGCCCTCAGGGTCAGCCCCGTGGTGCTCAAGAAAGTGGAGGGGCACGGTTCTGTTATCTACCTTTTTCTTGATGTCAGAGATATGTTCCAAAATCCGCACTTTGAGCTGTCGTTTCGTCTTGCCGATGTACGACTTTTTACAGGGGCAGATTAGTTCGTAGATAACGCGCTCTGTTTGGCAGTTTATGAAACTGTTAATGGTAAACTCCCTCTGTCCATCACAGCTTGAAAAGGTTTTACATTTGAGGACCGATTTGCAGATTGCACACCTTCCGCATGGGAACATACCTTTTAATCTAGGCAACGAGGAAAGCCAAGTGTCTTCCCCTCGTGAGCGCGTAAACTCCGAGTGGCAGAGATTGTCCCTAAGGCTCGGTGCCCGTTTAGCTGTAAGTAAGGGACGTGGTCCGACAATGCGTTCAATTAGAGGAGAAATTGTAAGGACCTGCCAATGTTTATTCAACACAGTCCTGACCTGCTCCCATTGCGTGCCGAAAGGTGTGGTAATGCGGGGATGGGTAGTCTCTTTTGAAGTTTTTTTAGGAATTGAGTTGTCACCCTTACCAAGAAGGGTTATCCTGGGTCTCAAGGCCACTTTTTTGCGTGCTCGTTTGATAGTTTGGTGTGTATAGCCCCTTTCATGAAATCTCTTATGGAGCTGCCTAGCTTCGACTTGGTAGTCCTCTGGGTCAGAGCAATTCCTTTTGTGACGGAGAAATTGACCCACTGGAATGCTCTGGACCAGGGGTCTAGGGTGGTGGCTGCTTGCCGCTAGGAGTGTGTTAGCTGCTGTCTCCTTACGGTATGTGGTTGTTTTTAACCTACCACCCTCATTGGAAATGAGCAGGTCTAAGAAAGGAAGGTGATTGAAAGAGGCATTAAACGTCAGTTTGATGTTGCGATTGTTGTCGTTGAGCTCATGCATGAATTCCTCCAATTCATATTGGGTACCGCCCCAGAGGAGCAGGACATCGTCGATGTACCTCAGCCACATGCGTGAATGGCTGAGGTACATCGGGGATGGGTAGACCACCTGCTCCTCCCAGAGTCCCAGGTGGAGGCACGCGTAGGCCGGGGCCCACGGTGCCCCCATCGATGTGCCTCTAATTTGTTGGTAATAGTTATGTAAAAATTGAAAGTAATTGTGTTGGAGTAAGAATTCAAGGAGCTCAACAACAAATTCATTATGTGCCCCCAGGTGTGGATGATGCCGATCAAGGAAGTGGGTGACTGCCTGTAGGCCCCACTCATGTGGGATGGAAGTATATAGACTTTCCACATCGATCCCAACTAGGGTGATGTTATACATATTGGAAGTTTGTGATAATTTAAAGAGGACATCTCTGGTGTCCTGTACAAAAGAAGGTAGGTTAGTCACCATCTCCTTGATCAGCACATCGATAAATTGGCCCACCCTTTCGAGTGGTCCCCCTATCGCTGAGACAATGGGTCTACCTGGGGGGTTGTTCAGGGATTTGTGCAGTTTAGGGATGATGTAAAAAGTTGGAGTGTTATAACTCTTTACAGTCAAATGGTCTGCCTCTCTCTTGGAGATCAGGTCTGCCTCCCTGGCAAGGAGGATCTTCTGGTTAAGGGCAGCGACAAGGGAGGGAAAGGGGTTCCCCCGGAGCTTTAAATATGTATTAGTATCACTAAGTTGTCTAAACACCTCACGGGTGTACATTTCTTCGCTCATGAGGACCACATTGCCTCCCTTGTCACTGCCCTTAATGACCACATCGGTGGCTTCTTTCAATTCCTTAAGGGCTATCCTCTCCGCCTTAGAAAGGTTATCCTGCCCTTCCCTAGTCCATTTTATTTTGGTAAGATCTTGTTGGACTAGATCCAAGAATATTTTTATATTTTTATGTTTGGAAAGGGAGGGCATCTTTTTGGACCTGATCTGGAGGTTGGCATCCCTTCGTATGGGTTCATCGGATAGATTGTCTGTCTCAATTTCATTGCCCTCCAAAAGAAGGGAAGCCAAGATTTCCAATACCTCGGCGTCCTCCTCTGATGGGGGGACGCTTTGGTCCTGAGAGTCATCTTCCCTGTTGTGCCATATCCTGAACAATACCTTTCTAAGAAACAAGCAAATGTCTTTGTAAACATCAAACTCTGTCATGGAAGAGGTGGGTGCAAAAGAGAGTCCCTTACTGAGTAATTTAATATGTCTCTCTTGTAGATTAAATGTGGAGAGATTCACCACTCTGAGGTCACTGGACGTGGTCTCTAGCGGTATTTCCTCAGGGTGTTGGATCTGGTTTCCCTTTGGGGGCCTGGGTTGTTTTGAGTGTCCCCGCATTTGTTCTTGGGGTTTCCCCTGCCCCTCTGCGACCCCCCCACAGGTTCCGTATGTTGGGGATGTATTTCCCCTGCAGTTGGGTCTGATCCCGGGACTAAAAAAGTGACCGATTTTTCAGTACTATCAGATTCACTACCCGATGACTGTCCCCTATGTCGGCTTGATTTTCTATTTTTATTGTATCTACTTCTGGATCTGCTACGGTTCCTAGTGATTGTGGGATTAAATAGATCCTCACTTTCACAATCAACTAGATTCTGTCTAAACTTATTCTGTTTAGTCAATTTTAGATTTTTTTGAGTTTTCTCGACTTCTTTCTTAAGGTTCTCGTTTAATCTCTGGAATTCCTCTTTTTCCTTGAAAGGTTCAAGGGCCGCTGTAGTGGCTTCAATTTCTATCTGTAATTCACCCAGCTGTGTTTTCTCTTCGTCCACAATTAGGTGCATCACATGTAGCCCCCGTTCAACACAATCTTTTTTCCACACCTCCAGAAATCTGGGGGTGTGGAGGTGCTGAGCTGGGAGTAATCTTTCTCTCAAACCCCTTGGGATGATACGATGTGCTATATGGGACTGAAGCGATGCTATATCCCACTTCCGATTAAGCGATTTCAACACCAATTTCTTGTGCTGTTTAAAGAGGTTGAAAAGGGGTTCCGTGGGTGAAGTTGTGGTATCACCCTGATTAGTAAAGGCCACCTCAATCTCTTGCTCAATATCTAGATCAATACAATATGCCATATTAATAATACAGATCTCTATCTTATCCTCCACTTAGTTGATGGTTTACACGGATGGCAATCCACAGATAATAAAAATAATTTATGCAGTATATAGTAGTCAAGCAGTGTTGTCACCTAGTTACCTCAAGAATTGTGTCAATTATAGAGGAAATTCAAAAAGAATTTTTTTTTTTTTTTTTTTTTTTTTATTTTTTTAGCTGTAGTGAGAATACCCATATAGCCAATGGGCCCAGGATACCAAGGGATCATAAGTAGATCCAAAAAACGATACAAAAATAAACGGGATTAGTGGTATTCCATAATGGGCCTCAAAATTACTAAAATAAATGATATACCTAGCCACACAGTACTGTGTATATAGACACGACTTGTGGGCTAAAAAGAGGCATTGAGTAGCCGTTGGATGGGAATATGAAAATGAAAAAACAACAAGTAGTGGGGGTGGTCCAGAAGGGAACCCCCACGGAAAACCAACTAAGGATACTCAAGCTTTTGATGAAAAAAGGTGAATTTATTAAGGCACGTATGCCTATAAAGGTAAAAATAAGACACAATACAGGGTACCAGAGAAACACACTGCAATGACACTGATTAAAAACATGAAATAAAAGGTGGCACTACATACATATGAAAAATGGGACTGGAGCATAACAAATAGCATAAGTATAACCAGGATTGGCAAAAATTATTGATACACCCTAAGGGTGATGTAGGTCAAAAGACCAGCCAATAGGTAGGTCACTGAAAATAGCCTGACAAACCACGCGGCATATGTCGACCAATGAAGTCGGCACAATTGCCGGGTGGTGTGTGGTAACCTCTATGGATGCATCCAATAACACAGCCTGAAAACGTGCTTCAGTGAAACATTAACCCGCTGTCACCTCAAAGACTCATAGTAATCCTGTGTAGGTATATGTATGGAACAGGAAGGCCTGTGGATCAAACAGTCCTCTCATAGGAGAGATGTAAAGGGGCTGTGGGCTCCAAATGAAAAGGGACAGAGGGTTGCTAGCAAAAGGTTGGCAAAACGATGTAATAGTCAGCTGTTTGAGTCCCGTGAAGGCTCGAGTTCGCTGTTACAGATGCTGATGAGGGGACGATATCCTCATGGGGAAGTTTTGAGTACAGGAAGCAAAGGAATGTTCCACAAGTATATGGATACGGACAGCTTTACCTGCAGATATTTGAATGGATATGCGGTCCGACTGGGCTTTAAATGGAATCCATAGAGGGATAACGCTCCGTCCCAGTCCCGTTGTGTTGTGCAGTCCGGTCCACTAGCTTCTTCCGTGCGGCGTTCAACCCGGGTCTCGGCTACCACGGCATGAGGGATTCAGTAGCTTCCTGGTGTGAGTAAGAAGCGTCACTTCCGGTTAGTACGATCCGCCGGGTGCCTGGAAAGGGGAACAGCCGCTGACAGTGACCATAAGGATGGCAAGCAATGTGGATGATGCTGCACGGGGGGACACAATGTGTGGGGTGCCACCACACCAACGCTGACGCGTTTCACCGACACACAGTCGGTTTCTTCAGAGCTAGTGGTGTCATCCTAGGTGCCCGCCTTTATGTTGGACATAATTGGCGGCAGTAAATTAACTATGTCATCACCATTGCGGCGCTTAACCCATTCAGGGGATACCTGTGAAGAGTAACCCCTCAATGAATTAGCAGCATCCACATCTTTGACTAAGGTGAATGTACTAATCGCAAAGGGTGGCACCAGGAAATGTCCAAATTAATGAACAGACAGAATAAAAATACTGCATGATGCGTGGATAATTAAACTGTAGACACAACATGGAAATAAATAAAATAATGGTCTGTGTGATTGCCATCACCGTGGGAACTCAAACAAAAAAGGGGTGTACTCAAAACTTCCCCATGAGGATATCGTCCCCTCATCAGCATCTGTAACAGCGAACTCGAGCCTTCACGGGACTCAAACAGCTGACTATTACATCGTTTTGCCAACCTTTTGCTAGCAACCCTCTGTCCCTTTTCATTTGGAGCCCACAGCCCCTTTACATCTCTCCTATGAGAGGACTGTTTGATCCACAGGCCTTCCTGTTCCATACATATACCTACACAGGATTACTATGAGTCTTTGAGGTGACAGCGGGTTAATGTTTCACTGAAGCACGTTTTCAGGCTGTGTTATTGGATGCATCCATAGAGGTTACCACACACCACCCGGCAATTGTGCCGACTTCATTGGTCGACATATGCCGCGTGGTTTGTCAGGCTATTTTCAGTGACCTACCTATTGGCTGGTCTTTTGACCTACATCACCCTTAGGGTGTATCAATAATTTTTGCCAATCCTGGTTATACTTATGCTATTTGTTATGCTCCAGTCCCATTTTTCATATGTATGTAGTGCCACCTTTTATTTCATGTTTTTAATCAGTGTCATTGCAGTGTGTTTCTCTGGTACCCTGTATTGTGTCTTATTTTTACCTTTATAGGCATACGTGCCTTAATAAATTCACCTTTTTTCATCAAAAGCTTGAGTATCCTTAGTTGGTTTTCCGTGGGGGTTCCCTTCTGGACCACCCCCACTACTTGTTGTTTTTTCATTTTCATATTCCCATCCAACGGCTACTCAATGCCTCTTTTTAGCCCACAAGTCGTGTCTATATACACAGTACTGTGTGGCTAGGTATATCATTTATTTTAGTAATTTTGAGGCCCATTATGGAATACCACTAATCCCGTTTATTTTTGTATCGTTTTTTGGATCTACTTATGATCCCTTGGTATCCTGGGCCCATTGGCTATATGGGTATTCTCACTACAGCTAAAAAAATAAAAAAATAAAAAAATTCTTTTTGAATTTCCTCTATAATTGACACAATTCTTGAGGTAACTAGGTGACAACACTGCTTGACTACTATATACTGCATAAATTATTTTTATTATCTGTGGATTGCCATCCGTGTAAACCATCAACTAAGTGGAGGATAAGATAGAGATCTGTATTATTAATATGGCATATTGTATTGATCTAGATATTGAGCAAGAGATTGAGGTGGCCTTTACTAATCAGGGTGATACCACAACTTCACCCACGGAACCCCTTTTCAACCTCTTTAAACAGCACAAGAAATTGGTGTTGAAATCGCTTAATCGGAAGTGGGATATAGCATCGCTTCAGTCCCATATAGCACATCGTATCATCCCAAGGGGTTTGAGAGAAAGATTACTCCCAGCTCAGCACCTCCACACCCCCAGATTTCTGGAGGTGTGGAAAAAAGATTGTGTTGAACGGGGGCTACATGTGATGCACCTAATTGTGGACGAAGAGAAAACACAGCTGGGTGAATTACAGATAGAAATTGAAGCCACTACAGCGGCCCTTGAACCTTTCAAGGAAAAAGAGGAATTCCAGAGATTAAACGAGAACCTTAAGAAAGAAGTCGAGAAAACTCAAAAAAATCTAAAATTGACTAAACAGAATAAGTTTAGACAGAATCTAGTTGATTGTGAAAGTGAGGATCTATTTAATCCCACAATCACTAGGAACCGTAGCAGATCCAGAAGTAGATACAATAAAAATAGAAAATCAAGCCGACATAGGGGACAGTCATCGGGTAGTGAATCTGATAGTACTGAAAAATCGGTCACTTTTTTAGTCCCGGGATCAGACCCAACTGCAGGGGAAATACATCCCCAACATACGGAACCTGTGGGGGGGTCGCAGAGGGGCAGGGGAAACCCCAAGAACAAATGCGGGGACACTCAAAACAACCCAGGCCCCCAAAGGGAAACCAGATCCAACACCCTGAGGAAATACCGCTAGAGACCACGTCCAGTGACCTCAGAGTGGTGAATCTCTCCACATTTAATCTACAAGAGAGACATATTAAATTACTCAGTAAGGGACTCTCTTTTGCACCCACCTCTTCCATGACAGAGTTTGATGTTTACAAAGACATTTGCTTGTTTCTTAGAAAGGTATTGTTCAGGATATGGCACAACAGGGAAGATGACTCTCAGGACCAAAGCGTCCCCCCATCAGAGGAGGACGCCGAGGTATTGGAAATCTTGGCTTCCCTTCTTTTGGAGGGCAATGAAATTGAGACAGACAATCTATCCGATGAACCCATACGAAGGGATGCCAACCTCCAGATCAGGTCCAAAAAGATGCCCTCCCTTTCCAAACATAAAAATATAAAAATATTCTTGGATCTAGTCCAACAAGATCTTACCAAAATAAAATGGACTAGGGAAGGGCAGGATAACCTTTCTAAGGCGGAGAGGATAGCCCTTAAGGAATTGAAAGAAGCCACCGATGTGGTCATTAAGGGCAGTGACAAGGGAGGCAATGTGGTCCTCATGAGCGAAGAAATGTACACCCGTGAGGTGTTTAGACAACTTAGTGATACTAATACATATTTAAAGCTCCGGGGGAACCCCTTTCCCTCCCTTGTCGCTGCCCTTAACCAGAAGATCCTCCTTGCCAGGGAGGCAGACCTGATCTCCAAGAGAGAGGCAGACCATTTGACTGTAAAGAGTTATAACACTCCAACTTTTTACATCATCCCTAAACTGCACAAATCCCTGAACAACCCCCCAGGTAGACCCATTGTCTCAGCGATAGGGGGACCACTCGAAAGGGTGGGCCAATTTATCGATGTGCTGATCAAGGAGATGGTGACTAACCTACCTTCTTTTGTACAGGACACCAGAGATGTCCTCTTTAAATTATCACAAACTTCCAATATGTATAACATCACCCTAGTTGGGATCGATGTGGAAAGTCTATATACTTCCATCCCACATGAGTGGGGCCTACAGGCAGTCACCCACTTCCTTGATCGGCATCATCCACACCTGGGGGCACATAATGAATTTGTTGTTGAGCTCCTTGAATTCTTACTCCAACACAATTACTTTCAATTTTTACATAACTATTACCAACAAATTAGAGGCACATCGATGGGGGCACCGTGGGCCCCGGCCTACGCGTGCCTCCACCTGGGACTCTGGGAGGAGCAGGTGGTCTACCCATCCCCGATGTACCTCAGCCATTCACGCATGTGGCTGAGGTACATCGACGATGTCCTGCTCCTCTGGGGCGGTACCCAATATGAATTGGAGGAATTCATGCATGAGCTCAACGACAACAATCGCAACATCAAACTGACGTTTAATGCCTCTTTCAATCACCTTCCTTTCTTAGACCTGCTCATTTCCAATGAGGGTGGTAGGTTAAAAACAACCACATACCGTAAGGAGACAGCAGCTAACACACTCCTAGCGGCAAGCAGCCACCACCCTAGACCCCTGGTCCAGAGCATTCCAGTGGGTCAATTTCTCCGTCACAAAAGGAATTGCTCTGACCCAGAGGACTACCAAGTCGAAGCTAGGCAGCTCCATAAGAGATTTCATGAAAGGGGCTATACACACCAAACTATCAAACGAGCACGCAAAAAAGTGGCCTTGAGACCCAGGATAACCCTTCTTGGTAAGGGTGACAACTCAATTCCTAAAAAAACTTCAAAAGAGACTACCCATCCCCGCATTACCACACCTTTCGGCACGCAATGGGAGCAGGTCAGGACTGTGTTGAATAAACATTGGCAGGTCCTTACAATTTCTCCTCTAATTGAACGCATTGTCGGACCACGTCCCTTACTTACAGCTAAACGGGCACCGAGCCTTAGGGACAATCTCTGCCACTCGGAGTTTACGCGCTCACGAGGGGAAGACACTTGGCTTTCCTCGTTGCCTAGATTAAAAGGTATGTTCCCATGCGGAAGGTGTGCAATCTGCAAATCGGTCCTCAAATGTAAAACCTTTTCAAGCTGTGATGGACAGAGGGAGTTTACCATTAACAGTTTCATAAACTGCCAAACAGAGCGCGTTATCTACGAACTAATCTGCCCCTGTAAAAAGTCGTACATCGGCAAGACGAAACGACAGCTCAAAGTGCGGATTTTGGAACATATCTCTGACATCAAGAAAAAGGTAGATAACAGAACCGTGCCCCTCCACTTTCTTGAGCACCACGGGGCTGACCCTGAGGGCCTGAAAGTTAGGGGGATCTATGCATTAAAATTGCCTGCCAGAAGGGGGGACTTTGATAATGTCCTCCTCCAAAAAGAAAAGATGTGGATATACATGATGGGGTCCCGGGTACCCCACGGTTTAAATGTTGAATTTAACCTCCAGCCTTTTCTTAATGCATGATTTGGGCCCCCCTGGACGTACCCCCTGGTTGCCCTGACGGGAGGGGCACGGTTCTGTGTCTATTCGGCTAAATTCTCGATATTCCTCTTTTCCGTGAGTAGACATACAGTACCCATGTTTACTGTGTAACTCACAGTCCTGGACTGTTCAGGATAAGCTCAGCCCACAGATCTCCTCAATCATAGGTCACCAATACTATGATTCTTTCTAGCCTGTCCAACATGGGTACTAGTTAGATTCTATATGATTATCATGGATAAATCTTCTCTTTTTATTCCCCCCCCCACCCCTTTTTTGTTTGAGTTCCCACGGTGATGGCAATCACACAGACCATTATTTTATTTATTTCCATGTTGTGTCTACAGTTTAATTATCCACGCATCATGCAGTATTTTTATTCTGTCTGTTCATTAATTTGGACATTTCCTGGTGCCACCCTTTGCGATTAGTACATTCACCTTAGTCAAAGATGTGGATGCTGCTAATTCATTGAGGGGTTACTCTTCACAGGTATCCCCTGAATGGGTTAAGCGCCGCAATGGTGATGACATAGTTAATTTACTGCCGCCAATTATGTCCAACATAAAGGCGGGCACCTAGGATGACACCACTAGCTCTGAAGAAACCGACTGTGTGTCGGTGAAACGCGTCAGCGTTGGTGTGGTGGCACCCCACACATTGTGTCCCCCCGTGCAGCATCATCCACATTGCTTGCCATCCTTATGGTCACTGTCAGCGGCTGTTCCCCTTTCCAGGCACCCGGCGGATCGTACTAACCGGAAGTGACGCTTCTTACTCACACCAGGAAGCTACTGAATCCCTCATGCCGTGGTAGCCGAGACCCGGGTTGAACGCCGCACGGAAGAAGCTAGTGGACCGGACTGCACAACACAACGGGACTGGGACGGAGCGTTATCCCTCTATGGATTCCATTTAAAGCCCAGTCGGACCGCATATCCATTCAAATATCTGCAGGTAAAGCTGTCCGTATCCATATACTTGTGGAACATTCCTTTGCTTCCTGTACTCAAAACTTCCCCATGAGGATATCGTCCCCTCATCAGCATCTGTAACAGCGAACTCGAGCCTTCACGGGACTCAAACAGCTGACTATTACATCGTTTTGCCAACCTTTTGCTAGCAACCCTCTGTCCCTTTTCATTTGGAGCCCACAGCCCCTTTACATCTCTCCTATGAGAGGACTGTTTGATCCACAGGCCTTCCTGTTCCATACATATACCTACACAGGATTACTATGAGTCTTTGAGGTGACAGCGGGTTAATGTTTCACTGAAGCACGTTTTCAGGCTGTGTTATTGGATGCATCCATAGAGGTTACCACACACCACCCGGCAATTGTGCCGACTTCATTGGTCGACATATGCCGCGTGGTTTGTCAGGCTATTTTCAGTGACCTACCTATTGGCTGGTCTTTTGACCTACATCACCCTTAGGGTGTATCAATAATTTTTGCCAATCCTGGTTATACTTATGCTATTTGTTATGCTCCAGTCCCATTTTTCATATGTATGTAGTGCCACCTTTTATTTCATGTTTTTAATCAGTGTCATTGCAGTGTGTTTCTCTGGTACCCTGTATTGTGTCTTATTTTTACCTTTATAGGCATACGTGCCTTAATAAATTCACCTTTTTTCATCAAAAGCTTGAGTATCCTTAGTTGGTTTTCCGTGGGGGTTCCCTTCTGGACCACCCCCACTACTTGTTGTTTTTTCATTTTCATATTCCCATCCAACGGCTACTCAATGCCTCTTTTTAGCCCACAAGTCGTGTCTATATACACAGTACTGTGTGGCTAGGTATATCATTTATTTTAGTAATTTTGAGGCCCATTATGGAATACCACTAATCCCGTTTATTTGAGTACTCACTGTGTGGGCCATAGCGGGATGCAAGCAGACAGGCAGAAAAAATGGTGGGAAGCAAGGGAGCTGAAGCTGCAACAGGGAAAAAGGGTCAGGTAGCAGTAAGAGAGAGGGGGGAACAGACGGGAACAAAGGATACAGAGAAAAAGCAGAAACAGAAGGAGGAAGACCATATGGTAGACTGAGTATTAAACTGGGGGGACTCCTAGAGAGGAGGCGGGGAAACGATGGCGCCTGAGAACAGGGCACCGCATGAAAATCACGTTACGGGCACAGACCTTGCTCAACCTATGGGGGGGGGGGGTAGAGATATGAAGAAGGAGTTGGAAACTCATGGGTAGGTCCGGCAACACAGCAGATCTAAAAAATATACATGAGTACACCTAAGAAAGGCAATTGTATTAGAGCTCAACATATTAATACGGGGGGAGGGTGCAAAATTGCAACTTCTACAGGAAGGAAGCATCAATAATGTAAAACAAGTAATATCAACAACGTAAAACAAGAAAAACAAGAGCTGGTGGGCCAGGAACCACCGTAGGCGACATTCGATGGCCGACCTCCTCAAACAGCACAGCAAAGGGCAGGAGTAAGGCCAGTCCAAGACAGGTAGGGCTGGAAGCTGTGGAGAGAGGCATATTAAAGCATATAAGGGAAAATGGGGGGTCAGCAAGCGGGATCCGGCCACACCAGAATAGTCAGCATTGAGGATGGTAGATGCAGTCATCAGGCTTCCAGGGATTGGGGTCGTCGAACCCCACACCTGGTTGAGGCAGATCTGGAACGGGGGCGAGGGCCAGGGACCTGTGGCTGCATCCAATCATCAGGGGGATCCAGCCAGTTTGGGATATCCACTGGAGCATGTCCCAGGAAGGAGAAGAAGTCAGGCAATTGGTCAGGATCCGCAAGCACAAACTTACGAGAGTTGAAAGTGACTTTGATGCTGAATGGGTGTCCCCACATGTAGGTGGCTCCAATTCGGTGCATCAAGTCCAGCAAGGGACCGACCACCCGCCACATGTGTAGGGTGTTTCGGAACAGGTCAGGGTAGAGGTGCACAGAAGAGCCATCAAAGTCTAAGATCCCCAGGTGCCAGGCCTTTCTCATGTATTCTTCCTTCAGGGTATAATAGTGAACCCTGCATAACACGTTACGTGCATGGCCGTCACCTCCACCACCTGGACCCACCACTCTGTGCAATCTGTCCAGTTCAATGGGGGTGGTCGGTGCTCTGTCAAGAACCTGGTTAAGAATCGCAGTCACAGTGGGTTTGAGGTCTGCACCAGAGGTTGCCTCAGGGATGCCTTGGATCCTGATGTTGTTCCTACGACTCCTGTTTTCCACATCGTCTATGTGGAGTTGTTGTTAGCGCAGGCGTCGGAGATGGTCTCAGGAGGCAGCTTCCAGCGCAGAAATGTGGGACTCATGGACCCCCCTGGGTAGCAGTGACGGAGGCTACAGTGGAGTCAGTGTTTGAGATTTGTTGACAGAGTGCATTCAGTTCTGCATGTAGGGAAAGTTCCATCTTGGAGGCCCAGGAGTCGAAATCAGACCGAAAGGCCAATAAAAGGGAAGCTGCCTCTGACCTGAGGGGTCCCTCACAGGCCTGGTGTTATGGTTCCCCATTCAAAGTAGAGGTGTGAGGCAGAAGTGGTGTGGAAGTCATCGTTACCGGTGAAGGGGTCCGCTTGTTGCGCCCGTGTCCCCATCCGGGGGAGAGGCTAGGGAAGCCAGAGGAGGAGGTTTGTTTTTACCTGCTCTGTGACTGGGAGCCATCTTATTAGGCCTGGGAGATCGGGGTTCTGGTGGTGCAGTGCAGAGTAGGTATCGCTGTATGGAGCTCTGTTCGAGTTCTGTAGGGTCAGCGTGGAAGGTAGGTGTAGCCTGCCTATAAAGTTATCTGCTGGCGCCGGACAGTCCCGTGGCTCAGCACCGCATGACTATTATCTTCAAATCAGTCGCAATGAGGTCCACAAAGGCGGTCAATTGTGGATAGGGATTGTAAGTCCGTATATGCAGAAAGCTACAGGTCACAGCAACAAGGCAGAGAAGTTGAAGGGAGAGGTGAACTTTCAGGAATGTTGTGGATCTGTCACTGAGGGCAGGGTGCAATACTCTGCTGAGTGTTGTAGAATACACTGGAGGTCCTTGCTGCTTTAGACTGGAAGATGTCAGCCTGTGGGACGCCCGGTGGCTGGCCGCAGGGAGGCAGGTAAGTATAGGTGGTGATAGAGGAAAGTCAGTACCCAGCCACTGGGTTCCCCCTGAGTGTCCACAAAGCAGGAAAACGTGGTTGTGTCCCGCCTACTCCCTTTGGTGTGGAGTCCTGTGTCAGATGAGGGTGGCCTGGTCCAGCAGCCACCTAGTCTGCCGCCTGGGGTGAGGAGGGGGTCCCTTGGTCTAGTCCCTGGTTGTTATGGGGGTCCCCGGGGTGCCTGAGGGCTGCCGGCGGGCGTGGGGGGACCGGAAAGATGGCGGCCGGGAGCAGTCTGATACGCCTCTGCACGTGGGACAGGGTCTCCAGAATAATGGCAGGCCAGGCCGGAGATGATGGGTGCCATCGGGAGAAGTATCCCAGAGTTTAAAAAGTCTAGGTGAGCTTACCTTCCCCCGGATTATGTGGTGTCAGGCCGCGGCGGTCGCACAAGCCGCAGAAGTACAAGCAGGCTGCGGGTGTCGATCTGATACTATCCCGTGTGGAGCGTGCAAAATACAGGCATGGGGAGCAGCCTGAGAGCGGTCTGCATGCAGTGGAGGGGTATGCAGGACAATCCTGTAGGAGATGAGGCGGATGGCAGTGGATTTATCTCCGAAGGCGCCAGAGCTCCTTCTTCATTCGGCCGTCTTGGTTGATGACCGGACATGCCCCCCCCCCCCTCCCGGATGCTTTTTAAGTTTGTTTACTCAACCAAATATTCTATGAGAGGAGGAAATAATTGATTGGTTTATGGTTTTTCCAATCGTCCATTGTGCCACTATTTGCAAGAAGCAGGAATATTGGGAGTTTGTATGTTTCAAGATGCCCACTGTGGAAATGCAGTTTCATAGGGTACTTCCTCCTTCAGAACTACACCTGGTTGTCTGGTCTTTCACTGCATGCCCCTGTTCTGACTGCCCTGACCTGCTCTGCTGGGCTGGTACTAGCCACACTGACGACCATTTTCTTCCCTCCTTCACTGTGCATTAATAGTTCCTGACTCTCTGTTTCACTGTCACTGTTGCCATTAGATGCTGCACTCATTATTTCTGCCTGGATGACAGTCCAGGCTTTTTGAACTCAGGACCCCACATCCCCAGAATCAATATCACTCCTAATAGCATGTATGGTGCCAGATAACTGTGTCTGCTTGCCGGTCCCTGCCCCCTGGACTGTCGGCTCTTCATCCTCAGAGCTAGAGGATCTCTCAGTTAGGGTTGCTACTCAGCCATTTATCTCCAGATCCCTCTTATACTCTCTTACAAAATGGTGTATGCTTGCTCTGCCATGTACAGCCACTTTGTAATTTTCAAACTAATTATTTGAAAGGCTAACAATAAAATAAACTTAATGTTGATATATATTTTTTTTTTAATAAAAGAAGTTAATTAAACAAATAAAAAAGGGGTTAAAAAATCAAATCTTTTTTTTTTTTTTTTAAATAAGGAAGGTAATAATACTGTAATAGTTAATAGGAAAATCCTCCAAGCTAACCAGAGATGGGCAAGTTATACAGAGTCAACTACTGAACTGGATGTGCTGAACATTGAAAAAACAATGTAATTGAGGCTAATTAGTAGAATAAAAGGCTTTATTTAGGGTTAATGAACATAAATGATGTTTTGCGCACACAGTAAAATCATTTTTCTCAGACTTGTATACAGCTGCAGCTCTCTCACACACAGACCACTGTGAACAGATCACTTACTGTGTAACTTTTGTGAACATTTACTAAAGTTACACCAAAAGATCACTGTGTTTGGCTGCCATAGTGATCATTTAATGAAGATACATTTTGATTTACTTCTGATTGTAGGATCGGGAGCTTCTCTTTGTCCTGACAGTGGATCACAAAGGGGCACACATGGGAGCATGCAAGGGATGTGAGAAAGTACATGCAGTCTCCTGGACATACAGAAAATGCCTTGTGTACTGTACTGTTGAGGGTTTTTTTTTTTTTTTTGCATGTCTAACTCACCCTAAAGTAGGGAATTAGTTATTAATGGAGGCCCAGCATTAAATATGGACATTACCTTAGGAGATCTGCATTCAAAGGAAGCCTAGAAATGTCCACTTCCCCAAAGCAACATCCTCATTATGATACAGTATATGCATGACATAAGGTGACCATATTTTTAAAATGAAATCCGGGGCCTTTTTTTTTTTTTTTTTAATAATTATGACAATTAGCGACTTATAGCAGGATTGCAATATGTCAAAAAGTGACACTTTTGACACTTTGTGGGAACCAGTGACACTAATATAGTGATCAGTGCTCAAAATATGCACTGTCACTGTACTAATGACACTGGCTGGGAAGGGGTTAGCAATCAAAGGGTTAAATGTGTGCCTAACAAGTGTTTTCTCATTGTGGGGGAGGTGCCTTTACTAAGGGAAGGCATAGATCCCTGTCCCTATTTGCAGGAACACAGGATCAATGTCTTCCATATGGACAGAATGGCGATCTGCCTTGTTTACATAGGCAGACTGCCAGTCTGCCTGTTTACAGAACAATCCGCGGGTACCAGCTGATCGGCTCCAATACCCAGAAATGCAGGATCATGTATATATACATGATCCTGCGCAGCACGACTGACTGCTCTAAAACGATTGCAACTGGTAAAGATCATCAGCATTATGATAACTCACAGGCATCAGGCACTGTATCATGGCTCTGGCTAGCTCTGTCATATTGTGTCACATGACATGGCTTCTGGGTGCTGATGGTGGACTTATGACCAATAAGTTAACAAAATCAGCACCCAGCTGTCAGATTATGTGACACACTGTGACAGTGCACTGCCAGCCAGAGCCATGATAGAGTGCCTGCTGCCCGTGAGTTATGATAACATCCATTATGCCAGAGAACCAGATTCAGTGTCACACAAGTCTCACTCTCTGGGCCCCCGGCTACTATTCCGCCAGGGAAGGCAAGGCAGGCAGGCAGGCAGCTGGCCAGGACTTGAGCCAAGGCAGAAGAACATGCGAGCGGGAGCGGAAAGGGCATGTGCCCGAAACATAAGAAATAGTCCCTCTGCTCCGACCAGCACATGATCATCAGAAAAGGGCATAGATAATGGAAAAAAATACCCCCCCCCCCCTAAGCTAGTAGAGGCGGAAAAGTGGGGGTGTGTAATTCAGAATTTTTTTTTTGATTCTGCACTGACTGTCTTTGAAATTGCCTGGGCCCCTGTTCAAATCCAAACTGGGGACAAAACCGGGGACAGACTTGGTCCGGGTGCAGTGTCCTCATTCTGGGGACTGTCCCCAGAAACAGGGGACATCTGGTCACCCTAGCATAACACCTTCCAAGAGTAAGCTCATTACAGCTAAAAGCTCTTGAGAGGAGTACAGGGGCAGGATGCTGTAATGTTTTCAAAATGGAACCTCGCCATAAATCTGAAAGTTTGAGTGGGTACCTAGGCAAACTGAGTTTAACTCCCCTATCCACAACCTCCTGGGATATGTCAAATATTCCAGGGGGCTGCAGGTCCATTCAGACAGCACAACACAACTCTCGCATGCACAGTAGTGACCTGGCTCTGAAGCTGCACTCAAGAGGGCTCTTTCACACTCTTCCACACTCAAGATGGCAGTGCTGAGCAGGGCCAGATCTAGCCTGTCTGATCTTGGGGTGAAAAGTATCCGCCCGCTTTCAGTTTACCCTTGTGGTTATGTGCACTGTAGTGGTTCATGCCTGCTGATGCCACTGGTCCTTGGGGGGCAAGATCAAAATCTGGGGGGGTGCAGCCTACCCCAGCACCCCCTAGATCCGGCCCTGGTGAGGACAGAGCTGGATCTCTTGACTGGTAAGTGCAGGTTTATTTAAAGTCAGCAGCTACAGTAATTATAGTTGCTGACTTTTAATATTTTTTTTCCAGACTTTAAAGTAGCTATGCACAGAACTCTGCTGGCACCTCCCATCAGCTGTGATCTGTCTGCATTACATCGAGAAGCACAGATACCCAGCAATGACATCACTGGATCCTAAATAAGGTTTATAACAAAAACAGAAAGGTTTTATTGAAATGTTTTATTACCATGTTCATGGGGAGAACCAGGGAAATCAAATTATTAACAGATTCAACATTAACTTAAGGCGCCTTCCACACAGGGAGACCGTCAGGCGGACTCCGTTTTTCCCAGCGGGGATCGATCCGCTGATCCCCACTGAACAGGCGGATGGCAGCTGTGTCTCCTTGCTGTGTGCGGAGACACAGTTGTCAGGTCCCGCTGTTCTCTATGGGGGAATTGGATGGGAATGGACCATCTGTCCATTCTCATCCGATCCGATAATAGGGTTTCCATCCGTCCAGATTTGACAGGTCGGATCGGATGTCAGTGGACATGTCTCCACTGACATCCGATGCCCCATAGAGATACATGAGGCATCCGTTCAGATCCACCAAAAAAAATGGACAGGTGGATCTGAACGGTCCGCCTGTGTGAAAGGGGCCTAAAGGGGTTATAAACATTTGTTTTTTTTTGTTTTTTTTAAATAATAAACATGCCTATACAATGGTTTTGCACAGAGCAGCCCCAATCCTCTTCTTCTGGGGTCCCCCGCTGGTGCTCCAGGCCCCTCCTCTTCATCTGGTGCCCCCACAGAA